>NC_143585.1:144849558-145156391 GCF_048544385.1 Mastigoproctus giganteus | reverse complement strand
AAAGAACTGCTCAAGAGAAACTTTATTTCTCTAGAATCAAAGATACAAATTTTGGATCATCTTAATAAAGGGGGAAAGGTATCATACATTGCAAAAAGTTTAAATTTAAATGAAGCAACAATCTGGACCATAAAGAAAAATGAGGGTCTTGCAGTATCTTTCATTTCCACAAATATGACAGCTCATCCCCGGGCACCAATAATTGAGAAAATGGAAAAAGCACTCGGTATTTGGATTGATGATAGCAGTAAAAAATGGATCCAATTAGATGGCAATATAATTAAACAAAAGGTACTAAAAATTTATTACCATTTAAAAGAAAATGGAGACACTTCCGTTAACCCAGAGTTTGTTGCTAGTAAAGGTTGGTTTGAATGATTTAAAAACCACTTCTCATTACATAACATAAGAATTCAAGGGAAAAGTGCATCAGCTGATAATGAAGCTGCCAAGAAGTATACAGAGGAATTTCAAAAAATTACTGAAGAGCATGAATACCCAACAGAACGTTTATTTCAAAGAAAAAAAAAAAAAAGAAAACTGCACAAGGTTTTAAGACATCAAAAGATTGTGTAACATTACTTATGTGCAGTAGCACATCAGGAGATTACATGATAAAACCTATGCTAGTTTATAGATCCTCTAATCCTTGTGCAATGAAAGGTGTAAATAAAAATGTGTTACTGGTATACGGGAAAGCAAATAAAAAGCTTAAACTTAAAAATTTACAAATATCTATCAAACAAAAGCAAACAAACCCAGATTACTAATTTTTTTAAAGAGAGCAGAAGATACACGAAATTTAGATGTTGCAGAAGAAAGTTCAGAAGGTGAAGATATTCTGCAACAGAGAAAACTTTCTCGTTTGACTGTGCTTAGCAGCAATGAAGAGGAAGAAAATGAAGTGAATGTATATTATCTGACATATATGTATCAGAGTTTTTAAGACGTTTGTTCAGTTATTACTATTTTTAATAAAAATTAAGTTTTCAATAGTTATAAAAAATGGTGTATTTTTGTTATCTTTTGGAACGTAACCTCCCTTTTTGTACTGGTTCTTAGTCCTATATACAGATTTTATAGGAAGCTAACTACCGTATTATACGAGGGTTACCTGTATAGGCTATTAAAAATTTGCATTCATCCTCCTTTCACCTTCATTCATACACCCTCGCATACAGCCCTGGATATGGACACCAGAGACAGTGCCACAATTTAGTCAGTTGGTCAAGGCACAGTTTACCAATTTATTCATATAATGATTACACATTTTAGCCTGTCATAGATGGTTTGGGAAAAAGAAGACATATTCTGCAGTGCACACAGAAAGACAGTTAACATCGAGGGAGACAGTCTCATTCGTCACTCTGAATAGGAACACGCGTACATACATTTTTTTTTTTTGGCAGGCTTAATTCATGTCTGCACAGGGTTTCATGGGAATAAAGACAGCTATAAGACATATAAGACATAAGCAGAAGGAAAAACACCTTTGGAATAAGAAAGTGAAAAAAGGCGGCAAAGAACAGGAGGAAGTTCAGGAGCACAAGTTTTGAGAACAAGTGGAGAAATACCATTGGGACCTGGAGCTTTCTTATTCTTAGCATCAAGATTCGTCGACATCCTTTTGACGGAAGACCACAACAGGCATTGAATGGAGCGTGTTGGGAACGGTGGGAGGTGTTTTACCAAGATCATTAATACATGAGTTGGAAGAAAATTGGGATGCTAGCAGGTCAGCTTTATTCTTGGCTGAAGTGACAACAGAACCGTTTGGTTTGGACAGAGGTGGGAGCAAAGATGAGCAAAAGTTGCAGCCAATAGCTTTGGCAAGAGACCAGAATGCTCAGCTACCATTACGGCAAGAAACAAATTTTCTACTCTTAGCCTGTTCAAACTCTAGTTTGGACTGATTAATAACTGCTTTACAATTGTTGTGAGCTTTAGCGTGTGCAGAAAATGAAACTGAAGAATTAGGATATGCAACGTTCTTCTCTTGAACAGCCTTAGCACATTTAGTGGAAAACCAAGGTTCAGATAAAGGACGAGATTTTAAAGTGGAGTGTGGGATAAAGGATTCCATTCCTGCAAGAAAAATTTCACTTGCATGATCTGAGCAAACTTTGTCATCAAAAGTTTTGAAACAGTAATCCGAACAAGGAAAAGAAAAAAAAAAAAAATCTAGAAGGTCATCCCATTTTGCATTCTTGTAATGCCAAACAATACGAGGTTAGCAATAGCCATGAGATAAAGGCTTCACTGGAGAAGAGACAATCACCAAGTTGTGATCTGAGATACCTAAAGGATCTCTCACTTCGACCGTGTACTTAGAAGGGTTGTTTGTGAGAAAAAGATCAAGCGTGTTGGCTGTATGGTTAGGATTGTCCGGTATTCTTGTAGGTAAATGAACAATCTGTGCAAGGTCATTAGTAATTGCAAAAGCCTCAGCATCGTGACCAGCTGGGTAGTTGTGACTAGAAAACAGAAGCCAGCAGGAGTTGTGAACATCAAAATCACCAAGGAAAATTACCTCACTGTTAGGAAAGTTGTACTAGAGAAAGTCAAGTTACAAAGAGAGGAAGTCAGAGCTCCAAGTGATTAGTGGAGGTGGGAGAACGGTAGAGACAACAGATGAATTTGACACAATGAGGTAGAGAGATTTTAAGCTAGAGAAGATTGAAGAGAGGAGATTCAAAATTACCAAGTCTCTGACAGGGAATACTGGTACGGACATATGCACAAATACCGCCTTTGAGGCGAAAGGAATCATACAGGGAATAATTTGGGCAACTGTAATGAGCAGTAGTTGAATCCACCGATAACTGAGATTCTGTCAGAAAAAGTACACGGGGTTTGGTAGACTGCAAGTGGAAAATTGGACATCATCGAGATTAGAATTGAGACCATGTATATTCGTGAAATAAACTAGGGAGTGTTTGGTAGGCTTAGATCTTTTCACAGATAAGCTTACTCTATTATTTTGACAATTCATGGTGTATTCAATAGTAAGAAAAAGTGGGTGGGACATGCTGTATGAAGTAATGAAATTTTTGGATATGGTGTACACATGGTAAGAATATACCCAGATCCTTGACATAACGTGGCCTTGACAATGCTCGTGCATACACACTACTCGGACTCCCTCCAGTCACTATCTGGCAGAGTAGAGGTAGCAAGATTATACACTAGCCGATCTGGAAGCCTCCTAAAGAGTTACTGATAGGTTCGGTCCATTGTACTATTTAGTGGCCAGCCTGTGAACACCATTTGAGAGCTGTACCCTCGAAATGTAAAGAAGATTGGATCGCGCCATGATGTTCATCATAATCTCAAAAGTCATCAGTCATACTATATGATGGAAGAGAAGGGGAAGGGTGGACTGGAACTTAGCTCTGGAGACTAAACATGGGTTCCACCACTTCAAGTCTCCAATAAGCAAAGTGGTGGTATTGAACCGGTTGACGAGAGTCATCTACCACCTAGTACTGCCTGGTAACACAGACAGCGGCATTCCTCCATGTGGTGCAGATGCCACACCTCAATCCCTGATTACGTTGGTTCACACCTGGACCCACCATGTACTTGTGCATGGAGGTTATACCCAGGATTACTAACAGTCCCACCACTGTGAAAGTGCAAGCAGAGGATTTGGCTGTCACAGACCATCTGGACTTCACCGAAATTGGGTCCACTTGACTTGAATGTCACCAGAATATCAGTTTCATCAGCATTTTAGACTCCTAGGTAGCAAGTACAGCTGTCTGGCATATCTGAGAGAATGTCTGTGACAACCTCAAGGACCAAACTTGCCTTTAACTAGTATTAAAGGATTTTTACTCAAACCTTGTTTTCTTTATCTGTCTCTCTGGTACAACTGAAGTACAGGTAGTTCTTGACATTACGAGTTAATTCGTTCCTAGTGCTCGCTCGTAAGGCAAAAACATGTAAAGTGGGAATTAAATCCCATTGGGCATAATTAAAAATAGGGGTTACATTCTCAACAATTAAATTATTTAGGTAATTAGTTTGTTTAAACAATGATTGATTTATCCAGAGAAATTAAAACGTAGCCTGTAAAATCAAGCAAAAATATAATAATAAAGAAATTATTTATGACTTACAAATTTTAAAGAATGTTTATCCTTCATCATTGACTAAATGCATACTCATTAATTACTCATTATTAGCTTGGCACTCGTTGGTTTGTTGCACAAGGAGTCATCTTCTTCAGAAATACTTCAAGAGGCATTTTTTCCAAAGATAATTTTCTATTTTCTTTATAAATTTCAATAGATGCATAAGCATTTTTTAACAGAACACACAAATTGCAACCACTATTTGTGCGGAGTAACAAGTTTACACAGCTTAACAAAAAAGGAATGAAGAGAATATTCTGAAAATTTATTTGTTTTTTATACGATTGAAGATATCAGTAAAGGGGAAACACACTTCACCATAATAATGCAAAAAAACACACAAAAATCCAGGTATCGGTATTTTCGCAAATGCAATAACATCGAGTTTACTACCCATTTATAACTGCTTGCAGTAACAGAAAAGCCCAATAAACCGGAAAGTGCAAATTGTTTTTATTGTTTTATGGTCATGACCTCCAGAAATGTGCTTCAGAAAAATGTCACAAAGGCGTTCAAAATTGGTTCTTATAACAGATGATAATGATGAAAGTGTAGTGCATTTTAGTGATTTGAATTGGTAACTAATACAATTTGCACTATATAAATGACCTTTAAGAGAGTTATATAGTGAAAATTTCAACTTCCGAGATCGTGGAACGAATTACCAAAAAACAATGTGTTATTAGGTTCACATTACGATATTTTCACAATACGATGGTGTCTCTGGAACGGATTAATATAGTAAAGCTGGGTACACTGTACTGTATAGCGTGGTTAGAAATGTGGTATTTATGAAAGTTTAACATTGATTTTCATATTTTGATTTTGTTGATACTGGATACTTTGAAAAAAAAAAAAAAACTCGTAAACTGGGAACTGCCTGTATATATACATTCAATATTAATCCTGATGAAGATAAACAATTCATTACCATTTCCTATGCACCACCTATCGGCAAAGAAATTGCTGAAATTAAACAATTCATTACCATTTCCTATGACCACCTATCGGCAAAGAAATCGCTGAAATGGCTAAAATTATTTCATTTATATTCCATTGAAAAACATAACTTTTTATAAAGGTATACAAAAAAGCCACAACATTAAAAGACCCTTCCAAGACCCTCATCACTAAAAACCCTATATACCAGCTACAATGTAGAGACTGCTCTAAAGCTGACATAGGACAGAGCAAGAGAAAACTTGTAGCCAGAGTAAAAGAGCAAAAGAAGGACATTGAAAAAGCCAGTGTAACAAATTCAGACCCAGCTTTCCATATGTGGATAGAGTATTACAAATGAGCATTTTCCAAAATGTTAGTACTGGCTGCAGACAGATACCATAACTGTAGACTATACAAAGAAGCCTTTCTAATAGGAGCAAACAAATAACATTAACTGCAACAAAGGAATTCAGGTAGAAAAATAGTCACATATACATCTATTATAAGAACTGTATCTTAACCCAAATTAAAAATAAGTTTAAACTTCTTAACCACAACCAACCCTCCAACCAATAATCCCCCCCCCCCCCAAGGTGTGTAGTGTACTATGACCTAAGTCAATCCCTATCAATCACCCTAAAAACAGAGGATCTCAACTGGCAAAGTTTTCAGACAATAAAATTTTTATTTTATCTTATTCTATTTTAATTTAAAATAATCAAATTTAATTTTTTTTTCAATACCACATATCCATAAATGTGTAATGTTACCCACAGGGCACAAGTAAACCCTGGTGTTGAGACTATAAAGATAATCCCTTAGATTCTTGCCCACCAAACCACCTAGCAATGAGATTAAGTAAACTACACTGTGTTTGTGTATATTAGCAGTAATAGTGGCAAATGATGCAAGAAAGCAAACTTATATAGAATCAGCAAAAAAAAGAAAAATAAAATAAACCTCCTTTCACCTATCCGTTCCGTCAAATAGTTTTAGTTCTTTTTTGAATTTATTTAAGCCATCAACTTCCACAATGCCAGATGGAAGTTTTTTCCAGCAATCATCCACCTGCTGACTACAGGCAAACTTCTACACATCTATTCTGCAACTGTCCTCAATTTGAATTTATGTCCCCTTGTGTGTAGTCTGAGCAAGGGGAAGAATTCTATCGGCAATGAGCTTGCTCAATTCATTCAAAGCCTTGAACACAGGTGTCTAGGTCTTCACACACTGCAATTTGTAGAACTGAAGCCTTTCTTGGTAACAACACCCCTTTGTTCCTCTTACCACTATATATATGTTTCTATATAATAGTGGTAAGGGAAATATATGTTTCATCCATGAACAAGTCAGGTTCTTGTGAGCTAAGTAACCTTTTGTAATGGCAATATTGCAAAGACAGCTTTTAAGTACTTACTTATTATCATTTACTTATATAAAATGTACTTTAAAACAAAATTCTTTGAATTAGATCTGAATTTGATTTATTAAAAGGTTTTCAGAAATTGAATTCTACTGGAATTTTTAAGAATTCGACAATAATAACCCTTAGTTACTGTCTTTGCAGTCACTGAAGAAGAGGTATGAAAATAACAGGAAACATTTGACTCTATTATGTCCATATTTCCAAATCAAAATTAAACATAATTAAATCAATGTAGGTTTGAGTGCTTTATTAACTTCAAATAAGAAAAACGTATTTTGCAGCAGTGGCAAAAGAGGGAGGAATTTTTACCAGTGAGAAGTAATATGGATTATGTTTCACATCGGTTGAATCAAAAAAAGGTTATGTTAGTGAACTGGTAGACACTACATTATTATATCATGTATTACGTAATTTATAAATGAAATGATACAATTTAAAGGAATTGAATCACTCAATGCCAAACACTTAAACAGTTTATGGCTAGGTTTTGGGAACTCACTGTTTCCCATCTTCAGGACTAGGTGGATTGCTTGAGGAGTAATACTACAAGTTTTCAATTTGATAATGATACAAATACAAATTCTGTACAAATCAATACAAATACAGTGGATTCCGGTTATTTCGGCCAAATCTTAAAAAACAGAATCCAATCGAGAAAACAGCCAGGGTTTACTTCGCTTAATTGGGACAACATGCCGTTTAATCGGGGTAGGAAACCGCAGCAGTGGAGATTACCCTATGATTGTCTCCGCCCATACCACGTGGTTCGGTCGGATTTTTGGAGGTCACAACCATAAAAAAAATAAAAACAATTAACAGTTACCTGTTTATTGGGCTTTAACTGATATTGGGCATAAACCGATAGTAAACACGATCTTATTGAATTTGCGATGATACCGACAGCTGGAATTCTGCGGGTTATTATGGTGAAATGTGTTTACACTTCATGGAATCATCTCTTCATTCCTATTTTTAAAGCTTCGTAACTTGTTACTCCGTTCTCACTTGTGCATATCGTGTTACTTGCAATATGTTTTTTTTTTTTTTTTTTTGATTTGGTAGTTGTTGGCGCATCGGCTTCTGTGTCCATATTGCACCTCCCAAGGTTTTTGCAGTACTTTGATCCAAGCCCGAGGCGGGAATCGAACCCGCAACCTTTGGGTTGCCGGGCAGGTACTTTACCCACTCGGCTAGCCCGGTCGGCTCTTGCAATATGTGTGTGCAGTGTTCTTTGTTATTGATTGCTTATCTTTTTACTGTTTTAAATTTTAACCCCCACCCACAAATGTCAGTGAACAGAAATGTCTAGTTAGTATGTACATATTACAGTATGTATTAATTATTCCGATTATCACGAATATCATATTCTTCTGATTTTCATGTAACATTTAATTTTTTAATTGGTAAAGTAATAAAGGGTAAATTTGTGCTTAATATATCTTTACTTTTATAGTCTGTGATAATATTCCTCCTATTTTCACTAATTAGAATTGAAATTCAATTCACAAATGTGATAACAATGACTAGAGCTTACTACACATCATGTAGTGAACAGTACTTTACTATGGTGAGTCCATCGCAATGTGATTTGATCGTACAGTGAACCATTGTATTTTTAACAATTTACGTGAAACTTCAGATAATGGGGCAGCCGCTTAATCGGGCCAAAATGTACTAGCCCCGATGTGTCCCAAATAACCGGAATCGACTGTATTATAATGTAATTTTTTTCGCTCAATTTTTTTTTTTTTTTTTTTTTTAAGATTGTAAAATTTAAAACAGTAAAAAAAAAAAAAAAAATAATCAATAACGATGAACATGGCGCACACAAATTGCACAAGTGAGATGTGGAGTAACAAGCTTAAAAAATAGGAAAGAGAAGATAATGAAAATTTATTTATGTTTTTTTTTTTTATGACTGAAGATTTCAGTGAAGGGGAAACACATTTCACCATAATAACGTAAAAACCCACAGAATTCCAGCCATCAGTATTATCGTAAATGCAATAAGATTGAGTTTACTTACCCATTTTTAATGAATTGCACTAACAGAAAAGCCCAATAAACCAGAAACTGCACATTTCATTTATTGTTTTAATGTAGTGATCTCCAGAAATGTGCTTTAATGTAAAATGAAAAGTTTAATTAATAAAGTAAAGTAAAATGTGAGCTCACATGAGGTGATAATACTGTGTTTCCACCTTAACCCTGTGAAGTTCTTAACAGAAAATTTCATTATGACCGTTATCATGGTGACGATTAAGAGAATAAGTGGTACTAAATACTAATATATCTACCAAGAAAAGGAAAAAAAAATTTGTCAATGTTAAACTTCAGTTGCCACCTCTCAGCCCATCTACTCAACTTTTCCAGATCCTGTTGCAGTAGCATACTATTGTTAATGACAGTAATGATAATACGCTACTACAACAGGAGCTAGAAAAGTTGAGCAGATGGGCTGAGAGGTGGTAATTGAAGTTTAACATTGACAAATGGGTAGCAGTAACCCCAGAGTAACATATCAACTGGGTGGTACTACACTCAGGGTAATGGAGAATGAAAAGGACCTAGGAGTAATTGTTCAGTCAGATATGAAGGTTTCTGAGCAGTGCAGACAGGCTTGAAGAGTAGCTAATGGTGTCTTGTCAATGATATACAGGAATTTTTCTAGTATGGATAAGGAGGTGATTGTCTCCTTATATAAGGCAATGGTGAGGCCACACCTTGATTACTGTATACATGTCTGGAGGTCTCATTTTAGGAAAGATGTAGAGCTGTTGGAATGAGTACAGAAAAGGGCAGCGAGATTGGTAAGTGGAACAAAAGGTTGATGTTACCAAGAAATGCTAAAGTTCTGCAAACTGCAGCTTCTGGAGACTAGGCACCTGCAAGGTGATTGAATTGAGGTGTATAAGGCCTTGAATGGTTTGAGCAAGCTCAATGCTGATGGGATTCTTTCTCTTGCTCAGATTATTCACCTGAAAGAACAAAAATTCAAATTGAGGAAAGACAGTTGTAGAATGGATGTTTCAAAATATGCCTTTAGCCAGCAGGTGGTTGATAGTTGCAACAAACTTCCATCTTTTGTAGTGGAAGTCAACAACTTAAATAAGTTCAAGGCAGAACTAGTCAAACATTTGGAGTGAATGGATGGGTGAAATGGGAAGGGTTTTTTTTTTTTTTTTTTTTTTGGCTGATGCTGTATAAGCTTGCTTTTTTGCATCATATGCCTCTACTAATGCTAAAAAGCAATCGCTTTGGATCAGCAAATTAAAATGATAAGGATGTATGAAAATGGTCAAACATTAATAAGTATCACACGGAATTTAGACTTGTCAGTGTCAACAGCGATCACAATAATAAAGGACAAAGAGAGACGAGAAATGGTGAAGGGATCGGCACCAATGAAGTCAACCATAATAACCAAGGCTATGAAATACATATCAGTTTTTACAGTACAATAACATGTGTTTTTATTTCCTTTTATGTTTTCTTTTCTTATGTGCCACTCTGGCTACTTCACTGCTGTCCCCAGATAAAGTTTTAATTGAACTAATTAAAATCATAGAACTATTTTTCTATATATATAACTAATATATAAAAAATATATAACTAATTAACTGAAAAATATATAACAATTTTTCTTCATTCTTCTGAGGATATTAAGTAATTTCGGCATATCAGGGATATAGTGGAAATATTTTTATTAGCCATTCCCGAGTTACGTAAAATTCGACTTATGTAAGAACTCCTGGAACGTATGACGGGGACTTACTATACTGCATTATATACAACTGCCTTCTAATTATTACATTTTTGCATTTTTTATTTAATTAATTCATTAATTAATAAATTTTTTAATGAAAATTCCCTAGAGTTACTCTGATTTAGGTATGAAGTGCTTACCTGTCAATGTGATACTGCATTGGAGTTTCTTGGTCCAGTTGGAGAGGACTGGGGAGGTAGGAGTGGACTGAGTGTTTATATAGGTTGGGGTTGACTTGATGTAGACATTGGGAGGTTGTTGTGTGGTTAAAACTAGCAGATTTTGGGGACAGGGACATATTATGGTGGGAAAATTAGGCAGGTTCTGAGTTTAAGGAGGTTTTGTTTGTTATTTGGTTTTTAGGAGCATTAGCAACTAAGGCCATATTGCTCGGGGGATATGCAGTGGTTATTCCCTGACCTTTCCGCATCCTCCATATTTGGTGGGTATGGGCTCGAACCCCAGTCTAATCAAGAAGCATGTGCTACGCACTGCTGCTCCTGCCCACCTGGTTACAGAGGCGCCAGTTTAAGGAGGTAGGGTGAGGACCAGTTTGAGAGTATATCTATGGATTATTAAACATGATCTGATTGATTTACATGTGAAGTAACTATTCAAGAATTGATTGTGTTGTTCTACCAAACCCATTAAAATTAAATTAAATTACAATATCATGATAATGATAATAATTATTACTGATTGATTAATTACTTATTTAAATTCAAGTTTAAATTAATTTTAATTTGATTTTGACTGGAACTCCCTGGAGTTAACCCCTCTGTTAAGAGGTTTCGGATCTTTTTGCTGAGAACTTCTTCAGGATATCTGCATGGAATAGGTTGTAATAAGCATCGTGGAAGTTAACTCTGCTTCTTGTTGATTTTGGAGCTTCTGAGACATTTTACAAAGTAGGCTTATTTAAAAGTTCTGGAGTACAATGAATCTGTCATCAGTACTATGGTGCTGGAGAAGTCCATGTGCCTCTGGAGGAAAGGGTGTATGTGCAGCTGTTTCAAATTTTTTGATCCTGCTGATTTGAGTGTCTTATGTTCTCATATCCTTTTGTTGAGTCTTCTATATGTTTCTCCGACGTATGTTGAGTGACATGAGCATTGGATAAGGTACACAGGGCCTCTGGGGTTAGATGGTTGATGTTGGTTCCTGGATAGTTTTGTTTCAGAGATTAGGTTCCTGCATAGAATGCTTGGATGTTGTGGTTTTTTACTGCTATGCTGATGCTAATTCTTGGGATGTACGGAATAAGAGCTTGGTCTTAGGTTTGTCTTCTTTCTTCTGTGGAGGCCTGAAACTATTGTTTAGAGTTTTGTTGATGATGCTGTCTGTTAATGCTGGAGGATAATGGTTCTTTAAAGAAGTTGCTTTTATGTTTGAGATTTCCTGTTCCTGTAATTCTGGTTGGTTGCAAACTTTTAGAGCTCTGTTGATGTAGGTTCTGATAATGGAAATTTTTGTGGAGAAATGACTTGTAGTTTAGGATGCATCCTGTGTCCATGGGTTTCCTGTATACTCTGTAGATCATTAGGGTTTCTTGAGATGAGGATGTCCAGGAATGGGAGTTGTCCATTTTCTTCTGTTTCTATCTTAAATTTGATTTTGTGGTGGAAGTTAGCGAGTTGATTTTTCACCTTTGACTCCAAATGAGGAGATGTCATCTGCATAGACCCAGAACTTTGGTTTTATGAGTTGTTGATTTAGAAAATTTTCTTCTAAATGGCCTATAAAGGTTTCTGCCAGGAGGGGAGATAGGGAGTTGCCCATATTGAAACAGTGAGTTCCTAAATGCAGCTGTTGTTATTTATGGTTTTATGGTGCAAAAGCTGCTTTGGCTATATTGTGCCTGTTCAAGTTTTATTTCCAGTTATGTTATTACTGATTTTGGCATATTAGATGTGGTTGGTAAGATTTATTTATGTAAAGAGTTCATTTATGTCTGATTTGTCTCCCATAATAAGCTGAAGGGTTAATGGTTCATTTCCATTGATTCGAAAGCTGATTGGCAGGCAACTTGGTAATGTGGACATTCTAAGATGCTTGCTTTATTGTTAGTGTGGTCAGACACTGTAGGCGATGTGGAGGATCATTTTTCATTAGGAGATAGGGGTGTGTTAAAAGTGTGTCCAATGTGAAGCCAGGCAAGGATGAAACTTTGTGTCTGTTTGTCTGGAAACTTAATTTCCATGATTTCAGCTGCTGTTTGATTTGGTATAATTTGTTGTTTGTTTGAGATTTTCAGGTGTGAGTCCATATATATTCAGAGGCTTTTTTTGGATGACATTTTTTAAAGTTATTTTAAAGTTTATTTGTTTTTTGTGTGGAATTTTATTATGCATATGAGAATTTTCAGTTGAAGGATGTTTTGCAGCTTGATCCACAAGTTCACTGCCCAGTATTCCAGAATATCCAGGAATCCAAGTGAATTTGACTATTTGGTTTTTTTGTCCTAAGATGCGATAAGCAGGAAAGAATTTTTCTTAGATACAGATGAGATGGCTGATCTTCTAGGTGTAAAGCATATATTGCACTTAATGAGTCTGTAAAAATTATATTTTTTATAAAGTATAATTTTTAATTATACATTATAAAGTTTTGAGTTTTGACAATGTGATCTAGTGTGAGACTTATTGCAAATAATTCAGCACTATATATACTGTACTGAAGAGACTGAGAAACTATGCTGTTTGGCAAGACCACTGCAGCACCAACGTGTGTATCCGTTTTGTAGCCATGAGTGTACAGATGACAGTAATCAGAGAACTGCATTACATAAGAAGAATGTAGCTGTTTTATATATTGATTTGGGATGTTGTTTTGCTTCAATTTTGTGAGATCTATGTCACAGTTGACTGAACTGATTTCCCATGGCAGAAGGGATAGGGGGTATCCATAGATTTTATCCATACTTAAGTTCCATTGTGAAAATAATTCTTTTAGTTGGATACTTGCAGGTTTGTATGTGCTAGGTTTGTTCACATATAAGGTTTCCCATTTTGGATTATACAGACATTGTCATGTTGGATGTCCGGGAAGGCTTTAAATTTTAGCAGCATAGTTCAGAAGAAGAACTTGTCTACAAAGACTGAGTGGGAGTTCGTGGATCTCTGTTTATATACTGTACATAGGTGAAGTACGAAATGTTCTGGAAACAATGCATAATGCACTATGATAAATAGGATCTAACCAATTTAACACACTTTTCCTAGCTGAGGAGTGGATGGGAGAACCATAATCTAATCTAGATCTTATCATTGCATGATAAATGCATAAAAGAGAAAAGTTATCAGCTCCCCATGTCATGGCAGATACTGCTCGAAGAATGTTTCATTTGTTTAAGCACACTGTACGTAGATATTCAATGTGTTCTAGGAAATTTAATTTGTCATCCATGATTAGTCCTAGAAGTTGGATACTATATTTAAGTGGGATTTGTTGATTGCTTATTCTTAGTTCTGGGTCAGGATGCATCTTTCATTTTCTGCAGAAGTGTATTGCCGCTGTCTTTTGTACTGAGAGTCGATATCCGTTATAGATGGACCAGGACTTTGTTTTGTTTATAGCACACTGGAGCTGTCTCTCGACTGTGCACATATTCTGTGAGTTATATTGAAATAGTAAGGTTGTTGGTATATAGATATGTTTTTACAGTTTCTGGAATTACTTCTGTGATAGGGTTAATTTTGATTGCAAAAAGGGTTGCACTAAGACTGAGCCTTGGGGTACCCCCCTGTTCTTTACTGTATATTTGAGACAGAATATGATGGTAGTGGACTTTTATATATAAATAAAAGTTCATGTATAAAAGTTCTTTTATACATGAAGTACTGGAGGAACTTTGGTAGATGGCCTTGCAGTCCTAATTCGTGTAGGATACCATATCACCAGATAGTATCAAAAGCCTTTTCAATGTCAAGGCATATCATAACAAGGTGTTCATTTCGGAGAAAGGTTGCATATGTTTGCTTCAGCTTTTGTCATTAGATCTGTTTTGAACCAATACTGAAACCTGTATTTGTTCGGACTAAGGAGATTGTGCGAGTCAAGAAACCATGTTAACCGATCATTCACCATATTTTTTCTAAAGTTTTACCAAGAAGGAAATAGAGCGATAATTATATGGATTTGAATGGTCCTTCCCTGGTTTTGGAAAGGCCAGCACAAACAAATGCTGCCAAGAGTCTGGATATGTGTCCTCAAGATATATCCTATCATAAAGCAGCAAGAGCATGCATAAGGAATTTTCGTGAGATGTTTAATCATTTGATAGTGGATTCCATCCAGACCTGCTGCACCTTGTTTTGATTTGGTTAAGGCTTTATGCAGTTCATTTATAGTAAAGGGCTGGTTATATGAAATCTCATGAGTTGTGTGGAAATTAATTTTGTATATTTTGATTTGAGTTTTTATATTTTTGAAAGACTGGTCTGTATGTTGCTTCAATTCCTCAAAGGTTTCTCCTAATAGGTTTGCAATTTTTTCTGGTTCAGTTATGTCATGAACTTTTCAGCTCATTATTGGTTTAGGGGTTTTTGAATATTTGCTTGAGATTTGTCTAATTTTATTCCAAATAATTCTAGTGTGCATATTCCTATTAATTTTGCTAGCAAAGGATATCCAGGACTCTTTCTGTGATTTCTGACATATATATATAGCGTGCTTTTGCTCTGGCTTGCTTATATTTTAGGAGATTAGTGGGGGTGGGGAACTTTCTGAATTGATTCCAGGCCTTGTTTTTTTTCTTTCTTTGCTTCCAAGCATTCTTCATTCCATCACTGTTTGTAATGTGTATGGTACTGATTAGTTGTCTTTGGTATTGCAATATTTGCTGCAGAGATTATTTAGTTTGTGACATTAGTAACAGCAGTATTGATATCAGAATGTCTTATAGTTTGCTCATCTAAAGAAGCAGAACATTGGTATTTTTCCCAGTTTTCTTTGTGAAATTACCTCTTATAGATTGCAGTACACCATTTGTTAATAGGTGATAAACAACTGGGTAAAGGTCACTGTTATAGGGATCATTTGAAACAGACCAGTCAAGAATAGGAAGGAGAGCCAGGGAATAGATGGTGAGATCAAGAGCAGTAGCAGTCCCTGTAGGACATGGGAGTGAGTACCTGTGTTTAAGAGTGTTAAGTTCCGGCTATCTAGAAGTTTTTCAATCGTCTGACCTCTTTTGTCTGTATTTAGAGAACCCCAAATGATGTGATGCCCATTAAGATCCCCTCCCCCTTAAAACAGAATTGAGATGGTAATTGGTTAACTAAGTTTTCAGTCTTGCAGCATATATATGTATGGTTAGATGGAAGATAAAGTGAAACCATGGTAAAGGTAATTCCAATCATGACTGCTACGACTGCTTCAAGGGGTGTTTGCAGCTGAATATGCCTGGATGGAATATTAGAGTCGACCAAAATGGCGACTTCTTCACGAGCCATTGTTGTGGTTTCTTGCCTATATATATTGTAGTGCTTGATTGAAATACTTACGTGCAGAGTTAGGTTTCTTTCTTGTAAACAAACACTTGCAGGATTGTAGACAGAAATGAGATCTTTGATATTGTTAAGGTTACTTCGAATGCCATGACAATTCCCCTGAAGAAACTGTATGCATTATTTGGGCTTAGTGACTGATTCAGATGATTTATGATGGGCTGCCTGTTTGAACCAATCTGTTTTAGTTTTTTCTTTTCTAGGGAAGCTTGATTGACCACCACTGTCCATATTATCAGTTGCATAAAGTTCCAGGACTGGTTTATCTTCTTGCCCTTTTTCATTGATTTCCATAGTATGTTCTATATGTTCCAGCACCTTTGACCAGCTATATGTTCTAGACATCTTTGTATTACAAAGGGAGAAAGTTTATTGAGTCTAGTCTAGTCTGTCAGAGAATGAAAAATTAGAAATAGTGAAGAGATGGTCTGGGTCACATCTTTCTTCTGTCTCTTGGCAGTAGATGGGTTAAGATCATCTTGCTGCTGATGATGTTCAATTTGATCTACAGATCCAGGTGAAACCTGGTTTGTCCAGTCCGTTATTGCTCCTTTTAGCCCTGAAAAAGATTATTTTTCCTTTCAGGTTTCTGGCCCTGCCATGGGGAGGCAGGAGCAGTGCCACCTAGTGACCAAGCGGCTAGAGAGGTTAATCTGTCAGTGAAAAAATTAATACACTAAGAAAAGAAAGGTAATTTTCCTTCCTGGGTTTTTACTCAAAATTTGTTAAGTGCAGAACCACTTACAATGAATTGAGGATAAGAAAGGCACTAGAAATAAAACAGAACAAAATCACTCAGGATGATCAATCTATATGTTACTGAAGAAAAAACACTTGGACACTACTGCTTGGGTACTCGGCCCTGTAATGTAGCCATGAATTGTTTAAGCATTGAGGTGGTTCAATTCCTTTAAATTGTATCATTTCAATAAAAATTACTTAATTTACCACATGATATTATAGCACCTATCAATTCATTAACATAGTAATGAACAATCACATAGATCTCCCCTTCCAAGTAATTAGAGACAAAACAAGGTTCTTCCACCTTTGCATATGAAGCTTGGATTAATGAAGAATTTTGCTTAAAGCTCTGGATAAAGAAGAAAGTGGATTCAACTGTCTAAGGGAAATATTTTCCAATTTAACAAATGCAAAACTGAAACTGAATTTTGATTGGGCCTACTATGTCTAGCTCAGAGCTCAGCTCTAAAGGTGGAAGAACTCCATTTATGCTCCTTTGGTCTTGGTGGGTGGGTTGGCTCTTCTGCCCCTGCCACATAAAGGCAGGAGTTATGCCACTCGGTGACCAAGCAGCTGGGACAGGTTAAGTTAGTAATACAAGGGTAATAAGAAAAGATGAAACAGAAAGGTAACTTTCCCTTTTGCACTCTAATGTACTGCTTGCAGAATTCAGAATTTGTTGTAATCAGAATATTTGATTGCAACAGATATCCAACTAAACTAACATATATCTTTTACAAAATACTTGGTGGGTTTCAAGAAGGTTGTTCCTTTTCTTAATTCTTAAATTAAGAAATGTTATCTTTGATTAATCATATATAAATCTGAACTGTGTGGTGATGTTCTGTATATGCCAGTTAACAGAAAAATATAACAAAATTTTACCTGAATTACTAAAGAAGGTCCTCCATTTACAATGTCAGGTGGTATCTGAGATAAAGGACAGTTTTCAATGCTCATTATTTGTAGATTAGAGCAGAGGGCTAATTCAAATGGGAGACTATGTAAATTAGGATTGTCATTGATGTATAGCGACTCTAAATTTTCCAAAGTACCTAATAAAATAAAAAATATGAGAAATTTCTGACATAGAGTTTAAACAACATTGTAAAGTTAGACAAAACAAAAGCATGAAAATCATTTAGGAAAATAAGATGGTTAAAATGCCAACCTATTTCTTCTGGTAGATAAACTAAGCCATTTTCTCCAGCACTCAAATAGGCAAGGTTTGTCAAGTGGCCTATAGCACGAGGAAGATTCATAAGTTGATTACTTTGCACAATCAGCTTTTGAAGATCTCGCAAAAATCCTGAAAATAAGTTATTATAGAATTTCAAAATATCTTCAAAACAAAATATTTTGTTTTGAAAAACAAATCTGTTGGCATTAGGAAAATTTATAGTTTAATACTTTAAATAACTGCATGAGATGTTTGGACTAAATTCTTTGTATCTTTGCATCATTTTTTTTTTTTTTTTTTTTTTGGCTGGGGCTATAAGCTTTATAAAGCCATATAATGCTTTCTCGCATTATATGGCTTTGCTGCTAATGCCAATATCTATTTATCTGCCTAAGTGAAGAAGTATTCTATGAAATGTTCATTAAATTTTTGCATTCTTTTGTGATGTTATCTTACAACTGGATTGTGAAAAGCCTGTTTTGGCCAACTAGTGAGAAAGAAAGAAAGGAAGTAGGACTTCGTTGTTGGTTTGGATGAAGACTTAATTGACACAAGAACTGCAAAATTGTACCCAGAGCTGGAACTAGGGTAGGACGAGCAGGGCACCAGCCCCAGGTGCAGCATTTTAAGGGCGCATCTGACCAGTTATATATTTTAAAATTGCTTCATTTTTGATTTTATTATAGTCGGACCTGTGTTAACGAACTTATTTATAGCAAATTTTTTGAATACTACAGAATGCATTCTCTCAGCATTCGAACAAAGAGCTGAGCTAGCAACCACGTACCTCGACATAAGCGCAGCCTTTGATGCCATGTCGATCCCGGCCTTGCTCCTCCTACTTAAGGAGAAATTTCACATTCGAGGTGATATGCTGTGCTTTTTGGAATCTTTTCTCTGTCACAGGGTCCTTATTCTCTATCGGCAACAATGCACCCTATCCTGCGACATTACTGCTGGAGTACTGCAAGGGGGGTGTCCTATCCGGTGTCCTGTTCACAGCTATCATCGTGCCCATTATTGCCTCAACGAATGGTCTCCTATGCTATGCCGATGACCCCAAACTGCTGACTCAAATTAACCCTGGCGACAACCCCACTCAGCTTAGCAACAGGATCAATTCCCAACTTAAGGATCTAGAATTGTACCTGGCAAACTTCAATCTAAAAATCAACCCACTGAAGTCTGCCCAGGTTATATTCTCCCTTAAATCCATGCCGACAGTACTCAATGTTTCACTCGCAGGGGTACGAATACCAAATGTACCCTCGCATACAGACCTTGGCGTTCTGTTTGACCAAAAGATGTCCTTTGTCAACCAGATCGACAAAATCAGTACCAGATTTTCTCGTCTACGGTGGATCTCAAAGCAGCAGCTGCTACACGTCCGACATCCTGTCACTGTTAAAAGGTTCATCACCTCCACCGTCTACCCCGCCATTCTGTATGGTGCAGAAATATGGGCCTCCGCTGCACCTAAAAACCTCAAGCGGGTGTACACCGCTGAATACTGGTTACTGAAATGGGCCAATAACAAGCTTCATCTACCTCCCGCTACCACAACCACCATGATGGCACAAGCACTCGACATCCCGAGGTTGAAGTTCCTGATCGTGGAAAAGAGGCTTGTCTTCATAGCCAAACTCATCACAGACCAGGTATCATCTCCAAATATTTGGAACGCTTGCTCTTGGAGGATTCCACAGCCAAGCCTAAGGTCGGTACCAGCACTCGTGGCTCACCACAACAGGCTTGTACTCACCGAGAGATTTCTTCCCAAGCAGATGCTCGCTGCCCTCAACCGTGTGGACGCCGACATCGACAGCATAATAAGTAACAAGAAGGACAGACACAACTTTATCAAAGCCCTTGAACCCTGATATATTGCCAAGTTGTATTTATTTCTGTATTTGTGTCTAGCTCTGTGTTTTTATGCTGTATTTGTATTTATTTTGCATTTGTGATCGGTATTTTGTAGCCTTTTTGTATGTGTTCGCTGTATTTTGTAGCCTTTTGTATTTGTACGCTGTACTTATCTTATCTATATGTGAACCCCTGGTGCTCGTCGCCATGATGGGATATTGTGCTGTAACTCTACTTCACAATAAAGATTTATTTATTTATTTATTTAATTACATTTAAAAGTTTCTGTAGAATGAAGAAAATTTCCATATAATGAATGGATTATGAGAGACTTAACTTTGTATGTTTTGTTTCCATCTCCGGCCTTTAGGAAATTTAAGCAATTAGAAAGTGCAAATTAAGGGTTAAAGGGATTACAGTTCCATAATGTAAGCGGAACATAAGACGTATGCAGCCACCTGCATACGTCTTCCCACATACCGAGAAGTCATGCTAGTCAACTGCTTTCTATTTTCTATTACCAATCAAAAGATTAAGGTGTATTCCTGACATGGATAATAGTTATAATGATTCCGGAAATTTTTGTGACTTTGTGAGAGTGAAAAAAAATATCAGGGGGGAACAGTGTTTTATAAATTTTGAAAATAACAGAGAAACTCCAATTACAAACTTCTACAAAGTATGGCCTGTTTTCTGACATCACATCTTTGAGCTTTTTGGTTTGTCCTCCAGTGGTTAGCACTGGAGGACAAAATTTTTCAAATTTCTGTTATTTGAAATATCACAAATATTTCAAATATCTGTGAACAGATATTTGAAAAATTATGTTTTATCAATTTTGCAGGATATAAAATCTGTAACCCCTTTACAACTTCTCCAATTTGTTCATGAGTATTGTCTAATAAGAATCTTATCTAAATATAGAAATAGCGCTATGAATTTTCTTACCCTGCCTGTAACAGTAGCTTCTTGTGAAAGATCCTTCAAAGCGAGGTAAAATTCAATTAAAATAATATACCTTTTGCATATTTTTAGTTTATGTTATATTGTTAAAAGTACTAAATTTCACAATATTTTGTTTCTATGATTTTATACTAGATATATAAACATAAACTATCTGGTTTTTTAATTTCTTTGTAGTTTGTATAGAATTAAATTCTCTGTAGATACAAATGATTATTTGTAAGTTTCTTTTTCTTTGATATTTTTGTAAATACAGTAAGCGCTGGTTATAGTGATCACGTTTGGAAATTGAATTTTGATTCTAATAAGCGAAAATCGGCAAATATTATCCAGAGGCTATAAAAATAAAGATATAAAGCACAAATTTACACTTTATTACAAATTAAATAATATGTAAAAATCGGAAGAATATTCTGAATTTTACGTTCCAAACAAAATAAAAATAAATTTATACTTACGTACATTGCTTAATTAATATACATATTAATTAAACATAACACTTTGTAATATGATTATAATTTAAAATAGTCACTTATTTTAGATTTGCTCTAAATTATCACTACAAAGTCTATTTATAGATTTTTCAATATTGTATAACAGTCTATATTCACGATCACTTGCATCAGTTTCTTCCAACGCTCTCCTCAGGATGGCTATAGCTTTGTGAGTTTGCCGTTTTGTAACTGGAATTCGTTCGGGTTCATCTTCATTTTCCTCCTCCTCCTCCTCGGCAAAATTATCAGTAGCAACCGGGCAGTTTCTTCATCTGTTAAAGCTGTAGTAACTTGTAGATTATCTATGTCCACCCAATCATTAAACTCCTGTTCACCCATGTCTTAAGGCTTTTCGACATAATCAGTATTGTGACTTGGTTGACCATCATGAATAATTAATACACATTTTTTGAAATAGTTGCTAATGTAGGTTTCGGAAACTTTATTCCAGGCACTCATTGTCGTATGAAGTGCATCTAGAACAGTTATCTGCTTTGCGATATCGGATGATGTTCCCAAACCTTCATCTATAGACTGGATGATTCTTTGTCTCGTATCCAATCTATAAAAGGTGTTACAAAGGTTTTTATTATTCCCTGGTAGAGAGGTTGAATCAGTGATGTGGTTTTTGAAAGTCAGCTTTGGATGAGCTGTGCAGTTGTCCAAAACCAATCCACTTTATTTTTGTTTTTTTTATCAAATTTCAAATCCCATTTACGAAGATAAACTTCAAATAAAGAAGCTGTCATCCAAGCATTGGTATTATTGGCATATTCAACAGGCAGCTGTTTTACTCCTTTAAAACATCTAGGCGATTTACTTTTGCCGAGAACTAATGGCTTTATCTTGATTGTTCCCATCATGTTGCATATTAAAAGAACTGTAATCCTGTTCTTGATCTTCTTTCCTGCAGACGCAGAGAAAATTTAAAAAATCATTCAATGGTCTGGGGTTGCCCTGTAGTACAACCCTGTTTCATCTGTATTAAAAATGTCTTCAGGACTATAAGTGCTTAACACAGTTTGCCAAGAGGTTTTCAACCAGGTGTCAGCTGCAGAACCACCGGAATCCTGTTTTTCTCAGTGAAGTTTTTTGTAAACAGTATCATACCTCTCCTCCCATCTTGTCAGCCATCCGTCCATTGCCTTAAACTCTGTGTAGTTTTCAGCAAAATCATTAGCTTTTTCCAGAAGAATGCTACAATTGATTGGCGTATTAAATTTTTGAGCTGGCCTGTTTGAACCAAATGAACAGAACTTCATCTACTGTTTGGAATTTCCCTTCACACTTCCTCTTTCTGGTTTCACTAATCAGATTATTACTGTTGAACAAGATCAAATTATCTTATTACTGTTGAGGAAGGGAGCTGACGCTTCCTGCAACATCTCCTTATATAACAGGCTCACGGTACCTCCACACGTGGTATTCCTCCACGTGATTCCCTTGGCGCACGGGCAGAACCGGAAGCGGACATGGCTCGGGTACGTGGCAAACAAAATCATTCATCCATAAAAAAGAACTGCTTCAAAAATAGGATGTATGCGTATACCTCTGTCCCTATTCATGGTATTCTTACTGGATGAGCCAATCCGTAAACCCTCTAGCAACTTACGCTCCCAGTACCCATGCACATGGTCCACGATAATCGCGTCCTCTGGGGGAGATTTGATTCTCCCAAAAATGTTCGGCCACAGCAGACTTATAATCGGCAGTTCTTATAGCATTTAAATGCTCTCCCAGACGATCCCTGAGCCATGTTTTGTTTCCCCCACATAACACTCCCCACAATCCGGGCATTCTATTCTGTATACAAGTCCACTACTGAGGTCTTTTGGTATACGGTCTTTCACCTGGGACACAGCTGTGCACAGCCTCTGCCCGGGAAGCTGTACACAGTGTGTCTTATAACCCTGTAAAATTCTCGTTAAATGCTCAGTAAGGCCCGGATAGTAGGGGATGTATGCGGTGGCTACCGGAACGAATGGCTCCCTACGTTTAGACACTCCTTTACTATATCTGTCCAGGATCCTCTGGGGGTATCCGCATTTTATAAGGTCTGCCGTGACACGATTAATTTCCTTTTCTTTATCCTCAGAGGTGGTGCAGTGTGATCCTGCTCTATCAAATAGGGCTTTTACTACACTGTTCTTATATTGTCCAGCTTGTGCTGAGTTGTAGTGGGTATATTGGCCTCTACACATGGGTTTCTTAAATACTGACGTCTTAAGTCTAGAACCCATCCTAGAGACCAATACATCCAAAAATGACAGGGTACCGCCTATTTCCACCTCTGAGGTAAATTGTATAAATTGGGAGAAGCTATTAAGCCAGCAAACTGCATCATCCTCCCTCCCCTTCTGGACCAGGGTAAAAGTATCATCAACACATCTCTTCCAATTTCTAATAGGAAACGAACACCCACTAAAACCCTACTTTCTAACTTCTCCATGGCCAAATTGGCCACGGTGGCACTAATGGGCGAACCTGTTTGTACATAGTTCCTTGAAATAACATGGTAGTACTAGCCAGACATAATTTCACCCCGGCACAAATATCCTCTATACCAAGCAGTGATCTGTTACCAAGTGAGACATCCTTGGTCAATGCCATTTTTATTCCATGTTTAATAGGAATACATGTAAATAAAGATACGACATCAAAAGAGATCATATTCTCATTATCATTTATAGTCAAATTCCCCACAAAATTTACAAACTCTCTGTCTTTAATAACATATTCGGACTGCCCCACTATGGGCGCAATTAATTTAGCCAAGTACCCTGATAGAGCATACGAAGGCCTCCCTATAAATGATACTATGGGTCTCAGGGGTACTTCAGCCTTATGAATTTTTGGCAGTCCGTAAAACCTAGGGAGTTGACTACCTGTAGCGTGTAATGCCCAGAAAGTCTCCTTGGAAATCTTCTCCGTATTCAACCAAGATTGCACTAATTTGTTGACTCGCCGTTTCAGGCCCACCAACGGGTTCCTTTGGGTCACCTTATAAGTATTATTATCTTGCAGAAGATCCAATGCCTTCTTATTATAATCCTCTGTATTTAGGACCACCGTTGATCTCCCTTTATCCACTGGAAGAATTACTATTCCTTCGTCTCTTCTCAACTCTTCTAGGGCTCTCTTTTGACTAAGGCTAATATTCAGGGATGCTTTCCTCACCTGGCTCAAAATTGCAGCAGACTTCACTCGGATTTCATTAGCTAGAGCCTCAGGAAACTTATTATAGCCCGTTCAATACCCATTGCTATCTCCGCAATGGGGGGTTTGGGGGGGTACAAGTGTTGAACTTGGGGCCTAAATTTAGGACTTCCTCATGTTCTTTAGTGAGCTGTCTATTACTCAAATTGTGTATAAAATGGGTGCTCCTATCATATCGCTGTACTAAATTTTCACTCAACAACCTATTGAACTTCATAATTTGTCATTGTCTATATGACTCCGCTACTCTATAAACTTTATCCGAGACTAATCTTCTAATAAGAACCAAGTGTCTGGAAGAAACATCACTACTAATATTACCTAAATATACATCAATAAATATACATCACATGGAGGAATACCACGTGTGGAGGTACTGTGAGCCTGTTATATAAGGAGATGTTGCAGGAAGTCTTATTACTGTTGAGGTAAACCACCCACAAATGTCAGTGAACAGAAACATCAACTAGTTAGTATGTTCATATTACAGTACGTATTAATTATTCTGATTATCATGTATCATTTAATTTTTTAATTGGTAAGGTAATAAAGGATAAATTTGTGCTTAATATATCTTTACTTTTATATCCTATGGATAATATTTCTCCTATTTTCACTAATTAGAATCACTGTTTAATAGAATTAAAATTCAATTCACAAATGTGATCACAATGACCGGTTCTTACTACACATTGTATAGTGAACGGTACTTTACTATGGTGAGTCCATCATAATGTGATTTGATTGTACAGTGAACCAGGGTCGGGGGTAAAGGGGGGGTCCGTTGTATTTTTAATTATTTACGTGAAACTTTGGATAACTGGGGCAGCTACTTAATCGGGCCAAAATGCACTAGTTCCTATGTGTCCCAAATAACCGGAATCGGCTGTACTTGTATTTTAGGAAAGCTTTGATACTGTGGCAAATGGAAGACTACTGTACAATTTGGAGCAGTATGGCATTAAGGGCAAGTTACTACAATGGATAAAAGGATGGTTAAGTGGGAGAAGATGGAGAGTGGTTATCAATGGACACTGCTCTTCATGAACTTTTGTTTTTAGTGGAGTCCCCCAGGGTTCGGTGTTGTGCACATTGTTGTTTTTGGTATTTATCAATGATATTGATGAAGGTATATCAGGGTTAATGTCTAAGTTTTCAGATGATATGAAGATTGGCATCATCGTTAAAGACAGTAACGATAGTACACTACTGCAACAGGATTTGGAAAAGTTGAGCAGATGGGCTGAGAGATGGCAATTGAAGTTTAACATTGACAAATGTAAAGTACTTCATATGGGTAACCCCAGAGTAACATATCAACTGGGTGGTATACACTGAGGGCAGTGGAGAATAAAAAGGACCTGGGGGTAATTATGCAATCAGATATGAAGTTTTCTGAGCAGTGCAAAAAGGTTGCAAGAGTAGCTCATGGTGTCTTGTCAATGATATACAGGAATTTTTCTAACAGGGATAAGGGGGTGATTGTCTGTTTGTATAAGGCAATGGTCAGGCCACACCTTGAGTACTGTATACAGGTCTGGAGCCCTCATTTTACGAAAGACGTAGAGCTGCTGGGACAAATACAGAGAAGGGCAATGAGATTGGTGTGTGGAACAAAGGGTTGGTGTTCCAAGAAAGGCTTCAGTTCTGGAAATTGCAGCTTTTGGAGACTAGGCACCTGCGAGGTGATCTAATTGAGGTGTATAAGGACTTGAATGGATTGAGCCAGCTCAATGCTAATGGGATTCTTCCTCTTGCTGAGATTACTCAGCTGAGGGGACATAAATTCAAATTGAGGAAAGACAATTGTAGAATAGATGTGCGGAAATTCGCCTTTTGCCAGAGGGTGGTCCATAGTTGGAACAAACTTCCATCTGTTGTGGAGGTCAGCAACTTAAATAAGTTCAAGGCAGAACTAGACAAACATTTGGAGTGAATGGATGGGTGTTTTTTTTTTTTCCTTTTTTTTGGCCAGTGCTATATAATCTTTCTTCCTTGCATCTTATACCCTGCTGTTTTTACGAATCACTGAATTGTTGAAAATGGCATCATTTTTTATCATATCTCATATTGTGAATACCACAACGAGTTGCCTGACATCGTACTACCTCAAATAAGTAACACATCACTAGTAGATAAGGGATAACAGGCTGCTGTTGTTGTGGGGCTGCAGTGATCTGGCAGAGCTGTCAGCCGATTCACTACCCTTGATCCCAATGTGATGTGGGATCTAACAAAAATGGATGTCAAAGGAATGCTCAAAAAGAGAATGTAATGTCTGCTGGATCCAGGTCAGGAATGGATGAGGTTTTTTGTACTCAATCTCTGATAAAGCCTGTAGTACACTTAATGAGTCAGTATATGTACCATGCTCCTTTAGTAGTTGTGAGTTTCAATATGGTCCAGGGCTAACTCTGTAGCATACAACTCAGCTATATATATGCTGTATATCTGGAAAGATTCCTGGGGAATCTTCCCAGATATACTACTGTCCAGAAAGACAGCAGCAAATCCGACAGAAAACTCTGACTTCGAGCCATCAGAAGATAGGCAAGAAATCAGAGTATTCAGCTCAGTGAGCAGTATAGAGTTATTGGTAGACAGAAGATGGAGTGGCGGCCTTACTCCAGTTTTTAATAGAGAAATCGCATGATGAAAGATGAGCATGCCCGGGTGGAAGGCGTTGCCTTGGTGACTCAGCAACATTATCTACTGTTATGCTAAGCTCTCAGAGCAGCTCTTGGACCCGGATACCAAAGGGACGATTGGCAGTGTGATGGGTGTTGTAGAGAGTTTCACATAGTGGCTCAAAAACGCATGTCCATGTAGGGTTGTCTGGCAGGAATTTCAGCTTAAAAGTATATTTTAGAGACAATTTCTTTTGTTGCAGGGACAGAGGCAGTTCACCTGATTTGACATACAAACTCTGGTCAGGAGATGCTCTAAAAGCTCACACAGATGACTTGATGATGAACTGTATCTAGGCATCGTAGTATGCTGTTTCTTGCTGATTCGTACACTTGGGACCTGTAATCTAATTTAGAATGGACAAGGGCATGATATAGGCAGAGTAAGGTGCAGCGGTTTGCTCCCCATTTATTGGAGGAGATCACATTTAGGAGGTACAGTCCCCTTGTGCACTTTGTCTGCAGTTGACGGATATGTGGTAGAAATGTCAACTTTTTATCAATTATGAGCCCCAAAAACTGTCAGGTGTTACTGGAATGATATTTTGTCCCAGCTTGAGTTCTGGTTCAGGGTGAAGATTCCATTTGCAAAGGCTGTCTGCAAAAGTGCATGCAGACGTCTTTTGTGGAGAGAACCTGAAACCGTTAGCCATTACCCAAGAGTTGATGTGGTTATGGCATGCTGCAATTGTCTTTTAATGACCCTCATATTGCATGAGTGAAAAAAATGTTAAGTTGTTTACAAAGAGGGCACTATTTAAGGTTGGAGGAAGTTGTTCAGTAATAGAGTTTACTTTGATGGCAAAAAGGGTAATGCTTAGAACTGATCTTTGTGGAACTCCCTCTTCTTGGCAAAACGGCCAAGAGTGGGTGGATCCTACCTGAACTTGGAAAGACTGGCTAGAGAGGAAGTTTTTAATAAAGATGGCAATGTGTCCCCTAAGAACAAAGTTATATATCTTTTAAGATTCCGTATCTCCAAGCCATGTCATATGCTTTTTCCACATCAAAGAAAACTGACACCTGGTGCTCACATTGCAGGAAGGCATCATGTATAGATGTTTCCAATCGGATTAAATAGTCAAGTGCTGACCTGTTCCTTCGGATGCTACAATGTGTCCTGGAAAGGAGGTCATTAGCTTCTAAATACCACATAAGGCGAGTTTTAACCATTCTTTCCAGGATCTTGCACAAGCTGCTGGTCAGAGCAATAAGATGGTAATTTTTTGGTATTTTTGGATCATTTCCCAGTTGCCATATGCCACGAGTTCGGAAAGTGCTCTTCAGCATAGATTCTATTATACAGTCAGAGCAAGAGATCCATGAATTCTGATGAAAGATGTTTAGTCATCTCATAATTGCCATTATCTGGTCCAATAGCACTTGCCTTGGATAGGGATAATACCACTTTCAGCTCCCATTGTGTAAAAGGCTGATTGTATTTCTCACAGCTGTTTGAAGACAGCTTCAGTTGCTGTTCTTCTGATCTTGGTTTGAGGGCCAGGAACTCTCGGGGGTATGATGTTTCTGAAGACACTTTAGCAGATGTCTCCCCAAGAGTGTTTGCGATTGTAGTTAGGCCTGCAGTTGTACATCCATTATGGTGTGATGTGTATTTGGCCTTCATTTTCCGAACTTTGTCCCAGATGGCTTTAGGATTGGCAGCCTGCATGATGGAAGATACATATCGGATCCATCCTTTTGGCTCTGATGTCTGATGTAATGTGCTTTGGCAAGGTCATGGTTGAAGGCTATTCAATTATCTCTGGTGGGTTCTGACACAAAATTACTACACTTTGTTTTGAGCATTCTAGTTGCTGTGCATTCTTCATTCCACCGTGATTTTGGAAAACGTGTAAACTCGGTTGATGTCCTTGGGATTGCAACTGCC
The DNA here is from genome assembly GCF_048544385.1 of Mastigoproctus giganteus. Classification (NCBI taxonomy): domain Eukaryota; kingdom Metazoa; phylum Arthropoda; class Arachnida; order Uropygi; family Thelyphonidae; genus Mastigoproctus; species Mastigoproctus giganteus. The sequence continues at coordinate 145,127,576 of NC_143585.1, read as the reverse complement.
GCTGCCTGGACGATACTTTCTGTGATGTGTTTTGCTGCCTTACTAATTGACTCCTGCCTGACTGTGGTGGTAAAAACATGGTCTAAATGTCTAAAGACATCCCAGCCTGCGTGATTGACCTTCCACCGTGGTATCCTAGACTGGTGGCACTGTCTCCAATTAAAAATGGTGGATAGCACGGGGAAGTGATCACTGCCATAAAGGTTTCCTTCCAATGTCCCATGTACACACAGGCAGAAGGGAAGTGGAGCAGATGGAAAGATCAGTGGCAATAAACGTACTGGTAGCCATGTGAAAAAAGGTATTAGATCCCACATTTAGAAGGGCCAGATCATTATTTTCAAGCAATTGCTCAATAATCCGACCCTTCTATTGATGTCAGAACTACCCCACAGAATATTATGTCCATTGAAATCCCCTAATAATAGAAAAGGGGTTGGCAGTTGCTTAATGAGATCATCAAGGTCTGCCTGGGGGATGTCATTCCCAGGTGGCAATTAGATGGAACAAACTGTTAACAGGAACTCTACTGTAAGACAAACTGCTACAGCCTCTAGGTTGGTGGTATGTGGTATAGCTTGAAAGGGAGTGTGATCACTCACAAGGGTGGAGACTCTGCCATGAGCAGGTCCATCCCCAGCTCCGTCTTTGCGAATAACTGAACAGTTATGCAAGTAAGGATCCTTATTTGCCTTAAAATATGTCTCCTGTAAGCAAAAGCAAGTTGGCTCATGCTTACTCAGGAGTCTTGATGTCATCATTGTTGCTATGGAATCCCTGGCAATTCCATTTTATAAATTTAAATGTACCCATTATTTAGATTTTTGGATCCGTCTGGTGGCTTCTGAAGGACTGCGGGCTTTGTTTTCTGTATCCTTTTCTCTTTCTTTGGAAAGACTGGGCGTTGGCCTGTCTCCATTTCTTCTTGTTCCGCAAAGAGTTTCAGGACTGATTCATCCTGTACCTCCTTATCTTCCACATTCATTGTTTCCTGGATTATATATGGCTGTTCCAATTTCTTTGGAGTTTCTTTAGTAGTGTGTTTTGGAAGTGGTGGAGCATTAGGAGGTACGGATATACGGAGGGGCAGATGACTGATTTTTGGGTGGGCTTTTGGGAATTTAATAAATAGCGCACAATGGAAGTAAATGATTCCCTTGGTGGAACAATCTAGGTGCCAATGGTATTCTTCCCAGAAGCTATCTGGGTGTATGAGGGCTTGCCGCTATTTATTGGTTGGATGCGTTTTCTGGCCTCCTGACAGGATATGTTCAGCTCTGTTTTTCTTTTTTGAATTTCTTTTTTGACCTTCCACTGCTGGCATGTTCGAGAATATGTAGGGTACTCTCCTTGGCAGTTAGTACAATTTGGCTTAGAAGCTTTGCTCTCGATCTTTAGCACCACAGCAAGCACAGGCAGGGGAGCCATGATAAGTTGCTTGGGAGTGGCCATACTTTTGGCATTTAAAACACCTCAATGCGTTAGGGATTTAGGTCCTCACTGGGAAGTTTAAGTAGCCTGCCTTTATAGAAGTTGGAGGCCATGGGGTGTTGACCGTTAGGATGAGAACTCAGGTAGGGATGAGATTCCCATCCTTTTGCATTGATATTCTCTTGACAGCCGTCATTCCTTGGTCTTTCAGTTCAGAGCAGATCTCTTCTTCAGAGACATGAAGAAGGTTCCACTCTGATATGACACCACCTGAAGAGTTCAGAGTTTTATGGGGGGAAACAACTATGGGTATTCCCATTATCGATGTGGCTTTCCGAAGTTGATGTGAATATATTAGGTTTGCAGCCTCAACTAAAATGTCTCCAGAACACAGCCTTTTGACGGATTTTGGAGATTCTGTCAACCCTTCTAATCCTTTGTGGATGAAGGAGGGTGACATTTTCCCAAGTGACTGCTCTCCAGTGGAATGGAGAATGAGGAAAAGCGGTGTCACTGATGGTGGTCTGTTCTCAGTTCTGAGGCTTTTTGAGTTGGTATTATCGGTGTCATTGGATAGATTAGGTAGGGGCCTTGTTAGAGCCCAGAAGGAAAATAAGGATTTAAATTGCTCAAGAGAGCAAGATAAAAAGTTCAGATGGCTAAGTAGCCCACCCAACAGGGAGCCCTACAAGGGGATGCACACTCATTAACTAGCAGGTACTGCGTGCATGAATGGGACACCAAGTTCGCTCAAGAGCATCATACCCACGTTTCCAATAAGCCTTGATCCCTTCCCAGGATCAAAGGGAGGGAGACTTATTAGAAAACACAGTTGACCCTAGCAGTAAGTACCACCTGCCGATTGATCAGGCCCTAAGTGGTGTATTAAGGCTGGGCCCCTCAACCACCAGATCCCCCTTTCTGAGTTCCCACAGGTCTCGGTGCATGGCTGCACATGCTAGATTCCAAAGATGTAAACCTGGACCCAAGGTATGGGAGTTGGATCCCAGTGATGCTAATCTGAAAATCTAGCAGCATCACTGGGAGGTTGCCTCACCACATAACAGGTGTCTATGTTGAGGGGAGATGATATATAGGAATTTTTTTAGTTGGGAAAAGGTGATTATCCCTTTGTATAAGGCAATGGTCAGGCCATGCCTTGAGTACTGCATACAGGTCTGGAGGCCTCATTTTAGGAAGGATGTAGAGTTGCTTGAGCGAGTATAGAGAAGGGCAACAAGATTGGTGAGGGGGAACGAAGGGGGGTCCTCTTACCAAGAAAGGCTTAAGTTCTGCAAATTGCAGCAGCTGGAGACTGGGCACTTGTGAGGTGAACTAATTGAGGTGTATAAGGCCTTGAATTGGTTGAGCAGGCTCAATTCTGATGGGATTCTTCCGCTTGCTCAGATTATGAACCTGAGGGGGGGCATAAATTCAAATTGAGGAAAGACATTTGTAGAATAGATATTTGCCTTTAGCCAGCAGGTAGTTGATTGCTGGAACAAACTTCCGTTGTTGTGGAAGTTGATAGCTTAAATAAATTCAAGGAGGAAATGGAAAAACGTTTAGAGAGAATGGATGTGTAAAATTGTTTTCTTTCTTTTTTTTTTTTTTTTTTTTTGGCTGATACTACATAAGCTCATATGCTTGCTTTCTTGCATCACATGCCTCTTCTACTACTACTACATTTGATACAGACTTTGGATATTGTGGTCTTTAGACCCACTGGGTGCAAGCAGGTGAACTGGCATACTATCTGTGAGTGCCCATATTTACGGCATTTGAAACATCTTAATTGGTTTGGAACTGTCAAGTATCAACTTGACAGTTATGTAACCTGCTTTAATAGGTGATGCATTTTAAATGTAAGAATAGCTGTCCTAGTGGGAACTACATTTCAATCACACCATACCAATATACATTTCATGGCCATTACACCTTGATCCTTTAACTTAGCATATACACTGAGTGGACAGAAATCATGGGATAGCTACCTTGTAACGTGTAGGCCCACCTTTTTCCAGGATAAGGGCATTCACGCGGTGAGGTAGTGCATCCACTTGTACACAAAAGCATTCCACGGGTATTTCCATCCATGCTTGTTGCACTACTGTCCATTATTTTGTCGCATTCCTAGGTAGAGGATCCAAAGCTTGAATGGACCTATCCACTGCATCCCACAGATTCTCCACTGGGTTCATAACCGGTGAACAGGGAGGCCATTCGATGGTGGTAAAATCTGCAAAATGCTCTTGGAACCGTGTTCTAGTCATAACGGCTCTGTGGAGGGTCCTGCTGGAAGAGTCCACATCCCTGTGGATGCACAATGACCATGAAGGGATGCACATGTAGTCAGATGCGTCTAGACATACCAGGGATCTCAATGTGTGCCGGTTCAACATGCCCCAGACCATTACCGACCATCCATCTGCCTGCCTGAACAGTTCCTTGTTGAGATGACAGGTGCAGAGCTTCGTGTGGTTGCCACCAGATATGCAACCTCCCATCCCCTTGAAATAACTGGAAATGGGAGTCATGGGACCAGGAGACCTGTCTCCAATCATCTGACGTCCAGTGCTGATGTTCTTCGCCTACTTGAAGCGTAGAGTCCTGGTATTAGCAATGGGACTCTGGTGGGTCGGCAGCACCATAACCTATTGCAGCCAATGATCACCTGATGGTCTTGGTGGAAACCTTTCTGGCATCTACCTCACTGATTTGTGCCACTGTCGCTCTCCGGTTGGCTGAAACAATGCAAGACAGACATCGATGGCCACATTCATCCATCACCTTTCCCTGCCCACACCATGATGAGATGTTTTTCTGGAAATGGCATATTCCTGATAGACTCTCGATACTGTTGAACGGGGATATGGCAATTTCTGTATCACCTCCACGATAGAGTGACTCATGCGTTGGGCACCCACTATCATCCTTCTTTCAAAGTTGGTTAACTCACAACGTTTATCCATACTGACATTGAATTACCATCAGTGTGGATGCAGTGTACTAATATACCTGACAAGTGGGGGGGGGGGTTCATCCACTAGCGAGAGGAGTGACAGTGGCATGTTGCCCAGAAACCAGGTATCCCATGAATTCAGTCTGTTCAGTGTGTTTCCTCCTAGGAAACATGAAGCAGGTCTAATTTTGTTATGACTCCATGTGATGTGCTGAGCATTTTATCGGAGAATTACCATTACAGGCAGCTCTGCCCAACAAATTCATAGCATTTAACAGTTGTTCGCAGTGCTTGGCACTGGAAGTTTCCACAGGGCCATCACTGAAACCTAACTGCTTGGGGGGGGGGTGCTGCCAATCTTTCTAGTCCCTTCTGGATGAAGAAGGGTGACATTTTTCCAACAGCTTGCTCACTGTTAGGGTGTATTATAAGGAAGAGTGGCATCACAGTTGAGCTGCTGTTATTGGCTATTTTGCTACAGTACATGATTAGGTGGAGACTCTTGAAGCAGGCCTAAAAGGAGAAGAGTTTCATATGGCTTATCTCACCGACCAGTGGAACCCTATGAGAGCACACTCGCTTTTCTAACTAGCAGATAGTGTACGTAAATGGAATGCCAAGTTTACTTTGAGCATCATACCCACATTTCAATAAATTTTGGCAATCTCAGGCCCTAGCAGAAAGACTGATCCCACTCAGGCTGGTCTGGGATCACCTACCTCATCGAAGCTGGGGCCCAAGTTGTGCATTAGGGCTGGGCCACTCATCCACCATGATCTTCCTTTTCTGAGTTTCCACAGGTCATGGTGAATTCCGGATTCCGATGATGCAACCCTGGAACCAAAGTATGGGCATTGGATCATTGGAATCCAGAATTCACCATGACCTGAAGGGTTAGATGCATATGCCCAATATTTCGATTAGAGGATCTTTTTTTTCAATTTCTTCATTGGTTGTTGTTGGTACGTTGTTTAATGACACAAGGGCTGCTAAGGCCATAAGGCCATATTGTGCCTGATTCTATTAAGTAGTGCAGTTAAAATGCTAAAATCTGTTAAATAACAGATTTTAACATTTTAAATTTCTGTTTCAAGAACGCAAAAAACTCAACTAGATTTGCATTGTCTCCATTCAGATGAGATAATGTTAAAGATTCTCACACAATTTTCACATCTTGCAGATGTGAAAGCGATCTGAAAATTGTGTTTCGAACATTAATATAATGGTTACAACTTAGTAGAATATGTTTCACCGTAAGTATAGTCTGACAATATGTACAAATAGGCGGATCTTCCCCCCCACAAGGGCGCCTCCGTAGCCAGGTGGGAAGGAGCAGCAGTGCATAGCACACGCTTCTTGATTAGACCGGGGTTCGAGCCCGTCCCCACCAAATATGGAGGATGCGGAAAGGTCAGGGAATGACCACCGTATATCCCAGAGCAATATGGCCTTAGTTGCTAATGCTCCTAAAAACCAAAAAACAAAAAAAAAAAAAAAAAAAACCCACAAGCAGATAAATATGGGTTAGATGCATATGCCCAATACACGTTCTAGCCAGGATCACCTCCTCTTGCCTATTTGATCTCATGCTTGATGCCCACAACTGAGGTTCCTGTTTAAATTGCAGCAGCTTATTGCTGCCCTGAGCCTGCCAGTGCAGCCATTGTCCTTCACACGTTTTTTATGACTGATTTGTAGTCTGTATATGGCACTTGGTACTTAGGAGAGCATGCAGTAGTCGGATGTTTAGCTGCTTGATCTGCATGTTCATTTCCTTTGATGCCTAAATGACCTGGTATCCAACAGAAAGTGACTGATTTGTTTGCAGCACGTAACACAATTATCGGTGATCTGAGTTGCTTCAAGACAGGGTGGATTGGCTTGGATGAATTTTTTAATGCTGTTATTGCACTCAAAGAGTCAGAATAGATAACTATTTGCTTACAGGACAAATCAGTTACGTGATCTAGAGATATCTTTATCGCAAACAGTTCAGCATTATAGACACTGCATTCCTTCGGAAGGGACACAGAACTAGTAAAGATAGAAGCAACTGCTGCTGCACCTACTGTTGTACTTGTTTTTGAGCCATCGTTATATATGTGAAAACATCGAGAATTTTTAGCTATGCAACATGGAGTGTCCTGATGATTAGATCTGCTGTTTTTTTCCCCCATTGTTGGAAAGACAGATCACAGACCGTATATAACTAGACCATGGAGATTCATAAGTGTATGTTTTCTGAAAGATATTATCTATATGTAAGTTCCAGCATTCTATTAACTGTAGTAGACTTATTCCAATTGGCTTGTTTTCGTTATGTTTGTTATCATAAAAGGTGGTCCACTGGGGCTCGAATAAGTATGGCCAGATAGGATGAAAGGGAAGACTGTATTTTTGCTGCATAGGTGAGTAGCAACATTTTCCTCTGAAGGTGGAGTGGAGATTCATGTGCCTCTATACAGGGTGTCTCAAAAATGTTGGTACAAACGTTTAGGGGAGGTAGATAACAAGGAATGTGAATCGCATAGGAACCCATAACCGGAAACGTCACCGTAAGTCGGTAGACGGTTTCTCCAAGAAAGTGTTCAAGACTTGAATTTTACAGCCTATGTTTTGTTCATGGATGTGGCTTATTTCACTCGGGAAGGCTTATTCAATCAGCACAATGCTTGGGTGTGTGGGCTCACGACAACCCACACGGTGTGCGCCCCCATGCAGCACAACATCGCTTCGCAATAAATGTGTGGGCAGGTATGGTCGGTGACTGCTTAGTCGGCCCATACCTGTTACCATCCCACATGAACTCTGCTAAATATCGGATCTTTCTTGAACAAGTTCTACCAGGGTTACTTGACGATGTTCAGCAAATGTGAAACGCGACATTTGGTTTCGACATGACGGGGTGCCTGCCCATTATGGAAGGTGTGTTCGTGACCATTTGAACAGGCGTTTTGGGCATCGATGGATTGGTCATGGTGGACCTGTTGCCTGGCCCCCATGCTCACCTGATTTATCGAGCCTTGATTTCTTTCTGCGGGGCCCCTCAAATCTATTGTGTATGAATCGCCAGTGGAGACGGAAATGGATCTTGTGGCGAGACTTGTCTGCGCTGCTGCTACTGTCAAAGAAACTCCAGGTGTGTTCGACTTTGTCCGCAAATCCATGCTGTGTCAGTTTCACGCATGCATCGCGTCTCTTGGTGGAACCTTTGAGCATCTGTTGTAACATCATGAAATGTATCCATCTCGTACTCCATTGTTAATATTATGTCAAATAAATGTTGCCACTAATTGCTGATTAGTGGCAAACACTAATTGCCACTAAGTCTTGTGTCATTTCTGCTTCTTGTGCCTCTGCTACTACTTTCCCATGACGTTTCCGGTTATGGGTTCCTATGCGATTCACATTCCTTTAGATGTTACCTACCTCCCCTAAACGTTTGTACCAATATTTTTGAGACACCTTGTATATAGACTCTGTACACAGGAAGTTCTGAATGCTCCTAAAGCAATCCTTAGAGCATTGTGATGGATAGTGTCTAGCCAAAGTAGTGCACTTTTCCTGGCTGAGTCATAGATTGAAGCTCCGTAATCCAAGCAAGATCTAATTAAAACCCGATATGATTGAAACAGAGTATACCGGTCGGCACTCCATGTTGATGGAGATAGTACTCTGAGGATATTTAATTTTTTCAAGCAAATGGTTCTCAGATGTGTGATGTGCTGTATGAAGTTTAATTTATTGTCCAAGATTAGGCCAAGAAATCTGATACTATTGGAAAGAGGTATGGTAAAATTTTTAAGTTGTAATTCAGGCTCGGTGGATTTTATGCTTTTTACAGAAATGAACACAGTTTGATTTTTATGCTAAGTAGTACTTTGTGAGACATCCACAGCTCTATTTTGTTAATTGAAATCTGAAGCTCTCTTGATAGAATTCATATTTTTACCTTGGCACGAGATCATGAGGTCGTCTGCATACTGATATAATTCAACTGTGCTTGGAATATCACAGATGATGTTTATTTTTATTAAAAATAGAGTACGACTCAAAATAGATCCCTGAGGAATGCCTTTCTCCTGTATATCGATTTTAGAAAGAACATTTAGATAACGAACCTGAAAGATTCTGCCACGGAGAAAGCTTTGAATAAACAAGGGAAGCCTACCTCGTAGTCCAAAGGTGTGAAGATCCTGTGAAATACCGAAATGCCATGTTGTACCAAAAGCCTTTTCCAAATCCAAACTTACTTACTATAACTAGGTGGTCATTTCTGATGTTTGATTCTGCTTTAGTCATCATATCAAATACAGATTTTTTCATCGAAAGCCACACTGATTTTTGTGCAGGATGTCACGTGACTCTAAAAATCAGGTAAGGCATTTGAGAAGCAATTTTTCCAGTGTTTCCCCTAAACTAATTACAGAAATCAGACGATAGTTAGCCGGATTAGAGCGAGCTTTTCCTGATTTAGGGATGGCTAATACAAGTAATATCTCCAAGAGCGAGGACAAACATTTTCTTGAAAAATTCTGTTAAGGAATATTAGTAAAGTTTGTAAAGTTGTGTGTTATTCAAGTGTTTCAGTATAATATAAAATATACCATCAGGGCCAGCCGCACTATTAGGTGCTCTGTTAAGAGACTCCTTGGATATTGTAAAATATTGATTATATGGAAGAGAGAGACTGGTGTTGAAATTTAACTTGTGCCTTTCTGCTGCCTCTCTAATTTTCTGAAATTGAACGTCATATGAATTTGCTGCTGAAGTTTTAACAAAAGTCTCAGCAAAAGCATTTGCTATGTCTTTGGGGGGGGGGGAACATAGTTCCTGTCCATTGCAGATCAATATACGAGATGATGATCAAAAAAGGAATAAGTTTGCTAACTGGTTGGTCAGTCAATAAACAAGGCCAGACATTTTATTTGTGTCTTTCTATTAGCATGGAGAGGTTATGAGCTTGTTCTGTAAAGTGTGATGAATCAGTGGGCCTGTAAGGTGGAGTCCTTATATAGTTGACATTTTCTCCTTTTTCATCCTTGGCAGATGAACTTTTCTGCCAAGGTTTCTTGCCTCATCATGCAGAGGCAGGAGGTGCCACCAAGTGGCTAGAAATTTGTGGAGTTAGTTTATTAATTTAATAATAACGGGAAAAAAAAAAGAAAAAGAAAAATGAGTTTCTTTTTTAGAAACTTTGCCAACTTCTTGTTGAAAAGAAAGGCTTACCAAATACAGAAATATAGAACAAGCACTTTATATGTCATAAATATAGAGGAACCCCATGACTTAAATAAGGGTTGCGTTCCGTGGAACGCTACGTGTCGGTATTTCCCCCATGCTTGTGCAGCGCTCGCAACTATGCTCACTGAATTGATTGAATCAAAAAAGAAATGTTCAATGAACTTGTGAATAGAATTATTTATTCAATTTTTTATCTCATGCTCAGGAAAAATGACAAAAGCGTGCAATTTAAAAAAATTTCAAAATTATAAAAATACAAAAAAAGAGAGAGCAGACAGGCATAATGTCAGTAAGTTTTACCTCTTGAGCATCATTGCCAGAATCGACGTCTTCATCTGATAAGTACACCGCTGCAGAGGTTGAGGGCTGTGGAGTTTTAGAAGCAGTCGGCCGCTCAATCTTACGAAAGAACATATTAATGGATGACGGTGGCTTTTTTATTTTCATCGTAGATTTCTTTGTAGAAAGCAAGCATATCATTCACACCTCTGTTAACTTTTAAGAATCGTCTGCTGTCATGTTCCATCTTCTCAAACCTCGCCACTGCCGATGCACTTTCATGAAATGCCATTGCCATCTGAAATTTTACATTGTCTCTTAATGTAAAATTTTTCTCATTGTCTACTGCAGACAATGCCCAAGCCTTATTAATGTTTAAGATGGTGGGGCAAATATTGTAAGATTTCCAAAAGTCCCCTAACATTAAATTTTTCTCACTTTTTACTACAGACAGCCCTTAAATGCACGAGGATTTCCAAATTGGTGCACAAGCAGTGGTATTAATCTGTAATCTCCTGCTGCATTAGCCCCAAGCAAGAGTGCAGCCCTATCTTTTGAAGCCTTAAAACCTGGCATTGTATTTTCCTCTTTGGCAATGTATGTTCAATCCGACATTTTTTCCCAATACAGAGCAGTCTCGCCAACGTTAAAAATTTGCTTCGTTGAAACTTTATCAATAATGTTTTCCAACATATCACAAAATTTCTCTGCAGCTGCAGAATCGGCACAGGCAACTTCACTGCATACTTTAACATTGTGGAAACCAGCATGATGCTTGAACCTATTAAACCACCCGTTGCTTGCCACTAACTTGGTTTGGGGTTCGCCGTGCTTGTATTTAATATCTTTATAAATACTTGTTGCTTTTGCTTGAATGGTCATTAGACTCAAGGGCACTCACTTCTCAATCTGATTTTCCATCTATATTATTAACAGCTGCTCCATCTTCGATATATAGCACCTGAACGCTGTTTTGTAATCACTATTGACTTTAAGTGCATTGATCCTTTGACATGTTCTTTTATATGTGCACTGTCCTTTAAAATAGCATTCACTGTTGAAGCAGTGAGACCTAATTCCCTTGCAATAGATGACAAACTTTGTCCTGCTTTGTACTTCTACTACTACTACTTCTTAATCATTTTTATCTTCATTTCTAAACCAATTTTGTTTCATTTCCTGACATTACTACTACTTGCACTTTTTGTTGGTCACTTTCCCTTCATCATTGTAATACGTAAATAGGAATGAAGAGAAGTTTCTGAAAATTTGTTTTTTATATGATTGAAGATTTCAGTGCAGGGGGACACATTTTGCAATAATAGTGTAAAAACCCACACTCATTGTAATACGTAAATAGGAATGAAGAGAAGTTTCTGAAAATTTGTTTTTTATATGATTGAAGATTTCAGTGCAGGGGGACACATTTTGCAATAATAGTGTAAAAACCCACACAGTTGCATTATCAGTATTATCACAAATGCAATAAGATCAAGTTTACTACCTGTTTATAATTAGATACACTAACAGAAAAGCCCAATAAACTAGAAAGTGCAAATTGTTTTTTGGTCATGACCTCCAGAAACGTGCTTTAGAAAAATATCACAAATGCATTCAAAATTGATTCTTATAATGGAACATATGATAATGATGAAAGTGTAGTGCAATTTACATTATAAATATGACCTTTTAGAGAGATAAATAGCTTAGTAATATAGTGAAATTTTCAACTTCCAAGGACTTGGAACGAATTACAAAAAAAAAAAAAAAAAAAAACACACGTTATTGGGTTCCTATTACAATATTTTCACGATACCTCCCATTTATTCCTACGGGATGCAAAATACGTTTCCACATTTTTTTTTTAAGTTTGCACTGGCTGGCAAAAACTTATGTAAAGTCGAATTTCTGTAAGTCGAGTATTACATAAGTCGGGGAGTTCCTGTAACTTGAAGCACACTGTGAATTGCTGGTACCCAGGGCCCTCATTATGTCCTTTTTTTGATATCATTCTTCTGTCATTTAGCTGTTCCATTAATTTTTGTTTTCTGTTCTTCTTCTAATGTGAGTTACATCTGGCAGCTTGGAGTGATTATTGTTATTCATTTGCAGCATTTCAAACCATGAAAAGCCGAGAGTAAGCTTAGGTTTTCAGCCCTATAATGTGTGGTCAGAAGCATTGCCACCTAGTAACGAAATGGCTGGAGAACTTGCTAGGTTAGGAATCAAAAAGAAATAAAAAGAAGACAGCTGTCCTTAAAGTAATTTTCTTTACTGTAAAGAGAAATTAGAATGCTTTATCACTAGTTTGGAGTTTGATGCTTGGGAAGCTTGTAAAATTCTTGACTCTGGATTATGTACTCATGATTTGACTACTATTGAATTTCTTGATCATGGCTTATGTATTGATGTTGGCTAATATTTATTTGAAATATTTGAGGGAAATTACTGTTTTCAGCTATGATCTGATCATATTTTGACCTCTGAAAAACCTGTGGGATTTCTAAGTCAAGTATGCTCCCGATATTTTCATCCTTATATATCTTCTGTGGATTTGTGCAAAGTTTTTCCAGGAGGTCTTGGTATGGTGGTGAGTATGGCATGAACATGACCTTAACCTGGCAGTGGTAGTTGTTCCTAACCAAATTTAAAGTTCAAAAAAAATTTTGAATTCTGCTTAAACAGTGCCAATATTTTTCTTAATAGATTGCAGTACTCATTGTATGTACTTTAAATTTTAATAAAAAGTTAGGTTAATCTTTAGAAGCAGGAACCCATTTCGAGAATTTTTTGCAATGGCGTGGTGCAATGCAGTGTTTGACAAGCATAGCTCTTCCCAACTGATAATGTGACACTTATGCAAAGAGAACTGCCTAGACTGTGACTCGCAGCCACAAGCTGATCATGTGACATCAATTACACCATGCTGGTGCTTTCCCTCCGATCTTGGTGGCAAGCAGAGAGAGAATATGGATACTTTTCTCTCCACATTTGAAGAATGATAGGGAAGTGATGCTACAATGAATGCTGAGAGAACTGTCTCGACTGCACCTTCTTTTGCAAGCTGGTCATATGATATAAATTGTGCCATGCCAGTGCTTTCTCTTGGATCTCGGTGAGAGAGAGAGAGAGAGAGAGAGAGAGAGAGAGAGAGAGAGAGAGAGAGAGAGAGAGAGAGAGAGAGAGAGAGAGAATATGGGTACCTTTTTCTACAGCTTAAAAGAATGATAGGAAAGTGGCACTCCAGCAAATGTTGAGATAACTGCCTAGACTGTGCCTTGCTTTCACAAGCTAGTATATATGACATCAATAGTGCCATATCAGTACTTTCCCTCTGATCTTGCCAACAAGCAGAGAGAGAGAGAGAGAGAGAGAGAGAGAGAGAAAATACGAGTATCTTTTCTTACACATTCGAAGAATGATAGGTAGTGGCACCACAGTGAATGCTGTCTTTCCAATGAATGCGTGCCATATTGGACAAGGTACAGTATTCTAAGAAAGCTCCATGTCCTGATGGTATTTCTCCACATGTTCTCAAAACCTGCGCTCCTGAACTTACTCCTGTTCTTTGCCGCCTTTTTTTTCACTTTCTTATTCCAAAGGTTTTTTGCTTCTGCTTGGAAATTTGCTCATACCCAGCCAGTTCCTAAAAAGGGTGACAAATCCCTGCCATCCAATTTTCGTCCCATTGCAAATACTTCTTCTCTTTCTAACATAATAGAGAAATCAATTAACTGCCAACTCTTAAACTATCTAGAAATCTTCCGTCTGATCAACGATTGCCAATATGGATTCCATCAGTGTCAATCCACTGGTGATATTCTGGCTTATGTTATCCATCTATGCACAAATTCAATGGAAAAGTTCGGTGAAACACAAGCCATTGCTCTTGACATCTCAAAGGTTTTTGATCGTGTTTGGCATAAAGGTCTTCTGTTTGTTGTTGTTATTTGGTTTCTAGGAGCATTAGCAATTAAGACCATATTGCTCCAGGGATATATGGTGGTCATTCCCTGACCTTTCTGCATCCTCCGTATTTGGTGGTCACGGGCTCGAACCCTGGTCTAATCAAGAAGCATGTGCTACGCACTGCTGTTCCTTCTCACCTGGCTACGGAGGCACCTAAAGGTCTTTTAAACAAGCTTCCATCTTATTGTTTGCCAACTGTTTTTTGTAATTGGTTATTCAGTTTTCCCTCTGACTGCTCACTGAGGGTGATGGTAGATGGCTCTTTGTCTTCTAACTTCTCCATTAATGCTGGTATCCCCCAAGGTTCAGTTCTTTCCCCCACTTTTTTCCTCTTGAATATTAATGGCCTTCTTCCATTGACTGGAAATCATATCCATAGATTTGCTGATGATAGCATTCCACTTTCTAGTTTGAGAAACCTTGACTTGCTCAATCAGCTTCTACTTCTCGAATATCTGCTACCAACTCCTTAAATGCCGATCTCCAGGTAATTCTCCAGTGGGGCAAAGACAACTTAGTTGACTTCAATCCTAAAACTCAGTCCTGTCTTATAAAAGGATTCTTCTGTTCCTTTGCTTATCTTTGTGACACTCCGATTTCTAAGCAAGATGATATCTCTCTTTTGGGGATTACCTTGACTTCTCTCTTGGCACAAGCACATTACAAATATTGCTTCCTCTGCATCCAAAAAACTTGGTTTTATTTTTTGCTTTTGGCATTACTTTTCTTCCAAACAGTTGTTCACTCTGTACAAATTGCAGGTCTGCTCAACCATGGAATAATTTTCCTACATCTGGGGCGGTGCCTCCAAAACCTCTCTCTCAGGCTTCTAGATTCCATTCAGAAGAGGGCAGTTAGGTTAACTAATGACTCATCTCTAACAGAGTCTCTCCTCTCTCTGTCTCATAGATGCACTGTTTCTGCTGCATGCCTTTTCTACAGATACTTCCATGGGCACGGTTCTTCTGAATTAGCTTCTATAATTCACGCTCTCTCTTTCAAAACAGTCCACCACCAGCCAACATCCATTTATTGTCCAACTTCAAACTCACAGAACCAACTTTTCTTCTTCCTCATTTATTCATTCAACTGCCATTTTCTGGAACAACCTTTCTTCATACGTATTTCCTGAAAATTACTGTCTACAGAAGTTCAAGTCTAATGTCAACAAATACCTTTTTTCGTCTTCTCAACCTCCAACCCATGCATGGTACTAAGTACTATAGGTTCTGATACCTCTCGTGTTTGGGGTTTCCATAAAAAAAAAAAAAAAAAAAAAAAATCTGAAGATGCGAAGAAAGGTTGATCGGCAGGATAACATCCTTAAGATTAAAACACATACACCTAAGATACAAACACGGAAGGGGTACCCACTGTAAAGATTATAACACACTAATGCAAAGGGGTTACAGTATGCAAAATAGAATGAATACATGTATCTCATTTCACCACCATTTTTTAATCCTTTTCCATCGGTGGGTAAAAGGTCCCAATGGTAGAAATAAATTGTTTGCTTATGTCCGTAGAAGTGTTTCTCGATTGAACGGTTTATGAGTGTAGTTTTTGATCTCTTACCGGTATGGTGTCCTATGTGTTGTTGAGATTGATGAAGGCAAGTTTGCTTCACTTCAGCGATCGTGAAACTGGAGAAAACACCAACAGTATTGAGGGATGGTGAAGTGCTATGAAAAGACAAGTGCCAGCAGGCAGGAAACCAATTCAATGCGAATCTAGTGGAATTTATTTGGCAAAGGAGACACACATATCTACATAAGCAAACAATTTATTTCTGCCAATGGGACTGTTTACCCACCAACAGAAAAGGATTGATAAACGGCCAGCAAAATGAGGTGCATGTATTCATTCTATTTCTCCGCAGGTATCTCCTCTGTAATTTTAATTTTAGTGTGTGTTTTAATCTTAAGAATGTTATCCCATCTGTCAATCCTTCTTTGCATCTTCAGAATACAGTATGGTTTGTTGGTGCAATCAATCACATGGCATGCTGGCATGCAGTTGTTGGTAAGACAGCATTTAGTGAACCACCACTTCCCTATCATTCTTTGAATGTATAAAAAAGGTACCCATATTCTCTCTGTCTCTCTGCTTGTTGCTGAGATCAGAGGGAATGCACTGGCACAGTGTGATTGATGTCACATGACTAGCTTGTGAAGGCAGGGTGCAGTCTAGGTAGTTCTCTTAGTATAAGTGCCATGTGATCACATGATGGAATGGGAGGAGCTACACTTGTCAAGCACTGCATCATGCCATGCTTGTGCAAAATTCATTGAAGTGGTACCCGCTTGTAAAGATTAATGAAAAATTAAAAATTTTAAATCATGCCTTTTATTTTCAAAATAAAAAATAATAATAAAATAAATTCTACTGAAATTTACAAAAACATATTAAACATAAAAGAGAAACACCAGTCTCTTATATTCCTCCATTTTCCCATTTAAAAGACTATTAAGAGTGTGAAATTTCAAACATGTACATATATATCTGCTGTGTGTGTGTGTGCGTGCGTGCGTGCGTGCGTGCGTGCGATTAAAAAAAAACAAAACAAAAAACTATTATATATATTTGATACTATTAGCTACTTCTGTTTTCAGGTTTATGCATCATATTTTCCACAGTGTCATCTTGAAAGAATATCAGATTTCATATTATCATTTTTAATAACAATCTGCTACATCTAAAAACAATTAGAGATTTATTGAACCAGCCAGAGAAGAAAATCAAGTAACCTGAAAGTAAATCAACATAGTGCCTGTGTTTGTCCAGTACCATGTTACTTCAAAAGCATAAAGCATAAAAGCTGCAAATACAGTTACAGGTCATTTAACAGGTTCTTGCATGCAGTTTCTGAATGAAAACAAAAAAAAAAAATCAGTTTAGAAACTATTGCAGTAAAAGTTTGATTACATTTAGGAAGGTAGAAAAAAATGGAGAGTTTTAATCATGGATTAATAGTTAATGCAGAATGTTTATTTTCTAGAGTTAACTGTCAAGTGACCAACCACGACTTACTAGGCTAAATGATTTTTACCTAATCTCTAAAATATATCACTTGTAGTTACTTGAATTACTATAACTTAATTGAGAATTAAATTAATTTACCAAAATGAATTGAGGCTAAATTTTGTTCATTAGTCCTTTGCTTGTTTGTTTTTTGTTTAACATTTAGTTGTCTGATTTTATAATAATATTATAACATAAAAATATAACCATTTACAATGGTATCCGAGTATTACTCCTTTTTTGGGACTCCAGTAGCTACCTTTGCATCAGCTGGTTGTGATAATATTCTTCCTGCCTAATTCTGTAACTGGGCCTGGAGTGAGGTAATGGAGGGTTTCTAATAGTTTTGTTATGATACTCAGTTATAAATAAATGTGAAAAACTGTGATCTGAAATAGAAAAAGGGTTTAAAGAAATTTTAATACTTAAAAACTTTTTTACCTATTTCATTTGGTAAACTTTCTAATTTATTTTCTTCTAGATCTAAAACTCTTAACCTTCTTAGATTTCCAATGGTTGCAGGAATTCTTTTGAGCAAGTTGTTGCTGAGTGTGAGAACTTCAAGTGACTGAAGGTACTGAATATCATCTGGAATTTTACTAAGCTGATTTGTACCTAAATTTAATTCTACCATATTTGTCCACGTACCAATATCTAAAAAATAATAAAACTGAAAATTAAAATTTTATATATATATATATATATATATATATATAATGCATAAATAGGAAATAAGAAGAAAATACAGAAATTGTACCTGAGTGCGCAAGGCTGCAACACAGGATACAAATGTATATAGATGAAATCAGAATGAATTAATAGAAAAATACATAAAGATGGAACAGTATAGAACACAAGGTGCCGAGTCTAATAGAAGAAGAAAAGAATGAGAAATAAAAAGAGAAAGAATTTTAAGAAACTAAAAAAAAAAAAAAATATATATATATAAAATTATCTGAAATTAAAGGCTGAATCAATGAGCCAATTAAACGTAGAGAAGCTGAAAGCGAAATGTATGTGTATGTATATATTGCTTCGGCCGCACTTGGAACGTTAGTTCATCTTCGCCTTGTTTCACTCTACAGATACAGTGCTTTGTCAAAGGCCAGGAAAAAAAAAAAAAAAAAACATAGAATATACATAGTAACTAATCGAGAACATTTGACTAATTAGTATAAACAAACTTATAAGCAACAAGCTATTTTGTCTAGACATAAACAATGGACACAAAAGGTAATAATACATAATGGTAGAGCGCCAAGATTTGAGGACCATATAAATTTACAATTCAGATACTCAAATCATGTGTACATACACCAATGCAAGATAACAGACAGCAAAGGGGCCAATTATCATAAATGTTAACAAGATTCAGTATCATCCCAGAAGGGCATTATAAGATTAGTTGGCCTCAGTGTAGTTTCCTATGCTAAACTCTTAATAGACAGCTACTGTAAATCTATACAGCTACATAAATATTGACCTTGTACCCGTGGAACAAAACATGTTCCACAGGCTTACATCTCATAAAAGTCCTCAGAATTTTGGAGGACATACTATGAAAACCATTATTGAACAAAACACACACGTATATCACATATAATACATATACAAGACTAAGTATATACACAGTCGTTAGTTTGTTGGTTGTTGGATTTTTTTGGCACAAAAGCAATTTTAGCCATATTGCGCCTATCTATTAGTATTATGTGACAATGACATTGACGTTTCTTAATTATGGTTTATATCTGGCTAAAATATCCTATTAGTTTTAAATAAGTAAATATATTTTCAATGTTGGAGGTATCGCCCTAGGATTTGTGATAAAGTCAGGGAATCCTGAATATTTATAGGGAGATGGAAGGCTGATTGTCGTGCCATGTGATATTGTGGACATTCTATAAGGAAATGTTTTACAGTGAAGACATTCTGGAGGATTTGCTTTTGTGAGTAAGTACAAGTGTGTGAGATGTGTATATCCAATGCGCAGTCTGGTTAAAATGACTTCTTCGTGCCGATTCTTATGAAGACTCGAATTCCACGGCTGAAGTTCATGTTTTATTTGAAACAGTTTATTGTTTGGTTCATTTTGCCACATTTGTGACCACTGAGTGTGGTGAATCTGAATTTTTTGATAGGTCTGTAATCGGAATGTGGAACTTTGTAAAGCCTTAGGTTTGTATTTGTAGGATTCTTTGCTGCTCGATCAGCACTTTTATTACCTTCAATGCCTGCATGTCCTGGTATCCAACAGAAATTTACTTGCCTTCTTTTGCTTTTGAGCTTAACAAGATGAGTTTGTATCTGGTAAAGAATGGGAAGTGATGGAGTCTGCTTTTGTTGGAGAGCATGCATTGCACTCAATGAATCTGCATATATGAGATGTTCCAGAAGAGGAGAGGATGCAATGTATTTTAAGGCCATTAGTAGGGTGAATAGCTGAGCAGAATAGCTACTGCATTGGTTGGAGTTTGTATAAGATGAGCTTGTATCTGGTAAAGAATGGGAAGTGATGGAGTCTGCTTTTGTTGGAGAGAATGTATTGCACTCAATGAATCTGTGTATACGAGATGTTTCAGAAGAGGAGAGGATGCAATGTATTTTAAGGCCATTAGTAGGGCGAATAGCTGAGCAGACTAGCTACTGCATTGGTTTGGGAGTTGCTGTGAGATAACAGTGTGTGGAAGGACCGACTTGGGTATCTGTTTTAGAGCTGTCTGTATATATTTTAAGATTTTCAGAGAACTGTGATGAGTGGGCTGCATGCATCTGTTTTATGTTGACATTTTCCAGAGTGCTTTTTCCCCGCTGTTGAAAATAAGTGTCACAGTTAGGCATGAAAGTGTGACATGGTGGAATACTTATGCTATTATCCTCATGTACGTTGTCAAAGCTTAGGCCCATTTTGAAACTATTTCTTTTAGTCGTATTCCAGCTGGTTTATTGCTGTAGAGGATCTCCCACTGTGGACTGAAGAGATACTGCCAAGTAGGATGATGAGGAAGACTTTGGATTTTAATAGCATAGTTTAATAGCAGCATTTGCCTACAGAGATATAGTGAAAGCTCATGGGTCTCTACATATAAGCTCTGTACAGGCGATGTTCTGTATGCCCCTAAGAAAATTCATAAGGCACTGTGATGTATGGAATCAAGCCATTTGATGTCTACACGAGCTATACACAGGGGCTCCATAGTCGAGTGTTGATCTGATTATAGCACGGTATAGGTGAAGTAGTGTGAACGGATCAGCTCCCCACTTCATTGCAAAAAGAACTCTGAGAATATTTAGTTTTTTTTTTGACAGGTTGTTCGGAGGCATTTGATATGTTCCAAAAAGTTAAGTTTTTTATCGAGAATCAGGCCAAGGAAACGTATACTATTTGCTAGAGGTATCAGCTGGTTTTCTAGTCTTATTTCTGGATCTGGGTGCATTTTTCGCTTTCTTTTACAGAAATATGTAGCCATTGTTTTTTGTTGTGATATTCTGTAGCCATTGTTTTTAGTCCACAATTCTATTTTTTTCACTGCACTTTGTAATTGCCTTTCAATCATGTCCATGTTTTGTGAATGGCACGAAATAGTAACATCATCTGCATAAAGGAATATTTCAACTGTTTTTGGCAGGTCTTTTGTAATAGAATTTATTTTGATTGCAAACAAAGTTGCACTCAGCACTGAACCCTGAGGAACTCCTTCTTCCTGAGTATATGTTTGTGACAGACTGCTTTGATATTTTACTTGGAAGGTTCTGAGCTCCAGAAATTTTTTTATCAAGATTGGTAAGTGGCCACACAAACCAATGTTGTGGAGGTCATTTGGAATGCCATATCGCCAGATGGTGTCAAAGGCTTTTTCTATGTTGAGACTGATCATAATTAGATGCTCATTCCTTAGAAAAGTATTGCAGATATTTGCCTCTGCTTTTATCATGGGGTCCAGAGATGATCTATTTTTACGAAAGCTGTATTGATTTATGTTAAGTACATTATATGTTTCCAAGAACCAGTTTAATTGGTTGTTCACCATTTTCTCAAGGGGCTTCCCAAGGGAACTTGTTAGAGCTATTGGTCGATAATTTGTGGGGATTGTATGATGTTTGCCAGGTTTAGGAAAGGCAATTACAAGGGAGTGACGTCAGGAGTTTGGATAGTAGTTTTCCATATAAATTCTATTGTATAGTATAAGTAATGCCTTTAGAGAGATTTTTGATTAAGTTGTTGGATCATTTCATAGTGAATGCCATCAGGTCCTGCTGCACTCTTCCTAGACTTAGCCAGAGTTTTTTGCAATTCTTCTATGTTGAAAGGCTGGTTATATGGGAATTGTTGGCTGGTATTAAAGTTTAGTCTGTATTTTTCAGCTACAGTTTTTGTTTTCTGAAAGGATGGGATATATGCCAATACTGCTGATATATTTGCAAAAGTAGTTGCAAGTATGTTTGCAATTTCCTTGGAGTTAATTGCAAACATACAATCTCCTGTCCATTCCAGACTATTAGTGGAGTTGGAACAGAAAGAAATTTCCCATTAAGTTTTCTGATTTTGTTCCATATAACACAGGTATTTGTATTTTTGTTAATTGTGGAGGAAAAATGTATCCGTCATTCCTTTCTACTTCTATGCTGGATATATCTGGCTCTGGCTCTAGCTTTTTTAAAATTTATGAGGCTGATGGAGATGGGATACTTTTGGAAGAGATTCCAAGCCTTATTTTTCTCTCTCTTGGCTATACTGTATTCTTTATTCCACCAGGCTGTGGCATGTTTATGATATTTTCCCGATGACCGAGGTATTGTAGCTTCAACTGCTATTAAAATTTGGTTTGTGACATGAGCTACAGCATTGTCTATAGGCTGAGTGGTGATTAGTTGTTCATCTATTGCTGCAATTGTTTTATTATATTTTGTCCATTCAGCTTTATGGAATCTCCATCTTTTTTTGGCCATCATGATGTGTAAGGTCATTTGTTAATATTTTGCAGACCACAGGGAAATGGTTGCTATTAAGAGGATTAGTCAAGATTGTTCATTCAATCAGTGGACATTCAATTCAATAGGACAGGTGAACATATGGAAATGTCAATTGCAGAGGCTGTTCCAGTGGGCAAGTTGATGTATGTCTCAACTCCAGTATTAAGGAGTGAGAGATTTTGCTCTTCCAATAATTTTTCAATCAATTTACCATTTTGTCTTGGTGGCGAGATCCCCACTCCATTTAAATCTCCCATGATACAGACCGGAGATGGTAGCTAGGTTAGTAATGCTTCTAGATATGAATATGCATATTCTTGATTTGGGGGAAGGTAAAGTGAGAATGTAAACTGGATTGAGACTCTTACTGCAACTGCTTCCAAAGATGTTTGTAGTTGGAGGCATTTACATGGAATTCTGAAGTCGATTAAAATTGCCACTCCACTGGAAGGGAATCAGTCTTGTCTAGGTACTGTAACAGTTCACTGCTGTGTTTACTTGTGGAGTTAGGTTAGTTTCTTGAAGGCAGACACCTACCAGATGATATTTATCAATTAGGTCGCGAATGTCATCAGTGTTACTGCGGAAACCTCGACAATTCCATTGTATTATTGTGCGCGTTATATTGGCTTTGTATTCGTATCTGTCTTTTTACGAATAGGGGTCTGCTTGGATCACTCAGGTTTCTTCTCTTTTCTGGGGAAAAATGGACGAACTTACATCTCTTCCTCGGTATGTATCTAAGATTGGTTCCTCTGAGACTTCTTTTTAATATGTATCCATATGATCATGGACAGAGAGTTTGCAATCTGTATATATATCTTTAGTATTTATGGTTGGCTGTGATGTGGAAGACATGTTTGGTGGAATTGTAACAGGTGTATTGATGGCTTGATTGGAAGTTGGTGTTGAGAATGATTTTGCTGATGGAGCTAGGATTGAGCAAGCCCAATCAGATATAGAGATGTTGGGCGGAACTGTAACATTAGTTTGAACGGCAGTGGTAGTGGTGGTAACAGCAGTTATCTGTTTATGCTGTTGGACAGTTGCTGCTTATGAGCGTGTTACTGTAATTGGTGATATTTATTTCTTTGCTTAAGATAGGAAACTTTATGCTCGGTTTTGTACTTCTGAATCATTTTTTCTTTTTTCCATGTTTCACAGTCTTTGGGGTAAGCGGAATGATTGCCTCTACAGTGTGGACACTGTAAAGATTGTGCAGAACATTCAGTATGGATGCGATCTTTAGATCCACATGAAGCACATACAGCAGTCCTTCGACATACTGCCTGTGAACGCCCAAATTTCTGACATTTATAGAATCTGATAGGGCTCTGTATATACGGTCGGACATGACAGTTCAAATATCCAGCCTTTACAGAAGTTGGTGGATTTGGCAAGTTGAACGTTAGTATGATGTTTCTGGTTGGAAGTAATGAATCATCCTTTTTAATTAGGATTCTCTTAACCTGAATAACATTTTGGTCTGAGAGTTCTTGTTTAATTTCTTCCTCAGATACATACAGAAGATCCCATTCTGTTATAACTCCTTTTAAGTAGTTTAAGGTGGCACGAGGTGACACTTCTATGGGAGTTCCTCCAACTGTTTTCAATTTAAGTAACTTGTCACAGTGCTTGGGTTGTGTTGTTTCAACAAGCAGGTCACCTGATTTTAGTCTGCAAACCATTTTTGGTGAGCCAGCAGCATTCTCTAAACATTTCTGGATCAGAAAAGGAGAAAGCTTGCTGACTGGCTGGTCAGTCAAGGAATGTATTATAAGGAAGTGAGGCCAGATATTCTGGTCTGTATCCTTCTTTTGTCTCAGCATAGGAAGGGTTGTGATCTTCCTGCTCTCTAGAATGTGATGGGGTATTGATCCTGCAAGAGTCAGTATTGGTATAGTCCATCTTTGCTCCTTTCAGCCCTTGGCAGATTAACTTTTCTGCTAAGGTTTCCGGCCCCTCCATGGGGAGGCTTTTTTTTTTTTTTTTTTTGTTGGCGCTTCTGTGGCCATAATGCACCTCCCAAGGTTTTTGCACTACTTTGATCCAAGCCCGAGGCGGGAATCGAACCCGCGACCTTTGGGTTGCCAGGCAGGCACTTTACCTACCCGGCTAGCCCGGTCGACCCATGGTGAGGCAGGAGCAGTGCCTAGTGTGACCAAGTGAAAAGTAGTAGGGGTTAGAAATAAACTATGAGAAATAAAGCAAGGTGGCTTTCCTTCCTTGCTCTGTGCAGATACTTTTGTTACAAGAGCTGTTATGAAATAAATAGATTTCTTAATGACAGGAACTTAAAAGAACTGTAAACTGCTTTTTGGAAATCACATTGGAATCACAGAGAAATCACTCGGTCACAATCGCTTGGCACCCAGGGCCATACACAGTCGTACATGTAATATATACAAGAGAGGGGAACATCATGTGAGTAGGGGCCACAGGATAGTTTGTGCACTATACACTAAGTAGATCGCTAAGTCTATATAGATACATAAATTTTTTTCTGTAGCCATGGAGCCAAGCCGAGGTCTATCTTGACAGTGTATTTTATGGTAGGAGATTGTCCCTCCTCAGAAGATAGGGAGAGTGGTACAGAAGGACTCATTCCAAGTGTAGTAGTTGTTGTTGTTGTGCAGCCCAAGTTTGCACTGTTTGAGGTGATGCACTGATTTCTGTTGATGAAGTAGATCGATGGTTGATGAAGCCACAGTTGTTGTAGGTACAGTTGAAGTGTAGTTGTTGTTGAAGTGTCCACGAGAGCAGAAGTTGCACTATTTAATTCAGAAGTTAAGAGATAGTCTTCTAGCAAAGACATCATGGGCAAACAGTTGGAGAGCTTGAAAAGTGCCGACTGGGCTAGCCAGGTGGGTAAAGTGCCTACCTGGCAACCCAAAGGTTGTAGGTTCGAATACCGCCTCGGGCTTGGATCAGAGTAAAATGCAAAAAATAACTCTGGGAGGTGCATTATGGCCACAGAAGCTGATGCGCCAACAACTAACAAAAAAAAAAAAAAGCTTGAAAAGCATTAACGTTCTGAACTAAGAGAGACTCTTGACTGGGAGAGAAATTTTCAATTGACTTAGATAAACCATCTCTTATGTCGTGCAGTTGACATAGAGGACGTGTTTCCAATTTTCAATTCTGTCACAAGCACAGAGATCAGTTTGGGATAACCTAAATTTGTATAATTTCTCATTTAGTGATCCATGTCCTGTTAATAAATAAGAAGTGCACAGATCCATAAAGAACCAGGTTTTAATTTTCGTGCTCGACATGAAGGTAACGTCAGGAAAAAATTCTTTAGTGACAGTACCCAGAGAAGTGGTATCTCAATGTGTTTGCTATGTATTTAAAAGTTCGTTCCAACACTTAGCTTTTTCATGCTTAACATCTGTTTGAAGATCTATGGTGATATTCAAAAATTCAGTTGGAATCTGTCTCTTAATGCGAAAGCAGAGGGCTATATATATTAGGTGTAGGTTGAAGGGCACGTGCCAGTGATAACTTGTAACGCAGGTGTAGATATAGTTCTGCATACTTTTAGCATACTAAGGAGCATAGTTCTCTGTAAACTAGCTAGTTTTGCTTGAAATTTAACTAATTTTGCCCTGTGGAACCATGTGCGAGCAGCACAATTGCTATAGGGAGGAAGACAGCATTGTAATAAACCTATATGGTCCGACACGAGAGACCCCAGTCAGTTCTCAAGACCTTCATGATGGCACCAATTAAGTTTTTAATTTTAGCAGTTACATGATTAAGATGTGAGAAAAATGTAGTCTACAGTCCACAATCACACCCAAATATTTGGTTTTCGTGACAATTAGGAGTCGAACATTGTTAACTTTGACTTGTGGTGGGCGTTGAATATTTAATTTGGAGCCAAAAATCATCATTTTAGTCTTCAAAGCACTGATGGATAGCTTTTTTTGTCTAGAGTCCAACCATAAAGATTTGCAAAAAGAACAGCATTAGCAGAGACTTTGATAGCTGCACGAGAGTGACCACTGATCAAAATGGTTACATCACTGGCATAGGCAATTATTTTGGTGTTGTCAAAAGATCTGGAAATCCATTCCTGAAGGATAGTGTTCCAGATGAGGGGGCCCGGGGGTGTCCCCAGGGGACCCCTGGGGACACCCCCGATACACCTGCCTGGAGACCTGACAGAATTTTGATTTTACGAGCACATGCTGGTTGTTGAAATAACTTCTGAACAAAAGATAAAGTTGTTGAGGACAGTGGCTGGTGCGGAGATGTTCGAGGGTGCTTTCCCACCAGAGGGAATCAAAAGTGCCCTTAAAGTCGATAAAAATAGCAGGAGTGTATTTAGATGTTGAATTTTCAATATGAGAGGTAAATTCAACCAGGGCATCCTCACAGGACCTGCCTGCCGTAAAACATTGATTGGATGTCAGTAAATTCTGTGACTGTAGGTTATTCATAAGGCGCAAAGCCATGAGCCGTTCTAACAGTTCCCCCAGATTTGTCAGAAGGTTTGTTTGTTTGTTTGTTATTTGGATTTTAGGAGCATTATCAACTAAGGCCATATTGCTCCAGGATATGCGGTGGTCATTCCCTGACCTTTCCGCATCCTCCGTATTTGGTGGTGACGGGCTCGAACCCCGGTCTAATCAAGAAGCATGTGCTACGTACTGCTGCTCCTTCTCACCTGGCTACGGAGGTGCCAGCTTTGTCAGAAGGTGATAGGTCTATAGGACTTTGGTTCCAAAGCTGGTTTGTCAGTTTTTTTTAAATAAGTTTTAGTAATGCTGTTTTCCATATGTCTGGGAAGAGACCCTCTTGCAAACATTTATTATAAAGATTAATCAGTACTAGTGGTCTTAGTTTAATAATCCTTAAAACAAAGGTTTTCTACTAGACCCAGACCTGGACACTTTTTAGTATTGATTTTATTTGTGACAGTTTCAAATTCCACAAAAGTAAATGGAGAAGTCTCTGTTAGATTTATATTCAGAGTTGGCAGAACAAGCATTTGAGTGAGCTTATGTGTCAGTTGAAGGGTCATCAATTGGGAATAATCTGTCCAAAATAGTGTTAACAGAGTCTGACCAGTCAGATGTCTCAACAGAATTGTTGACCACAGTACCTTCTAATGAAGAGGTCTTGTTCCTTGAGATTTTGTAGGGAAGGTCCCACAGGTTTGTGTTGCCAGAGCTGTTGACGAAATTCATCCAAGTCTCTCGTTTTCAAGAAGCTTTTACGTATCTTTTTTTTAAGAGATGTATATAGTGAGTGAAAATGCTCTGCATCAGCAGAAGGCCAATGCCGATGTCATTGGTATCTTCGATGGGCCTGATGGACAGATTTTCTAAGTGTTGTGAGTTCTTGGGACTACAACGAACACATTTTGAAATTGATCTTTTTTCCCCTTGAAGACTTGTATGAGGCTTTAATAATCACACTTTGGATTGCAATAGCAGTTTCATTAGCAGAAAAGTCCTGAAAAATATCTGTATCTTTCTCAGGAAAATCCATGCAGATTTAAATATCAAAGGATTGCCAGTTAATATTTTTTGTTGAAAACTTCTGTTGTGGTTGAGTCTAAAAAGTTCTGGTTGAGGAGTATAATTTTTGCCGGAAGTACTGGAGAGAAAAAGATTTTTCCAACCAGGAAAAATGGTCCAATTAGATATGTTAGCACTGAAATTATAAGTAGTCAGGGTCACATTGATATTTGACTCCCCTGAATAACTTGAAAACGCAGTAAATTGTTGTGGTCTGTTAACAATAGATAAGTTATGATTAATTATGAACTCTTCCAGAAGTTGGCCTCTTGTATCAGAGCTAGTACTAAACCACATACTAGATTTAGCATTTACATCAGATGTGATTATGATATTTGTAGGTCCCAAGAAGTTTAATGCAGATTCCAGGTAATATATAGACAGAAGGTAAAAAGTTAGGGTTTGATAGGTAACTAAAACACAAGTTGCTAGTTGATTGCAGAGTCCGTAGATAACAGTTATATCTAGATTTCCATTTAAAAGTTTTAGTGTCTTGTACTGGTTGAATTATTCTGGTGGAGAGGGAAAATCCCTTTATTTTTGAAGTTTGGCCTAAGTGAACCTTTCCATAGGCCGAAAGGGAAAGCTGCGCCTGCTAAAAAAAAAAAAATTCTGAGGTTCCCTGAGAGAGAGAGAGAGAGAGAGAGGTAGAAGGGCATCACCAAGAAAGAGAAGAATGATGATATCCAGCTCATGACCCGGGGCTTGGCACATCTAGGGTCCTGAGCTGGATATCATCATTCTTCTCTTTCTTGGTGATTCCCTTCTACTTCTGACTCTCTCTCAGGGTAACTCAGAATTTTTTTTTGGCTTCCTTGCACCATATAGATAATAATAATAATTATTATGCCTTGTGCATTTAGTCTTCAAAATAATTAAGTTAAGGAAATTAAATTAGAGTATAAATGAATTAAAGAAAAAAAATGATAATGAATACCTTGAATTCATGTATATACCTTAAATATATACTGTATATGTTAAAAGGATAGTATTAATTTTGCATGTCAAAGATGAGGAGAGGTAAATTTTGACTGAAAATTTTAGGAAAGATGTAAATTTAGTGTAACAGGCAAAGTTTTAGAAATGGGAAATAAAACAGAGTGCAGGAAGGAAAAAGTAATAAAAATAAAAGAGGCGAAAATAGCAAAGAAGGAAAGTAAGAATGTCCAAATCGCCCTTGTATTACACTAACAGCTCAACGGACAGAAAAAATGAAGGATAAAAGCCAAAAAAAAAAAAAAAAAAAAAAAAAGAGTTTAAAAGACAGTAGGTAAGCTGAGTATGTACATACCCAACCTCTTAGAGAGGGCCTTGACTGAGAGAGCATTAGTCAAAGGAGAAACTAATACCACATGCCTGTGATACGTTTTGGAATGTCAAAAAAAATGGCCAAATATAAAAATATAGAAGAAAATAAATAAATAAGAATGAATTCAATAAAGTAGAAATTATGAATATCAGAAAACAAATAAATACCTGAAATTCATTAAATTAATTCATGTCATCAAGATAGGCATAAATGGGATATAAACAGAAGCAAGGAGCTATGACAACTGTGGAGTTGCTCAGAGAAGAAGAACAGTATATAAAGTATAATGCAGACTGAATAGAGAGCTGCGTAAAAGAAAGAACTAGTGCCCTCTATAGCTGTTATTACTGTAACATAGAAATAAGCCAAGCTATCGAATAAAAAATAAGCCTGTTAAGACTGAAATACATTTTAAAAAATGAATGTGAAAGGCTGTTATGGCGAAAAAGCAACCTGGAGAAAAGAGAAAGAGCAACATAATCTTTCTCTTTTCTCCAAAATGTATTCTGATCTTATGGGCTTATTTTTTATTCAATAGCTCTGCTCATTTCTATGTTACACTAATAACTTTGTTGCTCACTAATAATTTAATCATATATTTTTTTCTTTCCCTTTCAGCTTCCCTATGTTTAAATTTGCTCATTGATTTCAGATAATTTTTTTTTTTTTTTTTTTTTTAGGTTATTAAAATTCTTTCTCTTTTTATTTCTCATTCTTTTCTTTTTCTTACTTTTCTTCTATTAGCCTTGGAACCTTGTGCTCTGTACTGCTCCATCTTTATGTATTTTTCTATTAATTCATTCTGATTTTACACACACACACTGTTTTGACTATTGTATGTTTATGTTAATTTAAATAAATTAAGTACACTTCTTTCCTTCCTTTTTTAAACATAGACAATGTTAACCATCAGTTCATATTACAAATGTTTAAGTTCCCTTATTTTAAGCCAGAGATTCCTGATGACATTAAGAAATAATATATAAAATTATGCATGATTAATATGTAATAAAGTTAAAATTCTATTGTATGCGGTTTATCCCAAAAAAAAACATGGTATTATACTGTTTTCAACATGTGAAGGCTAAAGATTGAACCACGGACAAAATGCTGGATCACTTTGCACACACTGTGATTTTGAGCATGTTATTATTACTGAGTATCAGCCTTGCAAACAAAGCTTTTCAGATGGAAAAATTTTTGTTATGATTTCCAATTTAGATGGAAAGTATTCTAAAAATTTGCGATGCCCATGCATCATATATGTTATTTCAATATTCAGTAAATTATTTGAGGCATTAAGGTAAAGGAAAAAAAAAAAAAAAGAAAGTGGCACGTGTGCCGAGCGAGCACCTGCAGTAGATGGTTTTACGTGAAACAACCTCTGCATTTCTTTTAGGTATTATGATTTGTATATATTGATTATGAAATAAAAGCTTTTGTATTGTAAATATATTATTGATCATTCACAAATTTTCATAATTTAAATGAATTTGTGAAAACTAAAGTAAGGGATGTATACTTCCGATTGTTGTTGAAATTCAAGGAGTAGTGTTTAGAGTTAGATTGAATGTTCTTGCAGAAAAGAAATTAACGGTTTAGTTTCTTCCAATCTCGGTCCTTGAGGTTGTCACAGACATTCTCTCAGATATGCCAGACAACCTGTACTTGCTACCTGAGAGTCTAAAACGTTGATGAATAAAAATAAGCCTGTTAAGAACTGATATTCATGTGACATTCAAGTCAAGTGGACCCAATTTTGGTGAAGTCTGGACGGTCTGTGACAGCCAAATTCTCTGCTTGCACCTTCACGATGGTGGGACTGTTAGTAATCCTGGGTATAACCTCCGTGCACATGCACACTGTGGGTGACCACCAAAGTGTGAAACAACGTAAGCAGGGGTCGAGGTGTGGTGCCCACATCACATGGAGGAATGCTGTCCCTCTGTGTTACCAGGCAATACTAGGTGGCAGATGACTCTCATGAACTGGTGCAATACCACCACTTTGCTTATTGGAGGCTTGAAGTGGGGGAACCCATGATTAGTCTCCAGAGCTAAGTGCCAATCAACCCTTCCCCACCTCTTCCAATGGAGTATGACTGATGACTTTTGAGGTTATAATGAACATCATGGCAAGATTCAATCTTCCTTTCATTTCGAGGTTACAGCTCTAAAACGGTGTTTGCAGGCTGGCCGGTAGTCAGTATACCGGACCGAATCTATTGGTAACTCTTTAGTAGGCTTCCGGATCAGCTAATGTATAATCTTGTTACCTCTACTCTGCCAGATAGTGACTGGAGGAAGGCCAAGTAGTGTGTATGGGGGGGGTGGCATTGTCGAGGCCACGTTATGTCAAGGATCTGGGTATATTCTTACCATGTGTACGCCATATCCAAAAATTTCATTACTTCATATAGCATGTCCCCCCCACTTTTTCTTACTATTGAATACACCATGAATTGTCAAACTAATAGAGTAAGCTTATCTGCGAAAAGATTTTGTTTGTTTGTTATTTGGTTTTTAGGAGCATTAGCAACTAAGGCCATATTGCTCCGGGATATGTGGTGGTCATTGCCTGACCCTTCTGCATGCTCCGTATTTGGTGGTGACGGGCTCGAACCCTGGTCTAATCAAGAAGCGTGTGCTACGCACTGCTGCTCCTTCCCAACTGGCTACGGAGGCGCCGCGAAAAGATCTAAACCTCCCAAAAACATCCTAGTTCATTTCACAAATATGTAGTCTCAATTCTAATCTCCACGATGTCCATTTCCAGTTGTAGTCTACCAAACCCCATGTACTCTTTCTGACAGAATCTCAGTTATCGGTTGATTCAACTACTGCTCATCTCAGTTTCCCAAATTATTCGCTGTATGATTCCTTTCGCCTCAAATGTGGTACTTGTGCATATGTCCATTCTGATATTTCCTGTCAGAGACTTGGTAATTTGGAAACTCCTCTTTTCGATCTTCTTTGGCTTAAAATCTCTCTACTTCATCGTGTCAAATTCATCTGTTGTCTCTACCATTCTCCGAACTCCACTAATCACTTGAAGCTCTTTGACTTCCTCTCTTTGCAACTTGACTTTCTCCTGTCCAACTTTCCTAACAGTGAGGTAATTTTCCTTGGTGATTTAAATGTTCACAACTCCAGCTGGCTTCCATTTTTCTAGTCACACTGACTAGCTGGTCGAGATGCCGAGGCTTTTGCAATAACTAATGACATTGCACAGATTGTTCATTTACCTACAAGGATACTGGATAATCTTAACCATACAGCCAACACACTTCATCTTTTTCTCACAAACAACCCTTCTAGGTACACGGTCGAAGTGAGTGGTCCTTCAGGCACCTCAGATCACAACTGTGATTGTCTCTTCTCCAATAGAGCCTTTATCTCATGGCTATTTCCAACCTCGTATTGTTTGGCATTACAAGAATGCAAAATGGGATAGAAAAATTGTGGCAATTAGAAAAAAACCTGCAAGATATTTTTCTTCTTTTCCTTGGTTGGATTACTGTGTCAAAACTTCTGATGTCAATGTTTGCTCAGATCGTGTCAGTGAAATTTTTCTTGTAGGAATGGAATCCTTCATTCCAAACTCCACTGTAAAATCTTGTCCTTTATCTAAAACTTGGTTTTCCAATAAATGTGCTAAGGCTGTTCAAGAGAAGAACGTTGCATATCGTAATTGGCTTGTTTCAAATTCTTCAGTTTCATTTTCTGCCTACACCAAAGCCCACAATAATTGTAAAGCAGTTATTAATCAGTGCAAACTAGATTTTGAACAGGATAAGAGTAAAAAACTTGCTTCTTGCCCTATGGTAGCTGAGCATTCTGGTCTCTTACCAAACTATTGCCAGCAATGTTTGCTCACCTCTGTCAAAACCAGATGGTTCTATTGTCACTATAGCCAAGGATAAAGCTGACCTGCTACCATCCCAATTTTCTTCCAACTCATGTATCATTGATCTTGGTAAACACCTCCCACCATTCGCAGCACACCCCATTCAATGCCTCCTGTGGTCTTTTGTCGAAAGGATGTCAGACGGATTTTGAGGAATCTTGATACAAAGAAAGCTCGAGGTCCCGATGGTATTTCTCCACTTGTTCTCAAAGCCTGTGCTCCTGTTCTTTGCCGCCTTTTTTTCACTTTCTTATTTCAAAGGTGTTTAGGTGTTTTTCCTTCTGCTTGGAAATTTGCTCATATCCAGCCAGTTCCTAAAAATGGTGACAAATCCCTCCCATCCAATTATCCTATTGCAATTACTTGTCTTTCTAAAGTAATGGAGAAATCAATTAAGCGCCAACTTTTAAACTAGGAACCTTCCGTCTGATCAACAATTGCTAGTATAAAAGTATGAATTCCATCAGTGTCAATCCACTGGTGATTTCTGGCTTATGTTACTCATTTATGGACAAATTCAATGGAAAAGTTTGTTGAAACACAAGCAGTTGCTTGTGACATCTCAAAGGCTTTCGATCGTGTTTGGCATAAGGGTCTTCTAAACAAGCTTCCATCTTATTGTTTTCCAACTGTTTTTTGTAATTGCTTATCCAGTTTTCTCTCTAATCGCTCACCGAGGGTGATGGTAGATGGCTCTCTGTCTTCTAACTTCTTCACTAATTCTGGTGTCTCCCAAGGTTCCGTTCTTTCCCCCTACTCTTTTCACCTTGTATATAAATGACCTTCTTCCATTGACTGGAAATCCTATCCATAGTTTTGCCGATGATAGCACATTACATTCCACTTTCCATTTTGAGAAACCTTTCCCATGCTCAATCAGCTGCAACGTCTCGAATATCCGCTACCAATTTCTTAAATGCCGATCTCCCGGTAATTCTCCAGTGGGGCAAAGACAACTTAGTTGATTTAAAATAAATAAATAAATTTTCTGTTTATACTCCGGCACGACAACCAAGTCAGTAGAGTTTACAATAAATCGTCAATACAAATATTTATCGTATTTAGTAGTCACGGGCTTGAACCCCGGTCCACTCAAGGAACGCGTGCTATGCACTGTCGCTCCTGACCACTGGGCTACGTCAGGCTCAATCCTTTTAAAACTCAGTCTTGTCTTATATCTCGTAAAAAGGATTCTTCTGCTCCTATGCTTATCTTTGGTAACACTCCAATTTCTAGGCAAAATGATATATCTTTTTTGGGGATTACCCTAACTTCTAATCTCTCTTGGCACAAGCATATTACAAATAATGCTTCCTCTGCACTAAAAAACTTGGTTTTCTCTTTCATTCTTAAGGTTACTTTTTGTCCAAACAGCTGTTTACTCTGTACAAATTGCAAATCTGCCCTACCATGGAATATTGTTCCCACATCTTGGGCGGTGCCCACAAAACCTCTCTCAGGCTTCTAGATTCCATTGAGAAGAGGGCAGTTAGGTTAATGAATGACTCCTCTCTAACAGAGTCTCTCCACTCACTGTCTCATAGATGTACTGTTTCTGCTGGATGCCTCTTCTACAGATAATTCCATGGGCACTGTTCTTCTGAATTGGCTTCTATAATTCCCGCTGTCTCTTTCAAAACAGTCCGAACACGTGCCGCCACCAGCCAACATCCATTTACTGTCCAACTTCAAACTCACAGAACCAACTTTTCATCTTCCTCGTTTATTCATTCAACTGCCGTTTTCTCGAACAACCTTCCTTTATACGTATTTCCTGAAAATTACAGTCTACAGAAGTTCAAGTCTAATATCAACAAATATCTTCTTTCATCTTCTCAACCTCAAACACAAGCAGAGTAGTAAGTACTATAGGTTCTAATACCTCTCGTGTTTGGGGTTCTATAAAAAAAAAATCTGAAGTTAATGCTGAAATCGCAGCTTATGATCATGGGTATTTTAGGCAAATCTTTCTTTAACAAAGATGCACCTTAAATTGAGTCAATTATATCCTGCATGTCACTGTTAAAGAAATATAGACAACTGTTGTAAGTATCACTTGGCTGTTGGGTAAAAAGCTCTCCGCTGTACATATATCTCCAACGGGTCGAACACCGCTGTCTAACTAGTCGTTTGTTGATAGATGACATCTAAGTATAGTGTAACAATGTGTACATCATCCATCTTTGTTGTGATATATTGCAGCTCCAGCTGTCTGTTTGGTTTCACACTTGAATTGAACCATGCAATCAAAGTTTGGGATGCCGGCACTCTCGTTATCGTCTAACCAAGTCTCACATAGCAGCAAGATTTGGCATTGCTCTATAACAGTCTTAGTAAGGTCGGTGTGGTGTGCCCGTAGGCTTTGGCAATTGAGTGAAAGAAACGAGAGTTCCTTTCTATCGTGGATGAAATCAAGCAAGCTGTCGTGTCCAGTCTTGTTTGTAGCTGATTAGTCAAAAGCCTAGCAAACTCATTTTGTAGATCGATGGCGGACGTAGCGTTTCTCAGACCACGGCGCACTCTCTTGTTGCTGGTCAGCGAGACGATGTAACGTCCATTGATGTCAGTTATGCGTGACAGAGTGACATAAACCAGCTGCTGTTCATGCTTCTTTTCGTACTCATAAACCGCTGTATCGAACATGCTGCCGTTCAACTTGTGTGTCATCATTGCACAAACCGGTGTGAGAGGAAAGTGATTTCATTTGGCACAGATTGTGCAGTCGTTGTTCAACGAAATACTCACAGTTCATCTTGAGTGTGGCACAGCTGCTGGACTGATGTTGTTTGCTTGCATATATCTTGCCACCTTCTTGCGAGCTAACTTTTTGATCTTAGGTGAGGTGGTAAATTTGAGCCACAATCTGTTGCTCTTCCTTGTATTCAATCTTTACCCATGGTACCATTAGCAAGCCCATCAGTAATGTCCACATTGGTAGTGATGATATATGGCTTTCCAATAACCAAAGGGAGCTCATAGGATAATCCACTAGTGTCGATAACCAACATTTTATAGTTTCACCAGAAACTCTATAAAGTGATTCCACTATCTCCTTTGTGGGACTGAAGGTAGCACGGTTGTACTAAATGGAATTATTTTGCAAGTAGAATCATATTCTGTGATGGCAGAGGAGATTTTCTTTCCTCCCGAGCAAAGAAATGCCACTTAATAAGTTCTTGCTCATTCTGATCTAATTTAGCTCCATTAATGATTCTGGTTCAACAGTAGAGAACGCAACGTTCGACTGACACTTATTATTATTATTAGCTATATGGTACAAGGAAGCCTGAGGCTTATGCTGCACCAGCCAAAAAAAATAAAAAATCCCAAGTTACCCTGAGAGAGAGAGAGAGAGAGAGAGAGAGAGAGAGAAGTAGAAGGGAATCACCAAGAAAGAGAAGAATGATGATATCCAGCTCAGGACCCTGGGTGTGCCAAGCCCATACTCACCAGATGTGAGCCCCCAGGATTTAACTTGATTGAGGTTGTAGTATTTGAGGCCATGCCAGAGAGTGGAGCTAGCGATACACTGCTTTATCTGTTTATATACAGGAGTCGTGTGAACTGGAGGCAGCTGACGTAAGTCCCTGATTAGGAACATGTCATGTCTACTGAAGTTTGTTCTGACATTTCCAGTTATCTGTTTTAGCCTCACATCCATTTGCGATAACAGCTCGACATTGATCATACTGACTTTGTCAATTAATAGCACTGTGACGTATTTAAACAGTGATCTGTATTGCTCTGTGACTTCCACTGACAGAGGCAGATTTCTTGAAGTGGATATCTTGATTGGAGTGTGCACAGTGGTTCCATCTATCGCAACGGTAGCCTTACCAATTTGAAGTGATGGTTAAGACATTCAAGGCAGATATTGCTGGAATATCAGAGACGTGATGCCACTCAGATATAAGGGATCTTATATCGGAGTGGCACCAAAATCTAAGGAAGTGCATCCAGTTGACATAGATGTCCAGTTCAGTGTTGAGTCAGTTTGGTGACTCTGATGAGTACAATGAACAATTATACAGAGAAATAGAGTGGGCCAATAAATCAGAGTGTCTTATAATGGGGGATTTTAACTCCCCAGATATAGACTGGAACTTGTGGGTTAGTCACTCGTACACTAGCAAGGCTTTTGTGGATTTATTGGATGATTGTTTTCTAAAGCAGCATGTTAGAGAGGCAACATGAGGGAGTAACACTCTTGTTCTGATTATCAGCAGTGATTATTCATGCATTAAGAATTTACAGATAAAGGAACCACTAGGTGGCAGTGATCACAATGTACAGATGTGGGATTTACTTAAGGATGTAACTACCATCAGGGGTAAAGGGAAGGGTTTTTGCTTTCGTAAAAGCGGCTACAGTGGACTCAGAGATTTTTTAGGTTTTATACAGTGGGACCAACTGATGATGTTACCAAAAGCAAATTCTAAATGAGAAGCATTCAAGGAAGTAATTTTGGAAGCGTTGATTTGATTTTGATTTTTGTGGCGCAAAAACAGAAAGGTTATAGTGCGCCATGAAAAGGTTAAAATATAAAAAGATAAGACTGGTAACTTTTAAAAAGATTACTTTGTCAAAAAGTGCATATACAGTGAAACTTCTCCTAACGGACACCTCTCGTTAACGGACATCTCTCTACAACGGACATTTTCAAATTCCCCAACTCACCTCCATTGGTTTTAACGTGTTTGCAGCTTCTGTCTAGCGGACATTCTCTGTAACGGACGCGGACAAGCAATCTGCACTGTTTCATTTAGATTAGCACTTAATTTGATCTCCCCATAACGGACAGCGGGTGAGCTTACGGCCCTTTTTCTTCCACATATTGCCTCAATCGTGTGTTTATTTTCTATTTCCGATTCTCTGAATTTTATCAAGGTTTACGTCGCGGTTCTAAACCCCTTTTCAAGAATTTTAAGGCACGTGTAAAACTTCTGATGAATTCGGTGTGTGCAGGGGGGGGGGGGAATATGGTCGGCCTTTCGTCTTTTCAGTTTCAGTTTTCAGTTTTCTTCAGTGTTGTGTGAAGTGCACAATGTCTTCTCATAAACATTTAACTTTAAAAGATAAAGTTGAACTCATTAATGCGTATTATCGGCAAAAAAATAGTGTTCGCAATCTCGCTGCAAAATTCAAAATCGGGAAGACACAGGTAAGCGACATCCTAAAGAGAAAAAATGAACTGCTTAAACAATTTTGGCAACACGGAAATGATCAGGTTCAAATTCCCGAAAACTGTTGGACTTCAAATTGACAATGTTACATATGAGTGGTTTTGTCGCGAATGTGCTAAAAAAATTCCCATTAATGGGCCTATTATTAGGGAAAAGGCTTTGGAGGTTGCGAAATCTATGGGAGTAAATGAGTTCAAAGCTTCTGTGGGATGGCTAGACAAGTTCAAAACTCGGCATAAAATTTCTTGGAAAACCGTAAGTGGTGAAGGTGGATCTGTTGATACTGGGGTTGTAACAGAGTGGACCGTCAAATTGGAAGATTTATGTCGTGATTTTGAAGCTAAGGATATTTACGACTGTGATGAAACAGGGTTGTTTTTTAAAGCTCTTCCTGAAAAAACAATGAGTCTAAAAAACGAAAAGTGCCAG
Organism: Mastigoproctus giganteus; assembly: GCF_048544385.1. NCBI lineage: Eukaryota > Metazoa > Arthropoda > Arachnida > Uropygi > Thelyphonidae > Mastigoproctus > Mastigoproctus giganteus. Next base: position 145,089,344 of record NC_143585.1, on the reverse strand, counting down.
GGCGGAAAAATTTCTAAGGAACGCTTGACTGTACTATTGTGTACAAATATGCTGGGAGACTTTGAACAACCTCTTGTTATAGGAAAACCACAAAATCCTCGTTGTTTCAAGGGCATAAAGTTGAATCTTTTGAATGTTGACTGGAAGTCTAATAAAAAAGCGTGGATGACACGAGATATCATGAGCGAATGGATAAGTCACTTTAACCAAAACATGATTCGTCAAAACAGAAAAATTATTCTTTTCATGGATAATGCTGCATCTCACCCGCACATTGAATTGTCCAACATTCAAATCGTTTTTCTGCCACCAAACACATCTGCAGAGTGTCAGCCCTTGGATCAAGGGATAATAAAAAAATTTTAAACTTCACTACAGAAAACGAGTTTTAAGACATCTCATTGCAAACATGAACGATGTAACATGTGCGAGTGACCTTGCAAAGAAAATCAGCATCCTAGATGCGATTCAATGGATTTCCTCTTCAGTAAACGCAATTAGAAAACAAACTGTCGTGAACTGTTTTGTAAAGTCTGGCTTCTCAAACGCAAAAATTGAAGTTGTGAACAGCAACGTGGAGCACCAAGAAGAACAAGAACTTCAACATCTATTGATAATGTACGATACTTCCGCTACAAGTGACCCTGGCTACAAAGATAGAGACTCGAACCTCACTACAGAAGATGGTGCTCTAGATATCAACGACATTATCATCGATATTTTTCAAGAAGTTCCTCATGAGGATGAAGAAATGGAAGGAGGTCATTCTGTCGAAGAACATATTAACGACGAACCACCGATGAAAATAGAAGAAACGCTCATACAAATCAATCATTTAAAAATGTTTTGCACCGCTGAAGAAGATACAGAAGGACTTTCGATGGTTTCTTCACTCCAAACAAATGTTGAAAACAAAATTATCAGCCGGAAGAAGGTGCAGAAGAAAATAAGTGATTACTGTATGCATTTTTCTTAAGATAAAGTCATAATATGCATAGCACAATTATATTTATATTATTTACAAAAATATTGCGCAAAATCTGTATATAATTTAATTTAATTTTACATTAAACGTTTAACGATTTTTCTTTATCTCTTGTGTATGTAATTGTATATTATTTACAAAAATATTGTTCAAAATCTGTATATATTTTAATTTAATTTTACATTAAACGTTTAACGATTTTTCTTTCTTTCTTTTTTTTTTCTCCCTCAGACTTCTTGTTAGCGGACACTTCTCTCTAACGGACACATTTTTGTTCCCCATGGCTGTCCGTTAAAGGGAAGTTTCACTGTATATACAGACATATCAATAACTAAAATCAGAACAATGATAAAAGCAAATTGTATATTTCATATGAGTGTATATATATTAATCGATTTGAAAAATCTAAAAACTGCTGACACATTGTCATTGTCATTTAAAATCTGACTGAGTGTATATGGCTCAGTCAGATGGATAAAAGCAGTAAAACGAGCATTTCTAAAATTGGTACAATCACAAAATATGTTGAACAGATAAAATGGGGTCGCATTGCTCGCACATAGGAGGGACATCAGCCCTCAGCAAAAAGGAGTGTGTCATATGACAGTGTCCTATGTGGAGCCAAGCAAGAACAACTTCCTCTTTGCGATCCCTGCATAAGCTGGACCACCAAGGATTGATCACAGGCTTAATCCAACATTGTTTGTAGTAACCAGGCAATGCCACGAATCTTGCCACTGAGATTATAAGTTACTACGGATCACTTGCCTGTAGTCTGTATAGGGGACTAACAGGTCAAGGTTATCCGTCAGGGCTGCTGATTTGGCTGCAGTGTCAGCCAAATCATTTCCTCTAATCCCGATGTGACTGGGGATCCAGCAGAAGCGGATATCAAATCCACTTGCATAGAGGCTGTATATTATCTGCTGAATTCGGGACAGGGTTGGATAATTAGTGTGTGACACCGCTCATAAAGCCTGTAGTGCACTCATTGAATTGGCATATATAATACACCGTTGGTATCGGTGTTTTTCTTATGTGATCTAGAGCCAACTCTATAGCATGCAGCTCTGCAGTGTAAATGCTGCAGTCAAGGGGTATCTGCTCTGATATGGTATTATCTGGAAAAACAACAGCAGATCCCACATACGATTCTGACCTCAAGCCGTCTGTGTAAACTGGCAAGAGGTCAGAATGTTCTGGATGGTGTTGTGAATAGAGCTGAAGGTAGACAGAAGATGAAGTATAAGTATTGGACTTCGTCAAAATCATGAGTGAGAAGTCATATGCTGGTATTTGCACATGCCAGAGTGGAGGGGGCTGTGTTGGTGATTAAGCAATCTTGTCTACCGAGATGTTAAGCTCATTGAGTAGCTCTTGAACACGCATGCTGAATGGGCGATTGGCGGTCCTTTGTGCGTTATAAAGATTTTCCCACCGTGGCTCAAAAACGGATGTCCACGTGGGGTGATCTGGCAGGGATTTCAGTTTGAAGGTATATTGTAGAGACAACTGCATTTGTCGAAGCAACAATGATGGTTCATTTGCTTCGGCATACTGACTTTGGACATGCGAAGTTCTAAATGCACCAGTAGCAATGCGAATGGCTTGATGATGGATGGGGTCAAGCCAATGAACAGTGCTTTTTCTGGCAGATGCATACACCTGAGACCCATTATCTAATTTTCAGCATACTAGTGCATGGTATAAATGGAGTAAAGTACATCGATCTGCATCCCAAGAGGTAGGAGAGAGAGAGAGCGGAGAATGTTAAGCCCTCTCGTGCACTTTGTGTGTAGGTGACGAATATGTTGGACAAATGTCAGCTTTTTATCAAAAATGAGTCCCAGGAATTTTGTCTCTGGTACAACTGGAATGGTGTTTTGTCTAAGTCGTAATCCAGGATCAGGGTGGAGGTTACGTTTGCGACAAAAATCGATGCAAATGGTCTTCTCTGATGAGAACCTGAAACCATTGGCCGTGGCCCAGGTGTTAAGACGGTCAATAGCTGGTTGTAGTTGTCTCTCAATAACCCTCATATTGCATGATTGAGAAAATATGCTGAAGTCATCGATGCAGAGTGCACTGTTTATAGTTGGAGGAAGTTGTTCGGATATAGTCTATTTTAATGGCAAAAAGCGTGACACTTAAGACAGATCCTTGTGGTACCCCCTCCTCTTGGCAAAAGGACCGGGTAAGGGCGGATCCTACACGAACATGGAAATAACGGCAGGATAAAAATTATTTAACAAAATCGGGAAAGTGACTTCTTAGACAGAGGTTGTAAAGGTCTTTTAAAATACCGAATCTCCAAGTTGTGTCGTACGCTTTTTCCATGTCAAAGAAGATGGACACCAAGTGTTCTCTTTTTAGGAAAGCATCTCGAATAGATGTTTCCAGTCCAATTAAGTGGTCCAGTGTGGACCTGTTTCTTCGGAAGCCATACTGAAAGCAGGAGATAAGGTCATTCGATTCTAAATACCGTAAGAGACGAGCATTGACCATTCTCTCTCTCCAATATTTTGCACAGACAGCTGGTCAGAGCAATAGGATCCTTTCCTGGCTTGGCAAAAGCAAGAATAGTTGTCTTGCGCCAGGTATCTGGAAAATTCCTTTCAAGAAAGATTCTATTGTACAGGAAGAGCAGACGGTCCATGGATAATATACTGGACAATCCTAATCATACAGCCAACACGCTTGATCTTTTTCTCACAAACAACCCTTCTAAGTACACGGTCGAAGTGAGAAGTCCTTTAGGCACTTCAGATCACAACTTGGTGATTGTCTCTTCTCCAATGGAGCCTTTATCTCATGGCTATTCCCAACCTTGTGTTGTTTGGCATTACAAGAATGCAAAATGGGATGACCTGCGAGATTTCTTTTCTTCTTTTCCTTGGTAGGATTACTGTTTCAAAACTTCTGATGTCAACGTTTGCTAAGATCGTGTCAGTGAAATTATTCTTGCAGGAATGGAATCCTTTATCCCACACTCCACTTTAAAATCTCATCCGTTATCTAAACCTTGCATCCATATGGAAAATGGAAGCATCTTATGGAAAACCATAAGATGCTTTCATCTTATGGTTTTCCAATAAATGTGCTAAGGCTGTTCAAGAGAAGAATGTTGCATATCGTAACTGGCTTGTTTCTAATTCTTCAGGTTCATTTTCTGCCTACACCAAAGCTCGCAACAATTGTAAAGAAGTTATTAATCACTCAAACTAGATTTTGAACAGGCTTAGAGTAGAAAACTTGCTTCTTGCCCTAATGGTAGCTAAGCATTCTGGTCTCTTGCCAAAGCTATTGGCCTGAACTTTTGCCCATTTCTGCTCCCACCTTTGTCAAAATCAGATGGTTCTGTTGTCACTTCAGCCAAGGATAAAGCTAGTATCCCATTTTTCTTCCAACTCATGTATTAATGATCTTGGTAAAACACCTCCCACCATTCCCAACATGCTCGATTCAATGCCTCCTTTGGTCTTCCATCAAAAGGATGTCAGAAGGATTTTGACGAATATTTGACGCTGGCTAAAGGCAAATTTCCGCACGTCTATCCTACATCTGTCTTTCTTAATGATTCATCTCTAACAGAGATGAATCATTAATTAACTCTCTCCACTCATTGTCTCATAGATGTACTGTTTCTGCTGCACGTCTCTTCTACAGATACTTCCATGGGCACTGTTCTTCTGAATTGGCTTCTATAATTCCCGCTCTCTCTTTCAAAACAGTCTGAACACGTGCCGCCACCAGCCAACATCCATTTGCTGTCCAACTTCAAACTCACAGAACCAACTTTTCATCTTCTTCGTTTATTCATTGAACTGCTGCTTTCTTGAACAACCTTCCTTCATACGTACTTCCTGAAAATTATAGTCTACAGAAGTTCAAGTCCAATGTCAACAAATATCTTCTTTCGTCTTCTCAACCTCCAACCCAAGCACGGTACCAAGTGCTATAGGTTCTAATACCTCTCGTGTTTTGGGTTTACATAAAAAAAAAAAAAAAAAAAAAAAAAAAAGATGGTCCATGGATTCTGGTGAAAGATGTTTGATCATTTCATAATGGATGTTGTCTTGCCCAACAGCGGTAGCCTTGTATGGGCAAGTGCTGTTTTCAGCTCATGGATGGTAAATGGCCCATTTTATGGGTGGGAACCCTTCGATGTGAATTTAAAGGTGTTTTTCAGTGTTGTGGTTTAAGACCAGAAAATGTTTCCCCAGAATTGGCTATTGCAGTAGAGTCTGCAATAGTACATCCATTATATTCAAGGACCGATGAGGGGTGTGCTGTGTATTTTCCCTTAATTTTCCGGATTTTTTCCCAGACTACCTTAGTGCTGGTCGTCTGGGTGATGGATGATGTGAAACAGATCCACAATTCCTTTTGACCTGACGGCGGATGTAGCGTGCTTTCCCTCATGCACGTTTAAAGGCTAATAGTTGACCGTGGTAGGATATCGTTGAAATATCCTCCAAGCTTTGTTTTGAGCCTTTTTGGCTTCTGTGCATTCCGGATTCCACCATGGTTTTGGAAAGGGAGGAAACCGCGTGGATGTTTTTGTAGTTGCAGCTGCATGGGCAATATTTTCTGTTATGTATGTAACTGCATCATCGATAGGCTCCTGACTGACTGACTGCAAAGTTGTCAAACTTTGCCAGGTGTTGAAAGGCACTCCAATCAGCCTGGTCAAACTTCCACCTTGGTAACCTGATAGGAAGACAAGGTCTCCCAGTAATTAAGGTGGTTATCATGGGGAAGTGATCACTTCCATACGGGTTCCCCTCTACCTCCCAAGTAAGTGAAGGGAGAAGAGAAGGGGAGCTAGTACAAAGATCAATAGCAGAAAATGTACGGGGTAGGCATGTGGAAAAAGGTGTTTGTTCCTACATTAAGAAGGGAGAGGTCATTGTCAATGAGCATACGCACTATGATTCGTTCCCTTCTACTGATGCTAGCACTACCCCACAGGGTGTTATGCCCATTAAAGTCTCCAAGAAGTAAGAAAGGGGGAGGCAACTGCATTATGAGATCATCAAGGTCTTTCTGGCAGATGTCAGTACCAGGGGGCAAATATATAGAGCAAATGGTTAGTAAAAACCCCACTGTTATTTGAGTTGCTACTGCCTCTATGCTGGTAGTAAGTTGCAGCGGCTGAAAAGGGGTATGGTTGCCCACAAGGATTGCAACGCCTCCAATGAGCGGGGCCATCCCCAATTCTATCCTTGGGAATGATAGTAACGTTATGCATCCTGGGGTCATCATTTGCCCTTAGGTAAGTCTCCTGTATGCAAAAGCAAGATGGTTTGTGCTTTAGCAGAAGTGCTTTGATGTCTTCTGCATTTTGCCGGAATCCACGACAATTCCATTGTAGGAATTTAGCCATTATTTTGGCTAGGTGATTCCTTCAGGTGGCTTCCGAGATGCTGAGGGCTTGCTTTTTTCAGTCTTAGATTTATCCTTTCTGGGGAAGTATGGACGCTGCCCTGTGTCCATATCCTCCTCAGGAAAGAGTTCCAAGGCTGTTTTTCTTCATGTACCTCCTCCTCAACGTCCATTTTTTTTCTGAGAACTAGAATCTACGTCAGATTTCTTATTCTTTTCTCCAGAAACTTGTTTTCTTATTGGTAGGGCATTAGGAGGTACAGATATCAGAGTGGCAGCTGATTGGTCCTTTTGTGTAGGTTTTATTGAACTTAGCAGGTAGCAAGCAATAGGAGTGAATGACTCCTTTGGTGGTAAGTCTGAGTTCCGATGGAATATCTGCCTGCTACCGTCTGAGCCTAGGTTGGTTTATTTTTATTTAAAGGTTTCACCGTTTTCCTTGCCTCTTGATAAGATATGTTCAGCTCTGCCTTAAGTAGTTGAATTTCTTTTTCTTGTTTCCACCTCTGGCACGCTCTTGAGTAGGCTGGGTGTTCTTCTTGGCAGTTAATGCAGGTTGGTTTTGCAGCTGAATATGATGTTGTTTCGTGGTCCTTTGCAACACACCGAGCGCATACAAGGGTTCCAAGACAAGCCACCTGTGAGTGTCCGTATTTCTGGCACTTGAAGCACTGTAACGGATTTGGGACATATGGACGCACTGGGCAGTTAATATAGCCAGCTTTGATTTCATGAGGAAAAGTTGGTGAATTGAATGTTAAGATAATATTTCTGGTGGGAACTAATTTCCCATTCCTACACATGAATATATGTTTTACAACTGTCACTCCCTGTGGTTTTAACTCTGAACAGATTTCCTCTTCAGTCACATCCATCAGATCCCATTCTGCGATGACACCACGGGATGAGTTCAGTGTCTTGTGGGGGGATTATAGTGACAGGCATTCCCTCGATAGATGTAGCACAGAGGAGCTGTTCTGAGTGTATATCACTTCTGGTTTCTACAAGTATGTCACCCGAACAAAGCCGTTTGAGAGACTTAAGAGATCCTGCCAACCCTTCCAAACCCTTCTGGATAAAGAAGGGTGACATTTTTCCTATAAGCTTCTCACTAATTGAGTGAATTATCAGGAACCGAGGTGTTGGACCTGATATAACCTCCTTTTTCTGTCTTTCTGCAGAAGTGACGTCCTCTTGGTCTACGGTCAAATTTTCAGTTAGGGACCACATAAGAAATTAGTTTATCAGGATTCATGAAGTTTTTTTAAGTGGTTCAGTGCCTGGGCTCCCCATCCACCACGGAACCCAAAGGGACGTCCACTACCCGGCATACAATAAATGCGCTCGGGAGTAGAACGCCAGGGCTACCCAGACACCATACCCGCACCGCCAACCAGCCTGAATCCTGTCCCTCGGACCATGGCATTGACATGGTTGACCCTTGCAGGTGAGCCTACTAGCTGATTTATCCTAGCTGGGCCTTCCAGGACCACGCATCTTGTCGAAGCAGGGGGCCAAAGTGGTGTATTGAAGCTGGGCCCCTCAACCACCAGGATCCCCCTTTCCGAATTTCCACGGGTCACAGCGCACGGCAAACACGCTGGATTCCATTGATGTCGGCCTGGAACCTAGGCTGTGGGCGTTGGATCCCAGTGATGCTAACTGGAGGTCCAGCAGCATCACTGGGAGGTCCCCTCACCACGTACAGGTGCCCAAGTCGAGGGGATTTTGGAAGCTACTAGGCTTTTTGTTCCAACTAAGAAATACTGCTGTAGGTTTAGGCCAAAATGGATGTCAGATGAATTAATGGGACTAGTGGTTGGCAGAGAAGAAAAATGCATGGGATGCACATAAATTGTCAGGCGACACAGAAGCTTATGTGACTTAATTGCACAATATAAGTTATTGTGCAATTAAGTCACAAAGGAGGTTAGGCAAGCAAAGGCAGATTAGGAAAAATCTTTGGCAAAGAAAAACAGCAAAGAATTCTTTACTTATATAAACTCTAAAAGGAAGGGATATGAATCAGATTGGCCCACTTGATATCAATGGTTTGGCTGTAGATGATCATCTATCTCAGATATCTGCCAAACTAAATGAATATTTTGCATCTACATTCACACATGAGGAGTTATTCAAGAAGGATAAAGCCAGATGTTTATCAAACTCTAACAGGGAGTTGATTTTGTAATAACAGAGGAAAGTGTAGGAGAAATTGTTGAAGTTAAACATAAGAAAGGCATATGGGGTTGATGGGATCTATCCAGTTATATTAAAGGAGGTGGCAAAGGAAGTAAGTAAGCAAACCCTTAGCCATAATTATGAGAGCATCCTCTGACTCAGGGGAAGTTCCCAAGGACTGGAGATGTGCTAATGTATCTCCAATTCACAAAGAGGGATCAAAAGACATGAGTAATTACAGACCTGTTAGTTTGACCTGTTCAAAGGAAAATAATGGAGTCATTGGTTAAAGAAGCATTGCAGGATCATCTAGACAAGACAAAAGTAATAATTGAGACAGCATGAGTTTGTCAGGCACCTCTGTAGTCAAGTGGGCAGGAGCAGCAGTGCGTAGCACATGCTTCTTGATTAGACCGGGGTTCAAGCCTGTGACCACCAAATACGGAGGATGTGGAAAGGTCAGGGAATGACCACTGCATATCCCCGGAGAAATATGGCCCTGGTTGCTAATGCTCCTAAAAACCAAACAACAACAACGAGTTTGTCAAGGGGAAGTCTTGTCTGACCAATTTGACTGGATACTATGATGTGGTCACAAAGGAACTGGACGCAAAAAATAATTTTGATATCATATACAGGGATTTCAGGAAAGCTTTTGATACTGTTGCACACGGAAAACTACTGTACAAACTGGAGCAGGGCATTAAGGGCAAGTTGCTATAATGGATAAAAGGACGGCTGAGTGAGAGAAAACAGAGTGGTAATCAATGGGTACTGCTGTCCGTGGACTAATGTTATCGATGGTGTCCCTCAGGGTTCCGTATTGGGCCCATTGTTGTTTTGTATATTTAACAATGATACTGATGAAGGCATATCAAGTTTAATGTCAAAATTTGCAGAGGATACAAAGATTGGCAAGGTTGTTAATAACAGTAATGACAGTATGCTGCTGCAACAGGATCTGGAAAAGTTGGGTAGATGAGCTGAGAAGTTGCAACCGAAGTTTAACATTGACAAATGCAAAGTACTGCATATGGGCAACAGTAACCCCAGAGAAATGTACCAACTATGTGGTGTTACATTCAGGGTAGTGGAGAATGTAAGAGACCTGGGGGGTAATTGTGCAGTCTGATATGAAGTTTTCTGAGCAGTGCAGACAGGCTGCCAGAGTAGGTCATGGGGTGGCTCCGTAGCCAAGTGGGAAGGAGCTGCTCCTTCCCACCTGGCTACGGAGTGTAATACTGTGTAATACACGCTTCTTGATTAGACCGGGGTTCGAGCCCGTCACCACCAAATACGGAGGATGCAGAAAGGTCAGGGAATGACCACCGCATATCCTGGAGTAATATGGCCTTAGTTGCTAATGCTCCTAAAAACCAAATAACAATAAATAAATAACAGTAGGTCATGGGGTCTTATCAATGATATAAAGGAATTTTGTGAGCAGGGATAATGAGGTGATTATCCCCTTGTATAAGGCAATGGTCAGGGCACACTTTGAGTACTGCATACAGGTCTGGAAGCTTCATTTTATGAAGGATGTAGAGTTGCTAGAATGAGTACAGAGAAGGGCAACAAGACTAGTGAAGGGAACAAAGGGGGTGCTGTTATGAAGAAAGGTTTAAGTTCTGCAAATTGCAGCTTCTGGAGACTAGGCACCTGCAAGGTGATCTGATAGAGGTGTATAAAGCCTTGTGGTTTGAGCATGCTCAATGCTGATGGGATTCTGCCTCTTGCTCAGAATAATCACCTGAGAGGGCATAAATTCAAATTGAGGAAGGACAGATGTAGGATAGATGTCTGGAAATTTGTCTTTAGCCAGCGGGTAGTTGGTTGGTGGAACAGACTTCCATCCCTTGTTGTGGAAGTTGATAGCCTAAATAAATTTAAGGCTCAGCTGGACAGGTATTTTGAATGAACGGAGGAGTGAAGTGGAAGTTTTTTTTTTTTTTTTTTTTTCTTCTGGCTGATGCTGCATAAGCTTGCTTTCTTGCATCATATGCCTCTACTAATGCTAATGCTAATCACAAACAATTTTCATATGTATGCTATAATAGCTTCACATGTATGTGGCCGATGCGGTTTCTCAAGAAATAAAGTAACAAATGTATGTGGCCACGTTGGCCACATATAGCGACATAAAGACTTTTTTTTTTTATCTTTTAAGCGAAAAAACTACAACACTGACATTACAATATTTATTTTAGAATTACTAATCAAATTATTTCCTAAATATATTTTTTGGCCGCTGGGAAATTTTTTTTCTTAAACTAGCTTGGCAGTCAACATGTTAACGGTAGAAGGAGGTGATTAGCTGTTGGGTAAAATGTATGTGCTAAAACAACCACTGGTGATCTGGCAAACTCATAATCTGGCACCCTACAGGTCCCAATGCTGCTGGATTAGTGATGGTCGACCTGCATATGATATCAAAATTATTTTTTGCATTCAGTTCCTTTGTAACCACATCATAGTATCCAATCAAATTTTTGAGAATTTGATTGGATACTATGATGTGGATACTATGATTTATGAGAATTTGTAAGACAAGACTTTCCCTTACCAAACTCATACTGTGTCTGAATTATTGATGCAGTCTTGTCTAGATGATTCTGCAATGCATCTTTAACCAGTGACCATTATTTTACCTGGAACAGAAGTTAAACTAACTGGTCTGTAATTACTCATGTAGGGTGGATCCCACACGAACTTGGGAAGACTGGTCTGTAATGAAGGTTTTATAAAGAGGGCAATGTGTCCCATTAGACCAAAGTTATATATGTCTTTTAAAATTCCGTATCTGCAAGTCTTGTCATACTCTTTTTCCACCTCAATGAAAACCAACACCTGGTGCTCACATTTCAGGAAAGCCTCATGAATAGATGTTACCAGGCGGATTAAATGGTCGAGCATTGACCTGTTCCTTTGGAAGCCACATTGTATCCTGGAAAGGAGGTCGCTAGCTTCTAAATACCACAAAAGGTGAGCACTGACCATTCTTTCCAGGATCTTGCACAAGCAACTCGTCAGACAATAGTACGGTAATTTTTTAGTATTTTTGGATCCTTTCCTGGTTTCGGAAAGGCAAGAATGGTTGCCATGTGCCAGTAGTCCGAAACGGCTTTTCAATATAGATTCTATTATAGAGACAGAGCAAATGAGCCATGGATTCTGATGAAAGGTGTTTAATCATCTCATAATGGATTTCATCTGGTCCAACTGTACTTAACTTTGATATTAGTGTGCTACTTTCAGCTCCCACTGTTTAAGAGGCTGATTGTAGTCCTTGCAATTGTTAGAAGACAGCTTCAGGTGATGTTTTTCTGACCTTTGTTTGAATGTGAGGAACTCTGGGGGGTAGGATGTTTCTGAAGACGCTTTAGCGAATGTCTTCTCAAGAGTATTTGCAATTGCAGTTAGGTCTGCAATTGTACATCCATTATGTTCCAGGTTCGATAAAGGGCACACCCTTTTTCGAGGTGTATGTGTCCTTCATTTTCTGAAGTTTGGCTTTAGGATTGGCAGCCCGTGTGAGGGAAGATGTAAATCGGATCCAAGATTCCTTTTGGCTCTGAAGTCTGATGTAACATGCTTTAGCACATGCATGTTTGAAGACTATTAAATTATCTGTGGTGGAGGAATGACGAAATATTCCCCATGCTTTGTTTTGAGCCTTTCTAGATGCTGCACATTCTCCATTCCACCATGGTTTTGGAAAACATGGAAACCAGGACAATGTCCTTGGGATTGCAACTACTGTTGCTTGGATGATACTTCTGTGATGTGTTTTACTGACTCATTAATTGGCCTCTGGCCAACTATAGTGGTATTGAACATTGCCAGATGTTAAAAGGCATTCAAGTCGGCATGATCAATCTCCCAATGTGGTATCCTCAACTGGTGGCATTATCTCCTATTAGAAATGATGGATAACAGGGAAGTGATCACTACCATAAAGGTTTTCTTCAACCTCCCATGTACACAGAGGCAGGGGGGAAGTGGAGCAGATGAAAAGATCAATGGCAGTATGTTGTTGTTGTTGTTACTGAGTTTAATGACACAAAGGTTGCTAGGGCCATATTGTGTCTTTTTAATGGTGAATATGAAATATTAACTTCACTGTAATACCTGTTATATTTTGTGGTATATTCCTAAATGATTTAGGAAAGTAAATAGTTTTTTTTATTAGAATCATCTCCCAGAATCTGCAGTAAATTTATTGATGACCATGTTTTAGCAATTGATTTAAAGGTGTTTAAGTGGGGACAGTCCACTAACAAATGGCAAATGATCAGTTGTACTTGATATGATATACATTGGAGAGTGCTGTCATTAGTTAATAGATACAGGTGAGTGAGGTGAGTATGCCCAATACTTAGCCTTCCTAAAATTGTTTCTTCTTTGGTTCTGGTTTTATTTGGTATAGTTTGTTTCCTGGATAGCCTCTCCAGATTAGTGACCAGCTATTGTAAAATGATTTACGGATAATATGTTTATAATCAGTATATGGAGTTTGAAAAGCCTGCAAAAGAGTAGTAGCTGATTGTTTAGCTGCAAGGTATGCTCTTTCATTTCCTATTATTGTCAATAATAGTAAATGTACAGGTAGCCATGTGGAAAAAGGGGTTAAATTCCACATTTAGAAGGGTCAGATCATTGTTTTCAAGCAATTGCTCGATAATCTGACCTCTTCTATTGATGTCAGAACTACACCACAGAGTATTAAGCCCGTTGAAATCCCCTAATAATAGAAAAGGGGATAGCAATTGCTTAATGAGATCATTAAGTTGGGAGATGTCGTTCCCAGGTGGCAAATAGACAGAGCAAACAGTTAAGAGGAATCCCACTGTAAGACGAGCTGCTACAGGTTAGTGGTAAATGGTTATTTGGTTTTTTTTTAGGAGCATTAGCAACTAAGGCCATATTGCTCCGGGATATGCGGTGGTCATTCCCTGACCTTTCCACATCCTCCGTATTTGGTGGTGACGGGCTCGAACCCCGATCTAATCAAGAAGCGTGTGCTATGCACTGCTGCTCCTTCCCATCTGGCTATGGAGGCGCCTGTGGTAAGTGGCATAGCTTGAAAGGGGGTATGGTTACACACAAGGATGGCAACTCCTCCGTGGGCAGATCCATCCCCCAGCTCTGTCTTTGCGAATAACTGAACAGTTACGTAAGTAAGGGTCTTGATTTGTCTTTAAATTCGTCTCCTGTAAGCAAAAGCAAGTTGGCTCATGCTTACTCAAGAGAGCCTTGATGTCATCATGGTTTCTACGGAATCTCCAGCAATTTCATTGTAGAAATTTAAATGTACCCATTATTTAGATTTACTGGGTCTATCTGGTGGTTTCCAAAGGGCGGAGAGCTTCGTTTTCTCAGGCCTAGATTTATCTCTCTTTGGAACCTCATCCCTCTTTCCAATGCCCTAAGTACCTCATCCACTACGGAAACCTATGAGGAGTCACCCCACTCGTGAACAAGCAGGTACTGCGTTGGTTTATATCCATATCTTCTTCTTCTTCTTCTTTCTCAGAGAGTTCCAGGACAGACTTGTCCTGTTCCAACTTATCTTAATGGATTGTTAATGACTGTAATGATAGTATGCTACTGCAACAGGATATGGAAAAGTTGAGCAGATGGGCTGAGAGATGGCAACTGAAGTTTAACATTGTCAAATGTAAAATACTGCATATGGGTAGCAGTAACCCCATAGTAACATATCAACTGAATGGTACTACACTAAAGGTAGTGGAGAATGAAAAGGACCTGGTCTAATTGTGCAGTCAGATATGAAGTGTTCTGAGCAGTGCAGAAAGGCTGTAAGTGTAGCTCATGGTGCCTTGTCAATGATATACAGGAATTTTGCTAGCAAGGATAAGGGGTGATTGTCTCCTTGTATAAGGCAATGGTCAGGCCACACCTTGAGTTCTGTAAACAGGTCTGGAGGCCTCATTTTAGGAAAGGTATAGAGCTGCTGGAATGAGTACAGAGAAGGGCAACGAGATCGAGTGGAACAAAGGGTTGGTGTTACCAAGAAAGGCTTAAGTTCTGCAAATTGCAACTTCTGGCAACTAGGCACCTGCGAGGTGATCTAATTGAGGCGTATAAGGCCTTGAATGGATTGAGCAAACTCAATGCTAATGCAAGTCTTCCTCTTTCTTAGATTACTCACCTGAGGGGGCATAAATTCAAATTGAGGAAAGACAATTGTAGACTAGATGTGCGGAAATTCGCCTTTAGCCAGTGGGTATCTGGTTGATAGTTGGAACAAACTTGCATCCATTGTAGTGGAGGTCAGCAGGTTAAATAAGTTCAAGGCAGAATTAGACAAACATTTGAAGTGAATGGATGGATGGGTGAAATATGAAGGGTTTTTTTTTGGCTGATGTTACAAGCTTGCTTTCTTGCATCGTATGCAGTACTTAATGCTAATTGATAATTTTTAACTATCCAATCCATTCACCAGAATACAATACTGGCCTTTTGCACAAAATTGTGAGCCCTATGTCTACAAGCAAACACTAAATGTTCCTGAAATCTAACCTAATCCATAGTGATTTCCTGCAGTTACATCAACACTAATACCAAAACCTGACCTCACGCCTGTGAGGTCAGGTTTTGGTATCACTATTGATGCTAGTTTATACAGCATGAAAAATGTATATACATATATTACCCATTCTCTCCAAATACTTTGTCTAAATCTTCCTTAAAGTTATTCAAACTACCCACAACACTAGGTGGAAATTTATAATGACAATCAGTTACTCTTTGGCTTAATGCAAATTCATGCACATCTATTCTGTGGCTATCCTTTTCTAATTTAAATATATGCAATACAGTAGACTGTTCAAATAACGGCACTTTTGAGCTAACGGCACATTGAGATCAGATTTACATACAGCGCAGATATCTTGCAGTGCCGAAAAAAGAAAACGGCAAATCACGTGATTACTTTGTTTGTTTAAATTCGCCATTTTTAAAGTGAATTCTATACTGATATCATGGATTATACTGCTGTTTTACATTTATTTTAAATTAAAAACCCCGCACTATGGCTCTTAGTGAGGGGTTAAGTTAATAAACCTCATACAAAGAAGAAAAGAAAAATAACATTAAAGCTTAGTGACAAACTTGATATTATAATAGAAATTAGAACGGGTGTAAGTAGGAGTATATTAATGGTAGAATATAACATTGGATTTTCAACATGTTTATGATTTTTATGTGTAGTTAATAAAATTGCATTCTTAATCTCTATTTTTTATTTAGCCTCATTATTTCTGCATTAAATATATTAAAATAAAACTTTCTAGATAATGGAAAAATCGAAATAACTGCATCTTGAATCCCCGAAGGAGCCGTTATTTGGAAAGTCTATTCTATATCCTTATTACTTTACCAATTAAAAAATAAATGATACGTGAAAATTGGAAGAATATACGTGATAATCAGAATAATTAATACGTACTGTAATATGCACAGACTAACTAGTTGACATTTCTGTTCACTGACATTTGTGGGTAGGAGTTAAAATTTAAACAGTAAAAAGATAAGCAATCAATAACAAAGAACACAGTGCACACAAATTGCAAGTAACACGATACGCGTAAGTGAGAATGGAATAACAAGTTACGAAGCTTAAAAAATAGGAATGAAGAGGAAACACATTTCACCATAATAACGTAAAAATTCCAGGTGTGAGTATTATAGCAAATTCAATAAGATTGAGTTTACTATCTGTTTATAATAGATTGCACTAACAGAAAAGCCCAATAAACCAGAAACTGCTAAATGTTTTTATTGTTTTATGGCTGTGACCTCCAGACTGACTGGACCACGTGGTATGGTTGGAGACAATCGTAGGGTAATCTTGAGTGCTGCAGTCTCCTGCTCTGATTAAATGGCATGTTATCCCAAGTAAACTGCCCCGATTAACTGGTGGCCCAAATAACCAGAATCCACTGTAGGTTGTAAAACTTTAAAAATATATGACACTTGGTCATTTTCTGATAAAATCTGACTGAGTGTTTTGTATAGATGGGTAAAAGAGGTAAAATGCGTATCATTAAAATCTGGACATTCTATTAAAATATGTTTCACAGATAGAACTGTGGCACAGGACTCACACATAGGAGAGTCATCAGCCCTTAGCAATTACGAATGTGTCAGATGACTGTGTCTTATGCAGGTCCGGGGAAGAACAACTTCCTCTTTTCGATTCCTGCTCAGACTAGACTGCCACGGTTCAATTACAGGCTTTTACATCATGTCATTTTTTTGTAGTCTGTCCATCCTACGAATCCTGCCAATGGGAGTGAATCTTTTTGTGTATTATTTGCCTGTAGTCTGTATAGGGGACTGACAGGCAACAATTATTAGTGGGAATTGCTGATTTAGCTGCAGTGTCAACCAAATCATTTTCTCTAATCCCAATGTGGCTAGGAATCCAGCAGAAGCAGATGTCGTATTCACATTCATGGAGAGAACAGATCTTCTGCTGAATCTGAGACAGAATTGGGTGAGAACAATTACCATGTGCCAGGTATCCAGAAACTGCCCTTCAGTATATAGATTTTGTTATATAAAAGGAGCAGGTGATCCATAGATGTTGGTGAAAGTTGCTTAACCATTTCATAATGGATGCCATCTGGTCCAATAGCACTTGCTTTAGATATGTTTCAGGACCAAAAACTCTGGTCAGCTTATGTTTCAGGACTATAAACTCTAGGGAATAGGAAGATATCCCAGAGATGTTTGCAAATGTTTCCCCAATAGTATTGGCTATTGCAGTTGGCTCTGCAGTAGCGCATCCATTTTATTCTAGGATTGATGAAGGGCAAGATGTATATTTTCCCTTTATTTTCTGGATTTTATCCTAGGCCACCTTAGTGCTGGTAGACTGGGTAATAGATGACATAAAACGGATCCATGATTCCTTCCGACTCTGGTGGTGAATGTAGCATGCTTTGGCTCGTGCACTTTTAAAAGCTATAAGGTTGGTCATGGTAGGAGATCGGTGTAATATCCCCCAAGCTTTGTTTTGAGCCTTTTTGCTGCTGCGCACTGTGAATTCCACCATGGATTGGGAAAAGGTGTAAACTGGGCAGATGTTTTTGGGATTGCAATTGCAGCTGCATGGACGATATTTTCTGCAACATACGTGACTGCATCACTGATAGGCTCCTGACTGACTGACTGCAGTTGTTGTTGTTGTTGTTGGGTTTTAACGACACATAGGCTGCTTTGGCCATATTGTGTCTTCTAATGGTGAATTCGAAATAATAACTATATTTTATGATATATTTTTATCCGGTTTAGGAAAGTAAATAGCTCTTTTTTATTAGGATCATCTCCCAGAATCTGCGATAAATTTATTGATGACTGTGTTTTAGCAATTGATTTAAAAGTATCTAAGCGGATGTTTTGAAAGTGGGGACAGTCCACTAACAAATGGCGAATGGTCAGTTGTACTTGACATGATGTACATTGTGGAGCGCTGTCATTATTTAATAGATACAGGTGAGTGAGATGAGTATGCCCAATCCTGAGCCTTCCTAAAATTATTTCTTCTCGTCTGCTTTTCTGGAAGCTGGAGGGCCACAGCTTTGGTTCTGGTTTTATTTGGTATAATTTGTTTCTTGGATAACCTCTCCAGATTAGTGACCAGCTATTGTAACATGCTTTACGGATAATATGTTTATAATCAGTATATGGGGTTCGAAAAGTCTGCAAAAGAGTAGTATCTGGTTGTTTCGCTGCAAGATCTGCTCTTTCATTTCCTGCTATCCCAGAATGACCTGGAATCCAACAGAATGTTACAGTTTGGTTTGACTCATTACACACAAGTAATTTAGAATGGATTTGTTTTATTACAGGGTGAGAGGAATTGGTATTACTATTTATGGCAGAGACAGCACTGAGCGAGTCAGTGTATATTATGGCAGACGAAATTAGAAGTTTAGCAATGTGACCTAGAGCCAAGTTAATAGCATAAAGCTCAGCAGTGAAGATACTGCATTCTACAGGTAATGAGACAGAAGTGGTGAAAGATGGAAAGACTGCCGCAGCACCTACTTGAGTCTCAGTTTTTGATCCGTCTGTGTAAATCTTACAGGCCTGTGAATTAGAAGCAGAGTGAGCTTCATGTAACTGTGCGATATTGAAGGGACACAAGGTGTTCTTTCCCCACTGTTGGAAATAGTCATCGTAAATTGCAGGGATATTTGTCCACGGTGGATCAGGCGGTGTTATGTCCTGATATATATTGCCTATTTCAATATTCCACGCTTGAGTTAGTTCTTTAAGTCTAAGTGCAGCAGGTCTGTTTTCATTTGGTTTGCTGTTGTAAAATGAGTCCCATTCGGTATTGTATAGACATCTCCAATTCGGGTGGTAGGGAAGACTGCGGATTTTTGCGGCATATATTAAAAGCAATGTTTTCCTCCGAAGATGTAAGGGAGGTTCGTGGGGTTCAATGTAAAGGCTCTGGACTGGAGAGGTCCTGAAAGCCCCTAGAGAAACTCGAAGGGCACTGTGCTGGACGGTATTTAACTGCTCTAAAGTACTCTTCCTCGCAGAGTCATACACTGGAGAACCGTAGTCCAAACGGGACCTGATGAGAGCTCTATAAATATGGATAAGCGTATGCCAATCAGCACCCCATGACATGGATGACACACACCGAAGGATATTCAATTTCTTCAAGCAGAACTGACTGCAGTGATTTAAAAATTTGCATGATGTTGAAAGGCATTCCAGTCAGCCTGATCAAACTTCCACCACAGTAACCTAAAAGGAAGACATGATCTCCCACTGTGTAAGCAGGTTATCACAGGGAAGTCATCACTTCCATAGGGGTTCTCCTCCACTTCCCAAGTGAGAGAAGGGAGAAGTGAAGGGGGAGCAGATAGAAAGATCAATGGCAGAAAATGTATGGATAGGCATGTGGAAGAAGGTATTTGTTCCCATATTTAGAAGGGAGAGGTCATTGTCATTTAGCATATGCACTATGACTTGTCCCCTTCCATTGATGCTAGAATATCCCATAGGGCACTATGCCCATTAAAATCCCTGAGAATTAAGAAAGGGGGGAAGCAGCTGCGTTACAAGATCATCAAGGTCTTTCCGGGAGATGTCAGTCCAAGGTGGCAAATAAATAGAGCAGACAGTTAATAAAAATCCCACTGCAAGGCGAATTGCAACAGTCTCTGTGCTTGTTGTTGTAAGTAGCAAGGGCTGAACTGGGATCTGGTTGCCCATAAGGATAGCCACTCCTCCATGAGCAGGACCATCTGCATTTCTATCCTTACAAAAAATTGTGATGTTATGCATGGTGAGATCATCATTTGCTATTAGGTAAGTCTCCTGCAAGCAAAATCAAACTGGCTCGTGCTTTTGCAGGAGCGCCTTGATGTCGGCAGTATTTCGCCAGAATCCACAATAATTCCATTGTAGGAATTTAGCCATTATTTTGGCTTGGTGGGTCCATCAGGCAGCTTCCGAGGTGCTGAGGGCTTACTTTTGTCAGTCTTGGATTTATCTTTTTTGGGGAAGTATGAATGCTGACCCGTGTCCATTTCCTGCTCCATAAAGAGTTCCAAGACTGATTTGTCTGGTACCTCCTTATCCTCTACATCAGTGGTTCCCAAACTACTGAGATCTACAGACCCCTTCAAAAATGAAAAAAGTTTACGGACCCCTTCAAAAATTAAAAAAAGTTCGTAGACCTCCTATATATATGTATATGTTTCTCTGTGTGTGTGTGTGTGTGTATATGTGTATGAACACTGGGTTTTCTGAAAAGAAAATTCAGAGTTTTACATTTAAAACAACTCAACTTTATTCTAATTTTTACATAAATATATAATAATAATTTTAATTTATCATCAATTTGCTATACGTAGAACGAATAATTTGACTAGTTCCAGATGGTCATTTTGCGGACCCTTTGAACTTGTCTACGGACCCCAGTTTGGGAACCTCTGCTCTGCATCCATTGTTTCTAGTATTACAGGTGGCTCTTTCGATCTTTTTGGCTTTTCTTTATCACTTGGTTTTGGTAGTGGTGGAGCACTAGGAGGTATGGATATAGGAGTGGCAGCTGGCTGCGTTTTTTGGGTGAGTTTTTGTGAATGCAATAAATAGCATGCAATTGTAGAAAATGACACTTTTGGTGGTATAGTTATCTCAGTTTGTGTACTGATAGTGCACTTCACAGAAATCTTCTGGGCATATGAAGGCTTCCCGCTATTTATTAGTTGGATGCGTTTTCTGACCTCTGGATAGAAGATGTTCAGCTCTGTTTTTCGTTTTCTTTTTTGTCCTTCCATCGCTGGCATGCTCTAGAGTAGGCAGGGTGCTCTCCTTGGCAATTTACACAGATCAGTTTGGAAACTGAGCATTCCTTGCTCTTGTGGTCTTTTGAACACATCGAGCACAGGCAAGGTTACCACGACAAGCTGTTTGTGAGTGGCCGTATTTTTGACATCTGAAACACCTCAGTGAGTTTGGAATGTAAATCATCACTGGGCAGTTAAAGTAGCCTGCTTTGATGGAACTTGCAGGCTGTGGGGGTGTTGAAAGGATGAGAACTCAGGTAGGGACGAGATTCCCATCCTTTTGCATTGATATTCTCTTGACAGCCAACATTCCTTGGTCTTTTAGCTCAGAGCAGATATTCTTTTGGTACATGGAGGTCTCACTCTAATATGACACCTTGTGAAGAATTCAGAGCTTTGTGGGGGGTTATAGGTATTCCCCCTATGGATGTAGAGTTCAGGATTTTTTCTGATTGTTTTGTGGTAGAAGCTTCGAACAAAGGGTCGCCAGAGCACAGCCATTTTAAGGATTTTGGTGAACATGCCAACCCTTCTAATCCTGTCTGGATAAAGACGGGTGACATCTTTCCGACTGACTGCTCTCCGGTGGAATGGAGAATGAGGTAGAGCAGTGTCACTTATGGTGGTGTGTCCTCAGTTTTGGCTCTTTTTACCAAGGTGTTTTCATTATTTTCACTTTGATTAGGTAAGGGCCTTGTTGGGGCCCCAGAAGAAATAGGATTTAAATTGCTGGTATGAGTAAGATAAAAATTTCCAATGCCCTAAGTACCTCACCCACCACGGAGCCCTATGAGGGGGTGCCCACTCACGAACTAGTAGGTACTGCGTACACGAATGGGACGCCAAACGTGGGTATGGTGCTTAGGAGCACCATACCCACATTTCCAATAAGCCTTGATCCCCTCCCAGGAACAAAGGGAGAGAGAGTTATTGGAACGCAGTTGACCCTAGCAGTAAGAACCACCCACCGATTAAGCTCAGTCCAGCCAGTTCGGGACCTCCTGTCTTGTTGAAGCAGAGTCCAAAGTGGTGTATTAAGGCTGGACCACCCTCAACCACCAGGATCCCCCTTTCCAAGTTTCCATGGGTCATGCTGCATGGCGGCTGCACATGTCGGATTCCAATGATGTAACTCTGGAACCAAGGTATGGGCATTAGATCCCAGTGATGCTAATCTAGAAGGCCAGCAGCCTTCTAGATTAGCATCTAGGAGGGAGGTCCCCTCACCACGTACAGGAGCCCACGTCGAAGGGTATTTCCTATTGTTTCCCCAACTAATCTTGCTGTTCATA
Source organism: Mastigoproctus giganteus (assembly GCF_048544385.1). Taxonomy (NCBI): domain Eukaryota; kingdom Metazoa; phylum Arthropoda; class Arachnida; order Uropygi; family Thelyphonidae; genus Mastigoproctus; species Mastigoproctus giganteus. The sequence goes on along the minus strand of NC_143585.1, from coordinate 145,067,160 downwards.
TCTGCACACTTTGCAAAAGATCTATATTGTTCCTAAAATGAGGTTTCCCAACCTGTATGCTGTATTCCACAGGTAATCTGTAATCTACATGTGGTCTAACAATTGCATTATACAATGGAATAATCACCTTTTTGTCTCTTCTGGCAAAGAGTACATACACTGTATCATTGATAGAATTGCATTAGGTATTCTAGTAGCTTGTTTGCACTGCAGAGAGAATTTCATGGTACAAATTAACCCTAGGAATTTGAAATGGAAGCCATTGCAAAACAAAATAAAACTGCACAAATGAAAAAGATTATAATTTAATAATATTCTTTCATAAAATCACTATACAGCCTGAAAATACAATATATTACAAGGGCATAACAAAGGGCTAAAAATTAAATTTAAAAATTAACTATTGCCAAGTCCAGATTTACTGAGGTGCTTCAATTTGTATAGATGACTTTCTATTGATATTTCACTACAGATGACAGTGTGGCAATATTGCACTTTTAAAAGCAGAATGTATGCTTATACCTGAATCTGAATTCACAGTATTCAATTTCTATTTGTTTCAATTTATATTTTTTTTGTTGTATTAATTACCAAACTAAAATCATCAATGGCACTCCCAGTAAAGTTCTTTGCCCACAAAGGACATAATGAAGTTCTCTGAGCAATGCAAATGGACTGCTAGGACTGTCCATGGGGTTTGTCAATGGTATACAGAAATTTTTCCAGTAGGGATAGATAAGGCGGTCGTTATCCTGTTGTATAAACTGATGGTTACGCCTTTTTTTTTTTTTTTTTTTTTTGTTTTTTTTGTTTTTAGGAGCATTAGCAACTAAGGCCATATTGCTCCGGGATATGCGGTGGTCATTCCCTGACCTTTCCGTATTTGGTGGTGACGGGCTTGAACCCGTCTAATCAAGAAGCGTGTGCAACGCACTGCTGCTCCTTCCCACCTGGCTACAGAGGCGCCTTACACCATATCTTGAATACTGCATACAGGTATGGCCTCATTTTAGGAAGGATGTGGATCTGTTGGAACGAATGCAAAGAAGAGCAACAAGATTAGGAATGGAGGAACAAAAGGGTATTCCTACAAAAAAAAAAAAAAAAAAAGTATTGGTTGCAGTATTGGAAAAACAGGAATTACAAAAACAAATAATATCATATGCCTGGATCTCTGATCGAATTGTCACACTCAGATTAAAAACCGGAAGAAACTATGTCTGTTACAGGTATTTATGCTCGTGTGACTAGAGAATCGGAAGGATTTTATCAAAAGGATTACAAAAAACAATTGACAAAATCAATAAAAAGGATTTATTGATTTTTATAAATCAATAAATAAGCTTTTCATACCAATAAGAAATATGTTCAAGGTTTAGGCCTAAACAGATGTCAGCTGAACTGAGACTTGTGGCAGAGAAGACAGATACATGGGATGCATATAAATTATCAGGTGACACAGAAGTCTATGGTAGCTATAAGCCAGTCTGTAATCAAGTAACAAAGAGGGTTAAGCAAGAAAAGGCAGATTACAAGAAATCTTTGGCAAAATTTGCATTCTTTACTTATATAAACTCTAGAAGGAAGTGAATGAATCAGGTTAGCCCACTTGGTACCAATGGTTTGATTTGATGATCTTGCTCAGATAGCTGAAAAACTAAATGATTATTCTGTATCTACATTCACACACGAGGAGTTATTCAAGGAGGAGAATGCCAGAAGTTTATCAAACTCTAACATGGAGCTTAATGATTTTTTAATAACTGAGACAGCAAAGTGAAGGAGAAATTGTTGATGTTAAACATAAGAAATGCACCAGGGGTGGATGGGATCTATCCAGTTATATTAAAGGAGGCAGCAAAGAAGTAAGCAAGCAAACTTTTAGTCATAATTATGAGTGCATCCTTGGATTCAGGGGAGGTCCACATGAACTGCAGATGTTCAAATGTATCCCCAATTCAAAAAGGGTAATGAAAGGGTGACACGAGTAATTACAGACCTGTTAGTTTAACTTCTATTCCGGGGAAAATAATGGAGTCACTGGTTAAAGAAGCACTGCAAAATCATCTAGACAAGACTGCAGTAATAATTCAGTCAGCATAGGTATGTTAAGGGGAAGACTTATCTGACCAATTTGATTGGACACTGTGATGTGATTACAAAAGAACTGGATGCAAAAAATAATTTTCATATCATATACTTGGATTTCAGGAAAGCCTTTGATACCATTGCACATGGAAGACAACTGTACACATTGTAGCAGTATGGCATTAATTAAGGGCAAGTTGCTACAATGAATAAAAGAGTGATTGAGCAGAAGAAGACAGAGCGTGGTAATCAATGGACACTGCTCTTCGTGGATTAATGTTATAAGTGGAGTCCCCCAAGGGTTTGGTGTTGGGCTCGTTGTTTTGTATATTTATCAATGAAGGTATATCAGGTTTGATGTTGAGGTTTGCAGATAATACAGAGGTTGGCAGAGTTGTTAATCACAGGAAGTTACTGCAACAGGATCTAGAAAAGTTGGGCAGATGGGCTGAGAAGTGGCAACTGAAGTTTAACTTTGCAAAGTACAGTGAAAGGACAGAATTCATGGGCTACCTGCTTCCTGGGCAATGCAACACTGTCAGCCCTCTCGCTAGTGGGCGAACCCACCACTTGGTAGGTATATAGGAACATTGCATTCACGTAGGCGGTAATTCGATGTCAGTATGGATAAACATCATGAATTAACCGACTTTAAAAGAGGGATAACAGTGGGTGCCCAAAGGATGGGTAACTCTACTGCGAAGGTGGTACAGAAATGCACTATCCCTGTTTGACACTATTAGGAGTGTATTGGGATTATGCCATTTCTGGAATAACATCTCATTGTGGACAGCACTGTGGGCGGAGGAACATGGCCATCAACATCTATCTCGCATTGTTTCTGCCAAAAGGAGAGTGACAGTGGAACAAATCAAAGCCAGCTTCAACAAGGGAGGTGCCAGAAATGTTTACACCAAGACTGCCAGGCGACCATTAGCCTCAATAGGTTATGTGAGCCTCTGACCTGCCAGAGTCCCATTGCTAACACCATGAACACAAGACTCTAAGCTTCAAATGGGTGAAAGAACATCGGCATTGGAACTTGGATGATTGGAGACAGGTCTCTTAGACCGATGAGTCCCGCTTCCAGTTATTTCGAGCTGATGGGAGGGTGCGTATCGGTTAACATGACAGGTGCTATGCACCTGTCATGTTAACAAGGAACTGCTCAGGCATGTGGACAGTTAATTATGGTCTGGGGCATGTTCATTTGGTACATTTTGGGTCCTCTAGTACATCTAGTTACATCTCTGAATGGTCCGGTTACTTGTATATCCTTGGAGACCATATGTATCCTTCATGGTCATTGTGCATCCACAGGGCAATGGACTCTTCCAGCATGACATTGTACCTCCCCACAGAGCCGTGGTGACTAGAACATGGTTTTACGAGCATTCCACAGATTTTACCACCTTGGAATGGCCTCTCTGTTGAACTAGACATGAACCTAGACATGAATTGTCAGGGAAACGGGGAACATGCTTTGTAAAAAGGATAGGTGGAACAGGACCAGGGTATGTCTGCTAGGGGCAAAGGTTGATGACGTTGTAGAGCGGATATCATCTTTCAAGGGCACAAAAGGTGATATAGTTGTACACGTTGGCACTAATGATATTAAGAGTAGGAGACCGGCGGAATTACTCAACAAGTACAGGTCACTGTTGAAAAAAAGCCGTGAAATAGGGTTGAATTTGAAAGTGTCTGCAATTCTGCCCAGACACGATAGGAGGGAGTACATGATGAGAGCCTTGTCGATCAATTCGGCCCTGGAAAGATTGTGCAAGGCTCAAGGGGTAGAATTTTTTTCAGCCTGGACTGTACTTGTTAACAGGAGAGATTGCTTCTACAGGGATGGGATACACTTAAATAGAAAGGGTGCAAGAATATTTGCTGATGCTATCGAGGCAGTGTTAGGTGGGTCGGAAAACTGCTAGTTTTGGGGGATACAAAGACTAATAGTTTAACAGTAACCGCAGGCAGAGGTGAAGGTGATTCTTGCACAACTTCTATTAGAATAAGAAGCGACCTGGAGCGAGGGGTGTTGGGGGTTTCAGGGACGGATGGCAGTCATCATGGAATAGTTGGGTATATGGGATGTGTTAGGGTAACAAGGAATAGGCATAGGCGCATGTATGTTTGCATGTATACCAATGCTAGAAGTATAGTAAATAAATTTGATGAATTTGAAGTGTTGGTCAAGACATCAAAGGCGGATATTGTTGGGATAGCAGAGACGTGGTGTCACAAAGATATAAGGAATGCAGAACTGGAATTTGGGGAGTACAATGTGTACAGAAAGGATAGACAGGACAGAAAGGGAGGGGGTGTTATGCTGTTAATTAAGAAAACCATAAAATCAAAGGAAGTGCACCCAGTTAATATAGATGAACAGTGCTCTGTTGAGTCAGTTTGGTGTGAGATAAGCACTGCGAAAGGAAAAATAAGAGTAGGAGTGTGTTATAGGCCTAATGACTTGAATGAGTACAATGAACAATTATACAGAGAAATAGAGTGGGCCAGTAAATCAGAATGTCTTATAATGGGGGATTTTAACTTCCCAGATATTGACTGGAACTTGTGGGTTGGTCACTCACACACTAGTCAGACTTTTGTGGATTTATTGGATGATTGTTTTCTGCAGCAGCATGTTCGAGAGGCAACCAGAGAAAGTAACACTCTTGATCTGGTTATCAGCAGTGATCATTCGTGTATTAAGAATTTGCAGATATAGGAACCACTAGGTGGCAGTGATCACAGTGTGCTGAAGTGGGATTTACTCAAAGAGATAACTACCGTCAGGGGTAAAGGAAAGGGTTTTTGCTTCCGTAAAGGGGAGTACAGTGGTCTCAGACAGTTTTTAAATTCTGTACAGTGGGATCAACTGACGATGTTACAAACAGTAAATTCTAAGTGGGAAGCATTCAAGGAATTAATCGTGGAAGCTACTAGGCTTTATATACCGATTAAGAAATATTGTTCAAGGTTTAGGCCTAAATGGTTATCAAATGAACTAATGAGACTCGTGACAGAGAAGAAAAATGCATGGGATGCATATAAATTATCAGGTGACGCAGAAGCCTGTGGCAGATATAAGCTAGTCTCTAATCAGGTCACAAAGGAGGTTCGGCAGGCGAAGGCGGATTACGAGAAATCTTTGGCAAAAGATGCTAAGAAAAATAGCAAGGATTTCTTTACTTATATAAACTCTAAAAGGAAGGGGATGAATATGATTGGTCCACTTGACATCGATGGTTCGACTGTTGATGATCCTGCTCAGATAGCAAACAAACTGAATGAGTATTTTGCATCTAAATTCACACGTGAGGAATTATTACAGTTTGAAAATGGAAGAAGGTTATCAAATTGTAGCAGTGTGCTTAATGATTTTGTAATAACTGAGAGCAAAGTGGAGGAGAAATTGTTGAAGTTAAACATAAGAAAGGCACCTGGGATGGATGGGATCTATCCAGTTATTTTAAAGGAGGCGGCAAAGCAACTAAGCAAACCCTTAGCCATAATTATGAGAGCATCCTTGGACTCAGGGGAGGTTCCCACGAACTGGAGATGTGCAAATGTGTCCCCAATTCACAAAGGTGGATCGAAGGGTGACACGAGTAATTACAGACCAGTTAGTTTAACTTCTGTTCCGGGTAAAATAATGGAGTCACTGGTTAAAGATGCATTGCAGGATCATCTAGACAAGACTGCAGCAATAATTCAAACACAGCATGGGTTTGTTAAGGGAAAGTCTTGTCTGACAAATTTGATTGGTTATTATGATGTGGTCACAAAGGAACTGGATGCAAAAAGTAAATTTTGATATCATATACTTGGATTTCAGGAAAGCTTTTGACACTGTTGCGCATGGAAGACTACTGTACAAATTGGAGCAGAATGGTATTAAGGGTAAGTTGCTACAATGGATAAAAGGATGGTTAAGTGGGAGAAGACAGAGGGTGGTAATCAATGGGTGCTGCTCTTCGTGGACTAATGTTATTAGTGGAGTCCCACAGGGTTCGGTGTTGGGTCCACTGTTGTTTTGTGTATTTATCAATGATATTGATGAAGGTATATCAGGCTTAATGTCGAAGTTTGCAGATGACACAAAGGTTGGCAGGGTTGTTAATGACAGTAATGGCAGTGTGCTACTGCAACAGGATCTAGATAATTTGGGCAGATGGGCTAAGAAGTGGCAACTGAAGTTCAACCTTGACAAATGCAAAGTACTGCATATGGGTAGAAGTAACCCCAGAGAAACGTACCAACTGTGTGGTACTACACTTAAGGTGGTAGAAAATGAAAAAGACCTGGGAGTAATTGTGCAGTCAGATATGAAGTTTTCTGAGCAATGCAGACAGGCGGCTAGGGCAGGTCATGGGGTTTTGTCAATGATATATAGGAATTTTGCTAGCAGGGAAAAGGAGGTGATTGTCCCTCTGTATAAGGCAATGGTCAGGCCACGCCTTGAGTACTGCGTACAGGTCTGGAGGCCTCATTTTAGGAAGGATGTAGATTTGCTTGAGCGTGTACAGAGAAGAGCAACACGATTGGTGAGGGGAATGAAGGGATTCTCTTACCAAGAGAGGCTTAAGTTCTGCAAATTGCAGTGGCTGGAGACTAGGCACCTGCGCGGTGATCTGATTGAGGTCTATAAGGCCTTGAATGGGTTCAGCACGCTGAATTCTGATGGGATCCTTCCACTTGTTCAGATTACAAACCTACGGGGGCATAAATTCAAATTAAGAAAGGACAGATGTAGAATAGATGTGCGGAAATTTGCCTTTAGCCAGCGGGTGGTTAATTGATGGAACAAACTTCCATCTGTCGTTGTGGAAGTTGATAGGTTAAATAAATTTAAGGAGGAACTGGACAGGCATTTGGAGGGAATGGTGTGATTTTTTTTTTTTGGCTGATGCTGCATAAGCTCCTACACTTGCTTTCTTGCATCATGTGCCACTACTACTACCTTATGCAGCATCTTTGGGATGTTGTGGAAAGGTCTGTTTGAACTTTGGCTCCTTCACCCTGGAATGCGATGGAATTATGGACTGCGATGCAGCAAGCATGGATGGAAATACCTGTGGAACACTTTCGCGAAGTTGTGGACTCAATGCCTCGCCATGTGACTGCCCTCATCCGGGCTAAAGGTGGGCCTACCCATTACTAGGTAGGTATCACATGATTTCTGTTCACTCAGTGTACTGCATATGGGTAGAAATAACACCAGAGAAACATACCAACTGTGTGGTACTATACTCAGGGTATTAGAGGAAAAACACCCCGGGGCAATTGTGCAGTTAGATATGAAATTTTCTGAGCAGTGCACATTAGCTGCAGAGCAGGTGATGGGGTCGTTTCAGTGATATACAGGAATTTTGCTAGCATGGGATAAGGAGGTGATTACCCCTTTGTATAAGGCAATGGTCAGGCCACACCTTGAGTACTGCATATAGGTATAGAGGCCTCATTTTAGGTAGATGTAGAGTGCTGAAACGAGTACAGAAAAGGGCAACGAGTTTGGTGATGAGAACAAAGGAGCGCACTTACCAATAAAGGCTTAAGTTATGCAAACTGCAGCATCTGAAGACTAGGCACCTGCGAGGTGATCTGATTGAGGTGTATAAGGCTTTTAATGGTTTGAGCAGGCTCAATGTTGATGGGATTCTTCCTCTTGCTCAGATTACAAATCTGAGTGGGCATAAACTCAAATTCAGGAAAGACAGTTGTAGAATTGATGTGTGGAAAGTTGCCTTTAGCCACAGGGTAGTCGATTGCTGGAACAAACTTCCATCTGTCGTTGAAGTTGATAGCTTAAATAAATTGAAGGAAGAACTGGACAAAGTTTTTGTAGCAAATGGATGTGTGAAATGGGAAATTTTTTTTTTTTTTTTTTTTTTTGCCGATGCTGTATAAGCTTGGTTTCTTGCATCATGTGGCAATGCTAATTCTAAATGACTACATAGTAATTATGGAAGATCTAATGCTAGAATAGGTGGCAATCATTTAATAGACTGCACTTGAAAATATGGACAACAAACCTATAATCAAAATAGAAAAATGTCTGAAAGATTTGTGTGTTTATAATGATGTCCGAATTACTAATACATATTTTAAACAGAAAGATATTCACAATTACACATGGGCAGCAAGATGGATCAGATCAATTATAGATTATATAATAAACCAGAAACTGAAGTCGCATCACAGATACAAGAGTGTATAGGGGTAGCGAAATAAATACTGCTCATAGGTTATTGATAAGTAATTTAAGACTTCCTTACACTGTATGGAAGTCTTACAGTGGTTTCCTTATATTGGCACTGCTATTGTAAGGAAGCCATTGCCACAAGTGTTAAAAAATTACTTCCACAGTTCTAAATATAAAACACATCTTTTAAATGAAGAACGTATCCAAAATTTATATATAACTACAAGAAATAATTACCTACATAAATACTAGTATTGGCTCAGGGGAGAACTGAGGGGGGCAGTTGCCCTCTGAATCAGAGCCTATTAAAATGCACTACTTGCTTGATGTTTGTGGAGCAGTCGGGTACGGGACATGATACTGCCATGGGGGATGTCTTTGTGTGTGCGCGATGCAAGGAAATCAGGCGACAACTCAGCGTTGTTATGGGCCTATATGAGAGCTTGAAGGACAGGGTGGATGCCCTCGAAGGATTAAAAATAAGGGGCCCATCAAGCTCTCAGCTGCCCACACCAATGCCAGAGCTTGCACTTGGTTATCACGCAACGCAGCTGCAGCCCCCAAGGCAGGATGCGCTGGTCACAAAGGAACTAGTAGTTGTTGGTGACTCTATTGTCAGGAAAACGGGAAACATGCTTTGTAAAAAGGACAGGTGGAACAGGACCAGGGTATGTCTGCCAAGGGCAAAGGTTGATGACGTTGTAGAACGGATATCATCTTTTAAGGGCACAAAAGGTGATATAGTTGTACACGTTGGCATTAATGATATTAAGAGTAGGAGACCGGCGGAATTACTTAACAAGTACAGGTCACTGTTTAAAAAAAGCCGTGAATTAGGGTTGAATTTGAAAGTGTCTGCAATTCTGCCCAGACACGATAGGAGGGAGTATATGATGAGAGCCCTGTCGATCAATTCTGCCCTGGAAAGATTGTGCAAGGCTCAAGGGGTAGAATTTTTTTCAGCCTGGTCTGTACTTGTTAACAGGAGAGACTGCTTCTACAGGGATGGGATACACTTAAATAGAAAGGGTGAAAGAATGTTTGCTGATGCTATCGAGGCAGTGTTAGGTGGGTCAGAAAACTGCTAGATTGGGGGGATACAAGGACTAATAGATTACCAGTAGCCACTGGCAGAGGTGAAAGTGATTCTGGCACTGCTTCTATTAGAATGAGCCGCAGCCTGGAAAATAAGATGCAGGATATTTCAGAGACTGCTGGGAATCATTGGAGTACAAGTAAACACATGGGTTGTGTTAGGGTAGCTAAGAAAAAGAACAGGTGCATGTATACTTGGTGTACACCAATGCTAGGAGTTTAGTAAATAAATTTGATGAATTTGAGGTATTGCTCAAAACATCAAAGGAAGATATTGTGGGGATTTCAGAGATGTGGTGTCACACAGATATAAGGAATGCAGAACTGGAATTTGGGGAGTACAATGTCTACAGAAAGGATAGACAGGATAAGAAGGGAGGAGAGGTTATGCTATTAGTTAAGAAACACATAAAATCCAAGGAAGTGAAGCCAGTCGACATCAGTGGACAGTGCAGTGTCTAGTCAGTTTGGTGTGACATAAGCATTGGGAGATCAAAATTGAGAGTAGGAGTGTGCTATAGGCCTAATGATTCTGATGAGTATAATAAGAAACTGCACAGGGAAATAGAGTGGGCCAGTAAATCAGGGAGTCTTATAATGGGGGATTTTAATTTCCCAGATATTGACTGGAATTTGGGGGCTGGTCACTCACACACTAGCAAGGCTTTTGGGGATTTATTGGATGATTGTTTTCTACATCAGCATGTTCGGGAGGCAACTAGAGGGAGTAATACTGTTGATTTGATTATCAGTAGTGATTCTTCATGCATTAAGAATCTGCAGGTAAATGAACCACTAGGTGGCAGTGATCACAGTGTGCTGAAGTGGGATTTACTCAAAGAGGTAACTACCATTAGGGGTAAAGGGAAGGGTTATTGCTTTCGTAAAGGTGACTACGATGGACTGAGACAGTATTTAAATTCTATACAGTGGGACCAACTGATGATGTTACCAACAGCAAATTCAAAATGGGAAGCATTCAAAGAACTTATCTTGGAAGCTACTAGGCTTTACATACCAACTAAGAAATATTGTTCAAGGTTTAGGCCTAAATGGATGTCAGATGAACTAATGAGACATATGGCAGAGAAGAAAAATGCATGGGATACATACAAATTAACACGTGACACAGAAGCCTATGATAGATACAAGTTGATCTGTAACCAAGTTACAAAGAAGGTTAGGCAGGCGAAGGCAGATTACGAGAAATCTCTGGCAAGGGATGCAAAGAAAAACAGCAAGTTGATCTGTAACCAAGTTACAAAGAAGGTTAGGCAGGCGAAGGCAGATTACGAGAAATCTCTGGCAAGGGATGCAAAGAAAAACAGCAAAGAGTTCTTTACTTATGTAAACTCTAGAAGGAAGGGGACAGTGGAAGGGGACATCAGTGGACAGTGCAGTGTCTAGTCAGTTTGGTGTGACATAAGCATTGGGAGATCAAAATTGAGAGTAGGAGTGTGCTATAGGCCTAATGATTCTGATGAGTATAATAAGAAACTGCACAGGGAAATAGAGTGGGCCAGTAAATCAGGGAGTCTTATATGGGGGATTTTAATTTCCCAGATATTGACTGGAATTTGGGGGCTGGTCACTCACACACTAGCAAGGCTTTTGGGGATTTATTGGATGATTGTTTTCTACATCAGCATGTTCGGGAGGCAACTAGAGGGAGTAATACTCTTGATTTGATTATCAGTAGTGATTCTTCATGCATTAAGAATCTGCAGGTAAATGAACCACTAGGTGGCAGTGATCACAGTGTGCTGAAGTGGGATTTACTCAAAGAGGTAACTACCATTAGGGGTAAAGGGAAGGGTTATTGCTTTCGTAAAGGTGACTACGATGGACTGAGACAGTATTTAAATTCTATACAGTGGGACCAACTGATGATGTTACCAACAGCAAATTCAAAATGGGAAGCATTCAAAGAACTTATCTTGGAAGCTACTAGGCTTTACATACCAACTAAGAAATATTGTTCAAGGTTTAGGCCTAAATGGATGTCAGATGAACTAATGAGACATATGGCAGAGAAGAAAAATGCATGGGATACATACAAATTAACACGTGACACAGAAGCCTATGATAGATACAAGTTGATCTGTAACCAAGTTACAAAGAAGGTTAGGCAGGCGAAGGCAGATTACGAGAAATCTCTGGCAAGGGATGCAAAGAAAAACAGCAAAGAGTTCTTTACTTATGTAAACTCTAGAAGGAAGGGGATGAATCAGATTGGTCCTCTTGATATCGATGGGTCAACTGTTGATGATCCTGCTCAGGTAGCTAACAAACTAAATGAATATTTTGCATCGACATTCACACATGAGGAGTTATTCAGCGAGGGGAATGCCAGAAGTGTATTCAACTCTGGAAGTAAGCTAGAGAATCTTGTAATAACTGAGAGTAAAGTGGAGGAGAAATTGTTGAAGATAAACACAAGAAAGGCACCTGGGGTGGATGGGATCTATCCAGTTATATTAAAGGAGGCAGCAAAGGAAGTAAGCAAACCCTTAGCCATAATTATGAGAGCTTCCTTGGACTCATGGGAAGTACCTATGGACTGGAGATATGCAAATGTGACCCCAATTCACAAAGGAGGATCAAAGGGCGACACAAGTAATTATAGACCTGTTAGTTTAACTTCTGTTCCCGGAATATTAATGGAGGCACTGGTTAAATAAGCACTGCAGGATCATCTAGACAAGACTTCAGTTATAGCTCAGACACAGCATGGTTTTGTTAAGGGGAAGTCTTGCCTGACCAATTTGATTGGATACTATGATGCAGTCACAAAAGAACTGGATGCAGGGAATACCTTTGATATTATATACTTGGATCTTAGAAAGGCTTTTGATACTGTTGCACATGGAAGACTGCTGCACAAATTGGAGCAGTGTGGCATTGGAGGCAAATTGCTGCTATGGATAAAGGGGTGGTTGGGGGGGAGAAGACAGAGAGTGGTAATCAATGGACACTGCTCGTCGTGGACTAATGTTATTAGTGGAGTCACTCAGGGTTCAGTATTGGGTCCATTATTGTTTTCTGTATTTATAAATGATATTGATGATGGTATATCAAACTTAATGTCGAAGTTTGCAGGATCTGGAAAGGTTGAGCAGATGGGCTGAGAGGTGGCAAATGAAGTTTAATATTGACAAATGTAAAGTACTACATATGGGAAACAGCAACCCCAGAGCAACATATCAACTCTGTGGTACTACACTCACAGTGGTAGAGAGTGAAAGGGACCTGGGGGTGGTTGTGCAGGCAGATATGAAGTTCTCTGAGCAGTGCAGACGGGCTGCAAGAGTAGCTCATGGTGTATTGTCAATGATATATAGGAATTTTTCTAGCAGGGATAAGGAGGTGATTATTCCCTTGTATAAGGCAATGGTCAGGCCACACCTAGAGTACTGTATACAGGTCTGGAGGCCTCATTTCAAGAAGGATGTAAAGCTGCTGGAACGAGTACAGAGAAGGGCAACAAGATTAGTGAATGGAACAAAGGGTGCCTTACGAAGAAAGGCTTAAGTTTTGCAAATTACAGTGTCTGGAGACTAGGTACCAGCAAGGTGATCTGATAGAGGCGTATAAAGCCTTGAATGGTTTGAGCATTCTCAATACCGATGGGATTCTTCCTCTTGCTCAGAATAATCAACCTGAGAGGGCATAAATTCAAATTAAGGAAAGACAGATGTAGGATTAAATAAGTTTAAGGCTCAGCTGGACAGGTATTTCGAAGTGGTTACTTTTTATTTATTTATTTATATATATATTTTTTTGGCTGATGCTGCATAAGCTTGCTTTCTTGCATCAAATGCCTCTACTAAGACTAATGCTAATACTGCTATGCAGTACATACAAAATTTATGCAACCATCTTAAAAAACAAACTTATAAAATGTGTGGAAAATGTTTTTAATTGAAGAACAATCAGGTTTGTGGAAAGATTGAAGCTGTACCAATCCTGTCTTAATTTTACAACAAATAAATAACAGGAGAAAAGAATTTAACCAGTCAATCTCCCTAATGTTTATTGGCTATAAGCAAGCATATGACAAAATCCATGGACTGACTCTGGGAAATTTTATGGTGTAAATTCACATTTATTATCAGCATTTAAGGTTTTATATGATAATACAGATGTTAGTACAATTAAACAATTTTAAATTTTCAAACAGAATTAAAACAACTAGAGGATTATGACAAGGGTGTGGACTCTCACCTTTACTGTTTAATATCAATAAGGTAACAGAAGACTGGATAAAATTACACTCTAACGGGATTCCAATTTCAGCATAAAGAAAAGTCTCAACTCTACTATATGCTGATGACCAAGTTATTTTAGCTGAATCTCAGACAGAATAATAAAAATCTGCTCATGATCTTTTCAAAATTAGTTCATTATTTGGTATGGAAATATCCATAAAAAACAAAAAAAACTATGGCCATGCAAGGAAAGGAATTATTACGAGCAAAAACAGTATATATATAATAGAACAAGTAAAAACATTTAAATACCTCAGAAATATGATTTTAGATTAAGGAAATGCAGATATGGAGAGTAAAATAATAAATTTCAACAAAATTAATGGTATTATTAAAAGACATTTTGGTAAATATATGTCAAGAGATATACAATTACAGCTTATAAAATAATCTCAAAGCCAGCATTAATGTTTGGCTCCAAAACTTGGATCTTGAAGAAAAAAGATGAAAGAAGGTTGGAAGCACTACAAATGAGATTTCTTAGACTGCTTGCAGGGTATTTGTTCAGAGACCATATACCAAACCACACCGTTAGAGAATGTTTTGGCTTCAGAAATATAGTGAAAGATATTACAAGATATAGAACACAGTTGGGGGGGGGGAACACATAATGAGGATGACTGACAAAAGACTTCTTAAGAAGGCTCTGTTTCACAGGCCATACAGATGGAGAAGGGTTGGAAGACAAGAAAAGACGAAGTTTGAGTTGCTGGATGGAATCAGCCCTAATGGCCCAATCCCTGTTTGTAGAGAAGAAGAAAAATCACTACAGCTCTGCAAATCGTGCCATGTGGAAACCAGGGACTTGTGAGGCGATCTGATTTAGGTGACTTTGAATGGATTGAGTAAGTTCAAGTACATGCTGATGGCATCCTTACTCTTGTTCAGGCAATACATATGTGGGGAGCATGAATTAAATGGAGGAAGGATGGTTGCAATACAGATGTATACAAATTTGCTTTCAGCCAGAGAGTAGTTGATTGTTGAAAGACAAATTTTCATTGGCATTGTGGAAGTGGGTAGTTTGAATAAATTTAAGAAAGAACAAAGCAAATTATTAGAAGGGATGGACAGGTGTATTTTTATTTAACTTTTATTTTTTCCCTGAGGCTGTATAAGCTTGCTTCGTTGCATCATTTGCCATTACTAATACTAATGCTATTAATTTTGATAGTGATATTGAGGTTGCCAGTCGAGGAGTTGTTTTATACCTTACATAAACCTACATCTCACATTCATAAAGAGTATATGGTGAGATTCCTCCATTTCATAAATAATAATTACTTATTAATTTGAAAGAAACATTCCAGTCTGTGGGTTTTGGCTGGAAAACAAATATTAAAAGCTTTATAGATTCTGATTTCTATTGAAGGTAGTACACTCAATTAAAAACTTTAAATAACTAACGGAATAAAGAATAAATAAATGAAGGATGTCAACAACAGTATCTTTATTAGAATCACATTGTAACATAAATCCACAATTAGATAAACTGATATTAGAAATATATTTAAAAATGATGATACATAGTATTGGTATGCCATAGGATAATCATATGATATTTAAAATATTGATTATGCTAATGATGTAGAGGATGCTACAGTACATGCACAAACTATAGAATGAATTTTGTCCATTTCAAATGCAATGCCACAGCTCAAGAAGTTTAAAGAGAGATGAGAAGCTGGGTGCCATGTCATAGGACTTAGGTTAGATGAACTGCCAAGACTGAGGAGTCTTTTTTCCAATGCATGCACGCTTGCTCGAAAATCATACAGAAATGGAAGACAAAGGAAATGAAGAAGTTGAATTGTGAAGAGCTGATTGCATATCTTGAGAGGACCTCAACTGTGCTTATCCCAACTGTGAAGCATTGACAGTATGATGTTACTTTTCATAGTATGGCACTGGACCACTGATTTTTATATATGGTATGATGTTCTAGACAATGGAAATCCACTGGCAACCTGTAGGGCCAAATAAGGCAGTATAAATTTGTATAGCCCTCTGCAGTTTCTAAAAACTTCTCTTCTGATGGATGTTGATTCAACTCAAGTTCCACTTTAAATGACATAAATCTAGATTGATATTTATATATATATTAATCATAAATATATTAATGGGATATTTTTGCACCCCAGGGTTGTGGCTTATGTACCAGTGAACTGGTACATAAGACACAACACAAGTCCATGTTGAAGAGCTACAGTTTTCAGCAGAAGTGATTTGAAGAGAACACTCTGATACCACTGGTATGGCGAGATCAGAGCCTTAATCTTAACTTCAGTGAACATCTGGGATGAGTTGGCAAGGCATACACAAAATTGAGGAGGTTAACCTTACAAGCTAAAAAAGATTTCCTGCAATTTCTCCTGGAAATTTCCAAAAATTGATAAAAATTTGCCACATAGGCTATCTACTGTATAGAAGGCCAAAGGTGAGCAGAAATCATTTTAAAATAATATTCAGCCATTTTAAAATTTGTTTGTCACTTATATGAATGTCTCTCTTGGTGTCCCAATACTAATGATATCATAATTCAAAAACTTTCCATAACTAAAACTTACCTAATGGTAATGAAGTCAGTTGGTTATCTTTCATATTGAGTTTTGTCAAGTTTTTGGCACGTGAAAAAATACCAAAAGGGATTTTATTAATTAGATTGTGCTCCATGTTTATAGTCTAGAATTTAAAAAAAAAAAAAAAAAAAAAAAAAAACACTTCCTGTTATATACTGCCAATTACCGGTCCTGATAGCAAACAGTTAATACATGTTAATAAATACATGCATAATAATGATTATTGAAATCTTAAAAGATCTTTCTTTTTCTCTCTCTCTCTCTCTCCCTCAACGGGCATCCATATGTGGTGAAGGGGACCCCCCCCCAGTGATGCTGCTGGCTTCCAATACTCATACCTTGGTTTCAGGGTTACATCATTGGAATACACCATTTTTGCCCTTGCTTCAACAAGACAGGAGATTCTGAACTGGTCTGAATGGGATCAATCAGTGAGTGATTCTAACTGCTAGGGTCAACTGCATTCCAATTAGGCTCATTTCCTTTGGTCCACGAACAGAAAGAAGTATTGGAAATGTAGGTATCATGCTCTACATAAACTTGGCATCCCATTTGCATATCTAGTACCTGCTATATGGATCATAAATATTCTTTTAGCAGCACATTCTTTTGTGCAGGCATATCAAGAACTGGAAATTGGTGAAATAACGAGAACTTAAACCTCTGTGGAGTGTATTCTTTAGAAATGCAGATTATTCTCAGATGTTTCGTGGTACTTCCTGCAACATTTCTTCAGTGATTGTAATGACAGCAGAACTGATAAATTATGGTGATATGATTAGCATAAAGTTGTTAATTTTGATTACCCATTAATTTCTCAATAAGATCAAAGGCTTTGGATCGTGTTTGGCATAAAGGTCTTCTAAACAAGCTTCCATCTTATGGTTTGCCAACTGTTTTTTGTAATTGGTTATCCAGTTTTCTCTCTGATTGCTCCCTGAGGGTGATGCTAGATGGCTCTCTGTCTTCTAACTTCTCCACTAATGCTGGTGTTCTCCAAGGTTCAGTTCTTTCCCGCACTCTTTTCCTCATGTATATTAGCGACCTTCTTCCATTGACTGGAAATCCTATCCATAGTTTTGCCGATGATAGCACATTGCATTCCATTTCCCATTTTGAGAAACCTTATCCTGCTCGATCAGCTTTTTATTTCAATCCTTCTAAAACTCAGTCTTGTCTTATATCTCACAAAAAGGATTCTTCTGCTCCTATGCTTATCTTTGGTGACACTCTGATTTCTAGCCAAGATGATATATCTCTTTTGGGGATTACCCTGACTTCTAATCTGTCTTTGCATGAGCACATTACAAATATTGCATCCTCTGCATCTAAAAAACTTGGTTTTCTCTTTTGCTCTCATTACTTTTCTTTCAAACAGCTGTTCACTCTGTACAAATCGCAAATTCGCCCTATCATGGAATATTGTTCCCACATCTGGGGCAGTGCCCCCAAAACCTCTTTCAGGCTAATTAATGACTCCTCTCTAACACAGTTTCTCCACTCGCTGTCTCATAGATGTACTGTTTCTGCTGCATGCCTTTTATACAGATACTTCCATGGGCACTGTTCTTCTGAATTGACTTCTATAATTCCCGCTCTCTCTCTCTTTTAAAACAGTCCGAACACATGCCTCTACCAGCCAACATCAATTTACTGTCAATCCCAGGGGTCACATCTGGTGAGTACGGGCTTGGCATACCCAACCCAGGGACCTGAGCTGGATACCATCATTCTTCTCTTTCCTGGCGATTTCTTTCTACGTCTGTCTCTCACAGGGTTACTTGAAAATTTTTTTTTTTTTTTTTTTTTTTTTGGCTGGTGTAGAATAAGCCTCAGGCTTCCTTGCTATATGGCTAATAATAATAATAATAAAAACTTCAAACGAACACAACCAACTTTTCATCTTCCTTGTTTATTCATTCAACTGCTGCTTTCTGGAACAAACTTCCTTCATACGTATTTCCTGAAAATTACAGTCTACAGAAGTTCAAGTCTAATGTCAACAAATATCTTCTTTCGTCTTTGCAACCTCCAACCCAAGCACGGTACTAAGTACTATAAGTTCTAATACCTCTCGTGTTTGGGGTTTCCATTAAAAAAAAAAAAAAAAAAAATTGATTACACATTTCTGATTTGTTAAGGTGTAGTCTTGAATTAATTAACAAATAGTTATTAGCAACCATCAGGCAAAGAATTAAATTTTAACAGTTTTAAAAATTATGTGAATTGTGTTAAAACTTTAACTGTTAATTCTTTACCTGATGTTGCTAATAGCTATTTGTTAATTATTTGAAGACTAAATCTTATCTTTAGCAAATAAAAAATGTGTAATTGGATTACTGCTTAATAATGTATAATCAAATTAACAGGTAATAATGTGTAATAAAAATTAACAACTTTATGTGACTCATATCACCATAATTTACCATATCTGCTGTCTCATTTTACAGTCACTGAAGAAGTTGCACAAGAAGTAATACGAAACATCTGAGAATAATCTGTAATTCTTAAAAAATTAAAGGCAGATTACTCCACTCTGGTTTAAGTGATCACTATTTCACCAATTTCCAGTAGTACCTGCTAATTTTTGAGTGGGTATCCCTTTGAGGGGGCTCTGTGTAGTAATTTAAATAGTACATAGTGATTTACATCTTTTTCTTCAAGGCCCTGTCTAACCGATTAGAACAGAAAGACAATATCTGCCAAAAGAGCTAGAAATGAGGATATGCCATCAGTGACACCACTTTTTTTCATTCTCCATTCTGCTGGAGAGTAGACATTCAGAAAAATGTTAACCATCCAGAAAGGATTAAAAGGGCTGGCATAGTCTACAAAATTTGTGAAACATCTGCATTCTGGAGATCTAGTCAAGGCTTCAAGTCCCAAAAATGCCTAGAAAATTCTGAAAGCCACTGATAGGGTGAATGCCTATCATCGTAAACCTTCCCTTCCTATAAAACTCTGAATTCTTCATGTGTGCCATCTCATGATGGGATCTTCTTCATATCTCTGAGGAAGAAATCTGCTCTGAAATGAAAGATCAAAGTGTGACAGCATTCAAGCAAATATTGTTGTACAAGGATGGAAACTCCATGGCCTCCAAGTTAAATCCAGGCAGGCTACTTAAGCTACCCAGTAAGAATTTATATTCCAAATCCATTGAGGTGTTTAAAGTGCCAAAAGTATGCCCACTAGTAAACAGCCTGTCATGGCAACCCAGCCTGTTCTCAGTGTGGTGCCAAAGACCACGAGAGCAAAGGATGTTCAGTTTCAAAACAGGTTTGTACAAATTGCCAAGGAAAGAATACTGCATACTCCTGAGCATGATATCAGTGGAAGGAGGGTAAAGAAATTCGAAAACAGAACTGAATATTTCCTATCAAGAAAGGCCATGTTGTTGTTTAAGGGTTTTAAGACATATGGGCACCAATGGCCAAGATGTGTCTTTCCAAGTTATTAATATAATATCGGTGTTTAGATACACCATAGACAACTCTTAAGAAACTACAAAGTAGTTGTTGTAGGCATCATTTGCTCTTTCTCATATCGTGCTCTGCTTTTAGAGTTGTCTATGGTGTATCTAAACACCGATATTATATAGATATTAAACTCTTAATGTATTATGTCTTGTGCATTTAGTTATTTTAAATATTGTCATATACACCTTTTGGCATCTCTCATATTGTGTGATTATCTTCACAACTGGGTCGTCATGTCTGCAATACCAGGGTACCTGCCCACCCACTGATGATAGGCCAATAGCCTTGAAACATGTCTGGGTGGTGGTACTCACTGAGAATAAGTAACAATAGTCTTCTCTATTAGTGAAGTGTTACTTATTCGAGGTAGTGCAATATCATGGCAACTCGTCGTGAAGGCAGAGCACAATATGAGAAAGAGCAAATGATGCCTACAACAACTACTTTGTAGTTTCTTAAGAGTTGTCTATGGCGTATCTAAACACACCGATATTATATAGATATTAAACTCTTAATGTATTATGCCTTGTGCATTTAGTTATTTTAAACCAAGTTATTAATGTAAATTGAACATTTTTTTAGATTTGTTTATCAAATAGGATTGGCCAAATAAAATTGAACAGTGATCTGGTTATTGCATAAACTCTGAACATAAAGGAATCTGGAATTTCTGAATTGAGGGCATACCAAAAGAATGTGTCTTAATGAAAGCTGAACATGGCATTGAACACAGAGTGGGGGATTTTTATATGCTAAGAGATGAAAATACGCGAGATGAGTATGACCAATTTGTAGTCTGGCAAGCATTACTTCTTCTGATGCTGGAGTGCCATATTTGTGGAGTAGGTTTTATTTCCTGTAGTTTATTGTTGATTTGATTTTGGCATATCTGGGCCCATTCATTTTTTAACTTTCTCTAATAATGAGTATGTGGGACTATCATTGTTCTGTTTGGCAGTTCTGATGCTGACTTAGCTGCATTGTCTGCTTTTTCATTGCCTTCTATTCTGCAGTGTCCTGGGATCCAGCAAAGAGTTATTTCAGTGTTTCTTTTGATAGCGGTTGATTAGAAAGCCAATTTTTTTTTGTAGGATAGGATGATGAGAATTTTGTTTACCCTGTATGCTGAGATAGCAATGAGCGAATCAGAATATAATAGGACAGAGAGTGACAACTGTGGACATATTTCACTTAATGCAAGCTGGATAGCATATAGTTTTGCAGAAAGTATGCTGCACTCAGCTGGGAGGGATTTTGAGATTACATGTGAAAGGAATACAAGTGCTGCCCCTACATGTGATTGGCACGTAGAGCCATCCATATATGAGTTTCCCAGTGGGCTCCAAAGTATGGTCAGTATGTAACTGTCAGATATTAAGTGGTGGAACAGTATTTTTTGACAATTGAGTGAAGTATAGATCAATGTCTGTGTCTTGTCTATCTGATGGAAGCAAAGGCATATTTCTACTTTCAGCAATTTTATTGAAGTCAATTTTCCACTTCTGTATTGCTTCTTGAAGATGTATCCCAGCAGGCCTAGGTTCATTAGGCTTGGATTCGTAAAGTATTGGCCAAATAGGTTCGTTGAGGTATACCCAGCAGGGGTGAGTTGGAGAGCTTCTTATTTTGGCAGCGTATTGGCAGAGTAGGCATTGCCTTCTAAGATAAAGCGGAGGTTCATGTGCTTCTATGTACAAGCTCTGTACTGGAGAGGTTCTGTAGGCACCTAGCGCGGATCGAAGGGCACTGTATTGGATGGTGTTCAGAGATTCTAAGATGTTGTTTTTAGCTGAAGCATATACTACAGCTCCGTAATCTAATCATGACCAGATTCGACACAATATAAATTCAGCAATGACTGCCTGTCAGCACCCAAAGAAGCTGAGGATACTGCATGAAGGATGTTTAATTTCTGAAGCACGTAGTTTCCAGTTATATGCATATGAAAATTTGTTTGGTGTCTAAAATTAAACCCAATAATCTTATGGAATCTTGGTATTTCTCTGTCTTTCAGTTTTATTACAGGTTTCGGATGAAGTGATCGTAATTTACAGAAGTGTACTGCTGCTGCTGTTTTTCCCTCGGTTAATTGATAGCTGTTATATTTTGTCCAAGTTTCAATTTTGGTTATTGCTAACTGTAGTTGTCTTTCAGTGGTAGCCATGCTTGATGAATGATAGGAAATAGCAAGATCGTCTGCAATACAGATGTTTCAGCTGTAGCTGGGATGTCTTAAGTAATGCAAAAAGTGTGGCTCTTAAAATCAATCCCTGAGGTACTCCTTCTTGCATGTGAATTTTGGACAGCTTATTCTGGAATCTTACTTGAAAGGTCCTGAGATGAAGAAATTCTGAATGAATCTAGGCAGGTTACCTCTCAGTCTAAGGTTGTATAAGTCTTGGACGATTTCACATCTCCAGGTTGTGTCAAATGCTTTGGTAATATCAAAAGTTATTATTACGATGTGCTGTTTTTTTGACAAAAGCATTTTGAATGTGAGCTTTGACTTTGATGTGGACATCAGTTGTAGACCTGTTACAGCAGAAACCAAATTAGTATCTTGATCTTCAATGATCCAGAAAATCTCCTGTGAACCATCTTTTCCAGTATCTTTGCTAAGTAGCTGGTCAATGATATAGGATGATAACTGTTGAGGGAGGAAGCATCTTTACCCGGTTTTGCTATGGCTACCACTATTGACTGATGTCATGTATCAGGGTAAACATTCTCTTCAAAGATTCTGTTGTAAAATTTCAGTAGTGTAGATTTTGAGTTTAGGTGGCGAAGCATTATGTAGAAAATGCCATTTGGCTCGGCAGAACTATTTCGAGAATTCTGGAGAGCTTCACTGAGTTCAGTAATAAATAGAAGGTTATAGGAATATGATTGGTTTGTCTTAAAGTTAATTTTATACTTTTCCACAGACATTTTTGTGCATCTAAATGAGTCTTCATAAGACTGAAAGGATGAAGTGGCAGTGAATGTTTCAGCTAGTACCTCTGCAATATCAGTCAGAGAAGAAATATCCATTTCTTTCCAAGACAGGAATGGGTGCAGAAGTTCGTTGAAACTTTCCACTGAGGATATGGATCTTTCTGGGGTCAGTGTTTCTGCAGATGGTAGAAGTAAATCGAATCCATGCATACTGTTTTGCTTTCCTATGAATTCAGCGTGTTTCAGCTTTCAGTCGTTTATAATTTATAAGGTTCTCCATTGTAGCATTTCATTGAAAAATGTTCCACACTTTATTTTGTTTTCTTTTGGCAAGAAAACAATCTCTTATCCACCAACCATTATATCTTTGTTTCGTAATATTTGATTTTGGTATTGCAGTGGCAGCAGTTCCAAGCAGTTCTTCTACTATATGACTAGCGGCATTATTAATAGATGTAGTAAGTATTAAATGGCTATCAAATTGAATGGTATTAGAAAACTGTTCCCGGTTTGGGTGGAGAAAATTCCATGTAATTCGTTGGTTGTAGGCATAGTTTGTATCTGTCTGTATTTTACAAATTATGGGAAAGTGATCACTGTGGTGAAGGTCAGTTAATACTGTCCAATCAAGGCTAGCATAAATGGACGAGGAACATATGGACAAAAAAGAGACAAGTAATTGATAGTACGTATGAAGTTTGAATATCGAAATAAGGCTAGAATTTTCTAATGCAATCCCGCTTATATTGCGATGTGATTCTTTGGACTCCGAGCATCGTGTTATAAAGGGTTTCACCAGAACTTAAAATCAAATGATCTCCCATTCCAGGACACAGTGTGAAGGAACAGGTCAACACTTAACCATTTAATCACATTGAAAACACTTTAACAAAATGTTTTCCTAATATGCAAGCACCCGGTGCCCATTTTCTTTGATATGGAAAAAAAACAACACGACTTGTAGATTTTTTGGAATCTTGAAATATGTTCTTAACTTTGATCTTCAAGGTCATCTTGCTGTATTTGTTAAAAATTTTCTTTAAAAAGGTTCATTCTAAGTTTGTGTGGGCCCTGCAACCTCCCTCTGCCTTTTTTGCCAAGGGGAAGGAATTCCCAAGGATCTGTTCTAAGTATTGCAGTTTTTTGCCGTTAAGTTAATTCCATTACTGAACAACTTTCTCCACCTGTGAATAGTACCCTCTTTGTTGATTACCTAATTATTTTTATGTACTCATGCAACATGGCAGTCATTGAATGGCAATTGCTGCAAACGATTGCCACCTCAACTCCTGAGCATTGGCTAAAGCAGTGGTTTTCGACCTTTTTATAATAATAGCACCCCTAAGTAATTTATTTTATTATGTGGCACCAATACTCAATTTTCTGCCTGTTAGATCCGATTCTCTCTCTCTCTGTATATATATATAATTTTATTCTTTACGTAGAGGTACTAAATAAACATCAATTATAGATCTCCACAAAAGTAAAAAGATAACATACATTTTATAATGAAATAAATATATAAATTAAAAAAAAAAAAAAAAGTTTGTAAGTAAATTAAACCCAAATTACGTGGCACCCCTGGAATGTTGATGCGGCATCCTAAGGTGCTGCAGTACCCAGGTTGAAAACCACTGGGCTAAAGGTTTCAGATTTTTATATCAGAAGACCATTTGCTTACATTTTTTGTACACGGAACCTTCACCATGAACCAGAACTCATGGTCCGGACAAATGCCATACCAGCAGCATCTGACAGAAAATTCCTTGGATTTATATTTGATAATAAGTTGACATTTCTGCAACACATCTAACAACTGTAGACAAAAGTGCATGAAGTGCTAAACTTCCTAAGGTCCATATTATTTCATAACTGGACTGCCGATTGTTGTATACTGTATTTTGAAACTATTGTGCACTTGTCCAGCCCAAACTAGATTATGGGTCTCAGGTCTATATGTCCGCCAGAAAAAGTATATTGTGATGGTTAGATCCAATCCACCATCAAGTTACCCATATTATTGCTGTTGGAGTATTTAAAATATTCCCTGTCCTGATTCTTTATGTTGAAGCTACTGAACCACCCCTTTCTCTCTGATGAAAGTATTTGTCACTATAGTATATCTTTAAACTAAAATCCCTGGTCGACCACTCCATGTGAACATCCATTTTTTTAGCCATGATAGGAGAATCTCTATAACACCTGTAACACACCCTACTGCCAACCATCCCTCTGGTATTCGAGTCTGAGAGTTGCTCAGAGAGCTTAACATCACAATAGACAATGTTACCTAGGCAAGCTAATCCATCGTCATGCAATTTCTCCTTTAAAAACTGGGGAAAGGATAGCACTCCATATATTGTCTACCTACAAATCTATGCTGCCCATTGAGCTGATTACTCTGATTTCATGTTTGTGCCTATCTTCACTGATGGTTCAAAGTCATAATCATCCGTGGGATCTCCTGCTAGCTTCCTAGGTAATACTCTATCTGAGAAGATTCCCAAAAATGCAGCATATATAGAGCTGAGTTATATGCTATTGAGATAGCCTTGGATCATTAAAAGATACCATTATCAAAAGATATATACTGATTCTTTAAGCACATTATGGGTTTGATTTGCCATGAGATATAATTTTTATCCAGTCCTGATCCAGGTTCATGCTACTTTTGGTTAGAGCATTCGTTTGAGTGTTCTTATGTTGGATCCCAAGCCACATCAGATAAGGGGTAGGTAATGATCTGGGTGATTCTGCAGTCAGATCAGCACAGTCCCAGAACAATCACAGTCTGTTAGTCCCCTATACAGACTGCAGGTGAGTAATATGTAATATATTATATTTCCAGTGACAAGAGTCATGGCTGGTCATAAATAAGGTATATTAGATGTAATCAAACTGTGGCAGCAGTCTAATTTTAACCACACAGAGGAAGCTGTTCTTGCTTGCCTTTGCATAGTACACAGTAATATGCAGAGGCAAGCAAGAACAACTGCATAGCACACAGTAATCTTACACTTTGTTTCTTATGAGGGCTGATGACACTCCTGTGTTTGAGAATTTGTGACATCATTTTAATTTTCTGGCATATTTTGTTTTACCTGTTTTTACCAATGAATATAGTTCATCTTTTACTTGTTTTAGCCACCTGACTTAGCCCTATACACTCAATCAGATTTTATCATGACAATGATAATGTATCAGCCATTTTAACTATTTAACCCTGCCTGTTTTCCTTATATCCACTGTATGCTTGTACTGCTCCGGTCATATAGACCCGATGTAGTATTTCTATAAGTTTTTGTTAAGAAATGAAAACATGATACAAAGTAATAATTAGATAAAAATGGAAACAAAGTTAGTATAAGGAGATATATTATAATAATGGTAAGGTACAAAATGCTTGTAATTAGTAAACAAACAAAAATTTTGACTCTAAAATGATAGAAAAACAACAAACATTTTTTGCAATTAGGGTAGTAATATGTGACATGAACTTCACACAGATACTTGTTGCACATGCAGCATGTCATATTAGTTTTCTTGCCACAACTTGAAGAGCAAAATTTGCATCAGGCTTCTTTACTGGGTGCAGGTGATCCTCATGCAGGAGGTGATGCTGACATTCCTAGGAGATCCCTGACAATGGTAGCAGCTTGATCAGTTCTGGGTTTATTTTTTTCTCATGGTAATATACGGAGTTATCAGTGACTTTTCTAATTCTGTTATGAATATTCATCTCTTGTGCAAAAGAT
Organism: Mastigoproctus giganteus; assembly: GCF_048544385.1. Lineage (NCBI taxonomy): Eukaryota > Metazoa > Arthropoda > Arachnida > Uropygi > Thelyphonidae > Mastigoproctus > Mastigoproctus giganteus. Next base: position 145,040,754 of record NC_143585.1, on the reverse strand, counting down.
TATTTTTCCACTCTGGATTAATTTCTCTCCACAAAACAAATGCATTGTAAGCACTTAGGTCAAGCATGTTGTAAAATATAATCATGGGCCAATGATTAGTTTTCATTTTGCAATCATACATTGCAGTAAGTTGGCCCAGGCTGTCAACAGCTCTTTTTGTGGAATTATAGTCCAATATCCAAACACTACACATATACCTTGATTTTGTTTGAGGAACTTCTCCAAGTAGGAACTTATACTATCACAGAGAGTTCATATTTTGATATATGGTATTAGCTGGTTCCGTAGAGGCCTCCATAGCCGAGTAGTCAGTAGCGGGAGTGCAGTAGCATACGCTCTTTGAGTTGACCGGGGTTCAAGCCCTTGACTGCTGAATACGGTCGATCTGCCAACCTGCATTGAACCAGCGTGGCAGATTATGGTCCATTTCCCTCAACATGAATTGTTGAGGAGGCTTCCATCCTGCAGTGAGTTGATAATGGCTGCACTTTACCTTTTTTATTACCTGGTTTGGTAGGAATATATTCTTTGAAAGGGCACAGTCTTCTAAAATTTACCAGCTGTTTCACCTGAATTGTATAACTTGAGAAGGACATTTCAAACCACTTTTCCCATAATTATTGCAATTAACTTGCCTTTTGCTATTCTTTCCACATGATCAGTTTTATCATCAAAACATAAGATGTGTGATATGCAGCAAAAATGTTTGTGACATTATTGCACGAAAAATAGGATCAACCTGATGCTAGATCCCAGACTCTTAGTTGAGTCACCAAATGACAAAACCAGCCAACAACAGCAACACCATTAAGCATATGATGCAAGAAAGCAAGCTTATACTGCATCAGCCCAAAAAAAAAAAAAAAAAACCCCTTCCCAATTCACCCATCCAGTCACTCCAAATGTTTGTCTACTAGAGCCTCAAATTTATTTGAGCTATCAACTTCCACAACAGATGGAAGTCTGTTCCACCAATCAACTACCTGCTGGCTAAAGGCAAACTTCCTGATATCTATTCTACACCTGTCTTTCCTCAATTTGAATCTATGCCCCTCAGGTTCATAATCTGAGCAAGCGTAAGAATACCATCAGCATTGAGCTTCCTGAAACCATTCAAGGCCTTATTCACCTCAATCAGATCACCTCGCAGGTGCTTAATCTCCAAACGCTGCAATCTGCAGAACTTAAGCCTTTCTTGGTAAGAGCGCTCCTTTGTACTCGTTCTAGAAACTCTGCATCCTTTCTAAAATGAGGCCTCCAGAACTGTATGCAGTACTCAAGGTGTGGCCTGACCATTGCCTTATACAAAGGGATAATCACCTCCTTGTCTCTGCTATAAAAATTCCTATATATCATTGACAAGACTCCATGACCTGCTCTGGGGCAGCCTGTCTGCACTGCTCAGAGAACTTCATATTTGACTGCACAATTACCCCTGGGTCTTTTTCATTCTCCACTTCCCTGAGTGTAGTACCACACAATCGGTACGAGTGTAGTACCACACAATCGGTACGTTTCAATCGGTTGGGTTACTGCTACCCATATGCAATACTTTGCATTTGTCAATGTTAAACTTCAGTTTCCACTTTTCAGCCCACCTGCCTAACTTTTCTAGATCCTGTTGCAGTAACACACCATTATTTTCATTAACAACACTGTCAACCTTTGTATCATCTACAAACTTGGACATTAAGCCCCTGATATACCTTCATTGATATATACAGAAAACAATAATATTCCCAATGCTGAACCCTAGGGACTCCACTAATAACATCAGTCCACGAAGAGCAGTTTCCATTGATCCACCACTCTCTGTCATCTTCCACTCAACTATCCCTTTTTCCATTGTAGCAACTTGCCCTTAATACCATACTGCTCCAATTTTACAGTAGTCCCCCATGCCCAACAGTATCAAAAGCTTTCCTGAAATCCAAGTACAGATAGCCCTCATTTTGTGCTGGTCCGATTTGTGCTGATTCACAATAGCGCCAATCACTAGCCACAATGCCTTTTTTATTTTTTATTTATTTATTTTTGCAATTTTTTTATAAATTGAAAGTTTAAAATTGTCAGACAAAATTTATTGGCATCATACTGTGCTATGTGTCATGCACTGTTCATGTGATTTAGGACAATCTGAGCCAATCAGCAATTAGTGCATTCGCATCAGAGACGAGAAAGATTCCCGCCCTCAAAGTAACCACTCGTGGATGTGGGTAGTAAAGGTTTATGCGGTGAAGCATTCAGTTGGTTGTTGTTTAAGCTATTTACACGTGTTGGAAATTTATTATGCTAACATTTTTTTATTAATTGTGCTATTAATAAATTAAAATAATAATAATAGTGATAGCCATGGCAGTTTTTTCCAATCGTGTTATAAAGTTTTTAATTTAACAGAATGGCGCCTCTGTAGCCAGGTGGGCAGGAGCAGTAGTGCGTAGCACATGCTTCTTGATTAGACCAGGGTTCGAGCCCATGATCACCAAATAAGGAGGATGTGGAAAGGTCAGGGAATGACCACCGCATATCCCCAGAGCAATATGGCCTAAGTTGCTAATGCTCCTAAAAGCCAAATAACAACAACAACAATTTAATAGAATAAAGACATGCTATGTCTGGTAAAAGTAGTTAATTGAATTCTAGCACAATATTCGGAGAATAGAATCTGATGAAAGCCACCCTAATGTGTGTAGGGCTATGAATATGCTTCCATCCACTATTACTACAACTATGAAGAATGATAATAAAATAAAACAATTGATGCAAAGTGGTAGGTAAAATTTTTGGTGCCTGGAACCTAACCCTGTGATTTCCAATTGACTCCATTATATAAAGGGTTCCATTTGAACCTGTCCCCCCGGGAACCTAACCCCGATGTAAATCGAGGGTTGCCTGTATATGATATCAAAATTATTTTTTGCATCCAGTTCCTTTGTAACCACATCGTAGTATCCAATCAAATTTGAAACTTTCCCTTAACAAACTCATGCTGTATCTGAATTATTACTGCAGTCTTATCTAGATTATCCTGCAATGCTTCTTTAACCAGTGACTCCATTATTTTTCCTGGAACAGAAGTTAAACTAACAGGTATATAATTATTTGTGTCACTCTTTGGGGATACATTTGTACATGTATTATTTTGGCCAGTTCATCATCATTAAGATAACGCCTTGCCATTGTTTCACTGTTATGCAGCCAAGGAAAAGAAATCAAACTAAATATTTACTTATACAGGGTGTTTCAAAAGTGATGGTCAATAATTTAAAGGTGAACTGTACAGATTACAATATGCAAAAAAAAAACCTAGTAAACATGGGTCTTTAAGTGAATCGAGATATTGCACTTTTCTAGTTGGGATCCACCACTGACTTGTTTATTTAGGTTAGGCTATGCTCTTTCTCTCCATTTCCCCTCTCTCAATGCTCTTTTGAGACATAGCAGGCATACTACTTGTCAAAGGATAGTCAATATGGAAAGAGGTTACAGCAACGAAGAGTATGCAGACATGCACTTCATGTATAGTAAAGCCAACAGCAGTGCACTCGAGACTGCACGTTTGTACCAAGAAGCATTTCCCTGCCGAAGGCAGCCCAACAGGCACACATTTATCAGGGAACATGGGCGCTTCACACATGGAATATGAGCAGTTAGGCCCAGAAGCATAACACCTGATGTTGGGAGTTAGAAAGAACATCCTGCAACATCCTGTGGTGTTGAAACCAAAAATTAAAAATGTATTATCTTATGTTTAATAAAACCACCCTTAGCAAAGGATTCACAGCTTTTTGCTAAACTAGTGCTCCCATAGTCAGTAGTGGATCTTAACAGAAAATGTGCATTATCTCAAAAATGGTTCATTTGCGGCCCGATGTTCATTGTAACTTTTTTGCTTATTTTAGTTTGTACTTTTCACCTTTAAATTATTGACCATTTTTGAAACATCCGGTATATCCATGAAGCAAGATATACCTACTACCATCTGTATATCTTGCTTTGGTGTGTATCTTGTCAGAATGAAACTAAATCCATTTGTACTGGATTTCCATTTATATGCTTGCACAGACATGTCTGAGCTCATACAGAAACTTGTTGAATTGTGACATATGAGCTTATTTTATGGTAAACGTCTTGCAATAGTAGAAACATTCTATTTTTATCATAAAATAGTTTATAATTTAATTTTAGGCACTCAAAAAATAAAAAAAAGCTATTTTATCCACATATGATCATAACTACCCAAAGACAGTATACGTAACAATGTTAATTATACAAAAGTTTTAAACTATATTTTTCCTAAAATAAGAAAAATATAAACATTTTCTGCTGAGAAACAGTCATGAAGCATTAGAGTAAAATGTTAGCATAAAAAATTATAGTCACTTATCATTTCAAGGACCTGAGGAGAACAGCAAACATTTTCTGCTGAGAAACAAAGTCATGAAGCATTAGAGTAAAATGTTAGCATAAAAAATTATAGTCACTTATCATTTCAAGGACCTGAGGAGAACAGCAAAGTTAAAATTGTTTACAGATCTTTTATCCTTATACCTTTGACATAGTGACCTAATTTTGTAGGTCACTGATCTCTTTCATGCTCTTACCTTTTACATGACCTTGGTTTGGTGCATCATAGACTTTGTTGCTAATGCCACTAAAATCCAACGCTATCAACCATGCACACACATGGTTGATTTTGTTGGGTTATTTTCTCTGGAGATTTTTATTTTGAAAGCTTCAAGGTTAACATTTGAAAATAAATTTTTTTTCAAATATTGCACATATTGCAGGTACATGGAAATAAGCAAACAGCTTCCACAAATCTACTATGAATTATGCTACATATTATTACTTAATGAAATAAAGTAGCTGTTATACCGCACAAGGTTTTTGTATAAGATATTTATTGAAACATATGACTGCAATTTAAACTTAGTAACAATTGGCCAATATGCTTTGGAGTTCCTTTGTATACCATTGTCATGCCTGTAGAGTGCAAAATGCACCAAAACAAAACATCACAAAATAATATTAAATAACTTTAAGAACTGCATTACATTGAAATACAAGAAATTGTTGACATTTGTAGGCTAGGCTCGGTAAAATACATATAGTATACAATTAAAATAAAAATTATATAAAAGTCCTTAGAAATTCGTTGTTTTTCCCTGCAACAGAACAAATTTCTCAGCATTCTACCAAAGATATCATAAAATACAGTAAGACAACACCAGATGGGAAATATAAGTTGGGGTAAAGGAAATGGTAAATATAGAGGAAAGCCAAAAAACATTTAGGTCTATTTATTACAAAATGATTAAAGGGAGAAATATAAACTAAATTACAATCAATGAAGTGTAGGTAACTAAACTACTGTGAGATGAAAAATCCTGAAAACCTAAACACTGATGGGGTACTTTAGAATTAGCATTAGTAGTGGTAAATTATGCAGAAAGCAAGCTTATACAGCATCGGCAAAAAAAAAAAAAAAAAAAAACGCACACAATTCCCATTTCATCTATCCATTCCCTACAATAGTTTGTCTAGTTCATCCTTGAATTTATTTAACCTTCAACTTCACAACAAGAAATGGAAGTTTGCCAGCAATCAACCACTCACTGGCTAAAGGCAAACTTCTGTACATATATATTCTGCAACACCATCCTTGCTCAATTTGAATTGTGCCCATTCATGTGCACAGTCTGTACAAGATATAGAATTCCATCAACATTTAGCTTGCTCAATCCATTGAAAGCCTTAAACACCTCAATCAGATCACTTCACAGGAGCCTAGTCTCCAGAGGCTGTAATTTGCAAAACTGAAGCTGTTCCTTGGTAACAGCACCCCCTTTGTTCCCCTCACCAATCTCATTGCCAGTATTTCTATATCCTAACTAAAATGGGGCCTCCAGACCTGTGTGCAATACACAAAATGTGGCCTGACCATTGCCTTATTCAACGGGATATTCATCTCCTTATCCCTGCTAGCAAAATTCCTGTATATCATTAATAAGATCCCATGAGCTGTCCAGGCAGTTTCTCTACATTGCTCAGAGAACTTCATATGACCGTACAATTAATCCAAGGTCTTTTTCATTTTCCACTAACCTGAGTGTAGTACCAGAGAGTTCGTATGTTACTCTGGAGTTACTGCTACCCATATGAAGTACTTTGCATTTATCAATTTTAAACTTCAATTGCCATTTCTCGGCCAATCTGCCTAACGTTTATAGAACCTGTTGCAGCAGCATTCTGCCATTACTATCATTAACCATCCTGCCAACCTTCGTATCATCTGCAAACTTGGACATTAAGCCTGATATACCTTCATCAATATCATTGATATTTTAAATTCTGTATGTTGGAACCAACTGATGATGTTACCAACAGCAAATTCAAAATGGGAAGCATTCAAAGAATTGATCTTGTACGCTACTAGGTTTTTCATACCAACAAAGAAATATTGTTCACGATTTAGGCCTAAATGGATGTTCGATGAGCTAATTAGACATGTGACAGAGAAGAAAAATTCATGGGATATTTATAAATTAACATGTGACACAGAAGCCTATGATAGATATAAGCTGGTCTATAACCAAGTTACAAAGGAGGTTAGGGAGGCGAAGGCAGATTATGAGAAATCTTTGGCAAAGGATGCAAAGAAAAACAGCAAAGAGTTCTTTACTTATGTAAACTCTAGAAGGAAGGGGATGAATCAGATTGGTCCACTTGATATCGATGGTTCAACTGTTGATGATCCTGCTCAGGTAGCTAACAAACTAAATGAATATTTTGCATCAACATTCACACATGAGGAGTTATCAGGGGGAGTTATGAGGAGTTAAGAATAACTTTGATATCATAGATTTGGATCTTAGAAAAGCCTTTGATACTGTTGTACGTGGAAGACTGCTGCACAAATTGGAGCAGTGTGGCACTGGAGGCAAATTGCTGCTATGGATAAAGGGATGGTTGAGTGGGAGAAGACAGCAAGTCGTAATCAATGGACACTGCTCTTCGTGGACTAATGTTATTAGTGGAGTCCCTCAGGGTTCAGTGTTGGGTCCATTGTTATTTTCTGTATTTATAAATGATATCAGGCTAAATGTCCAAGTTTGCAGATGATACGAAGGTTGGCAGGGTTGTTAATAACACTAATGACAGTACACTGCTGCAACAGGATCTAGAAAAGTTGAGCAGATGGGCCGAGAGATAGTAGTAGTAGTGGCATGTTATGCAAGAAAGCAAGTGTATGAGCTTATGCAGCATCAGCCAAAAAAAAAAAAAAAAAAAAAATCACACCATTCCCTCCAAATCCTGTCCAGTTCCTCCTTAAATTTATTCAATCTATCAACTTCCACAACGACAGATGGAAGTTTGTTCCAGCAATTAACCACCCGCTGGCTAAAGGCAAATTTCCGCACATCTATTCTACATCTGTCTTTTCTTAATTTGAATTTATGCCCCCTTAGGTTCTTAATCTGAACAAGTGGAAGGATCCCATCAGAATTCAGCGTGCTCAACCCATTCAAGGCCTTATATACCTCAATCAGATCACCGTGCAGGTGCCTAGTCTCCAGCCACTGCAATTTGCAGAACTTAAGCCTCTCTTGGTAAGAGGATCCCTTCATTCCCCTCACCAATCTTGTTGCCCTTCTCTGTACACGCTCAAGTAAATCTACATCCTTCCTAAAATGAGGCCTCCAGACCTGTAAGCAGTACTCAAGGCGTGGCCTGACCATTGCCTTATACAGAGGGATAATCACCTCCTTTTCCCTGCTAGCAAAATTCCTATATATCATTGACAAAACCCCATGACCTGCCCTGGCAGCTTGTCTGCATTGCTCAGAAAATTCATATCTGGCTGCACAATTACTCCCAAGTCTTTTTCATTTTCTACCACCTTAAGTGTAGTACCACACAGTTGGTACGTTTCTCTGGGGTTACTTCTACCCATATGCAGTACTTTGAATTTGTCAAGGTTAAACTTCAGTTGCCACTTCTTAGCCCATCTGCCCAAATTATCTAGATCCTGTTGCAGTATCGCACTGCCATTACTGTCATTAACAACCCTGCCAACCTTTGTATCATCAGCAAACTTCGACATTAAGCCTGATATACCTTCATCAATATCATTGATAAATATACATAACAATAGTGGATCTAACACCGAACCCTGTGGGACTCCACTAATAACATTAGTCCACGAAGCGCAGCACCCATTGATTACCACCCTCTGTCTTCTCCCACTTAACCATCTTTTTATCCATTGTAGCAACTTACCCTTAATACCGTTCTGCTCCAATTTGTACAATAGTCTTCCATGCGCAACAGTGTCAAAAACTTTCCTGAAATCCAACTATATGATATCAAAATTATTTTTTGCATCCAGTTCCTTTGTAACCGCATCATAATATCCTATCAAATTTGTCAGACAAGACTTTCCCTTAACAAACCCAAGCTGTGTCTGAATTATTGCTGCAGTCTTGTCTAGATGATCCTGCAATGCATCTTTAACCAGTGACTCCATTATTTTACCCGGAACAGAAGTTAAACTAACTGGTCTGTAATTACTCATGTCACCCTTTGATCCCACTTTGTGAATTGGGGATATATTTGCACATCTCCAGTCCGTGGGAACCTCCCCTGAGTCCAAGGACGCTCTCATAATTATGGCTAAGGGTTTGCTTAGTTGCTATGCCGCTTCTTTTAATATAACTGGATAGATCCCATCCACCCCAGGTGCTTTTCTTATGTTTAACTTCAACAATTTCTCCTCCACTTTGCTTTCAGTTACTCCAAAATCATTAAGTATCCTGCTACAATTTGATAACCTTCTGCCATTTTCAAACCTTAATAATTCCTCATGTGTGAATGTAGATGCAAAATATTCATTCAGTTTGATTGCTATCTGAGCAGAATCATCAACAGTCGAACCATCGATGTCAAGTGGATCAATCAGATTCATCCCCTTTCTTTTAGAGTTTATATAAGTAAAGAATTCCTTGCTGTTTTTCTTAGCATCTTTTGCCAAGGATTTCTCGTAATCTGCCTTCGCCTGCCTAACCTCCTTTGTCACCTGATTACAGACTAGCTTATATCTGCCATAGGCTTCTGAGTCGCTTGATAATTTATATGCATCCCATGCATTTTTCTCCTCTATTACGAGTCTCATTAATTCATTAGATAACCATTTAGGCCTAAACCTTGAACAATATTTCTTAATAGGTATGAAACTTTTAGTAGCTTCCACGATTAATTCCTTGAATGCTTCACACTTAGAATTTACTGTTGGTAACATCATCAGTTGATCCCACTGTACAGAATTTAAAAACTGTCGGAGAGCACTGTACTCACCTTTACGGAAGCAAAAACCCTTTCCTTTACCCCTGATGGTAATTAAATCTTTAAGTAAATCCCACATCAGTACACTGTGATCACTGCCACCTAGTGGTTCCTTTATCTGCAAATTCTTAATACACGAATGATCACTGCTGATAACCAGATCAAGAGTATTACTTTGTCTGGTTGCCTCTCGAACATGCTGCTGCAGAAAACAATCATCCAATAAATCCACAAAAGTCTGACTAGTGTGTGAGTGACCAACCCACAAGTTCCAGTCAATATCTGGGAAGTTAAAATCCCCCATTATAAGATATTCCGATTTACTAGCCCACTCTATTTCTCTGTACAATTGTTCATTGTACTCATTCGAGTCATTAGGCCTATAACACACTCCTACTCTTATTTTTGCTTTCGCAGTGCTTATGTCACACCAGACTGACTCCACAGTGCACTGTTCATCTATATCAACTGGATGCACTTCTTTTGATTTTATGTTTTTCTTAATTAACAGCATAACATCACCTCCCTTTCTATCCTGTCTATCCTTTCTGTACACATTGTACTCCCCAAATTCCAGTTCAGCATTCCTTATATCTGTGTGACACCACGTCTCTGCTATCCCAACAATATCCGCCTTTGATGTCTTGACCACCACTTCAAATTCATCAAATTTATTTACTATACTTCTAGCATTGGTATACATGCTAGAAGTACATATGTATACCTATGTAAATTGGTATACATAGGTGGCAAATGAAGTTTAACATTGACAAATGTAAAGTACTACATATGGGAAGCAGTAATCCCAGAGTAACGTATCAACTCTGTGGTACCAAACTATCAGTGGTAGAGAATGAAAAGGACCTGGAGGTAATTGTGCAGGCAGATATGAAGTTTTCTGAGCAGTGCAGATGATCTGCAAGAGTAGCTCATGGTGTCTTGTCAATGATACACAGGAATTTTTCTAGCAGGGATAAGCCGGTGATTATCCCCTTGTATAAGGCAATGGTCAGACCACATCATGAGTATTGTATACAGGTTTGGAGGCCTCATTTGAAGAAGGATGTTGAGCTGTTGGAACGAGTACAGAGAAGGGCAACAAGATTAGTGAATGGAATAAAGGGTTGCTCTTACGAAGAAAGGCTTAAGTTTTGCAAATTACAGCGTCTGGAGACTAGGCACCTGCGAGGTGATCTGATTGAGGTGTATAAACCCTTGAATGGTTTGAGCATGCTCAATGCTGCTGTGATTGTTCCTCTTGCCCAGAATAATCACCTGAGAGGGCATAAATTCAAATTGAGGAAAGACGGTTGTAGGATAGGTGTGCAGAAGTTTGCCTTTAGCCAGTGGGTGGTTGATTGCTGGAACAAACTTCCATCTGTGTGAGAAGTTGATAGCTTAAATAGATTCAAAGCAGAACTTGACAAACATTTGGAGCAAGTGAAATAAGGTTTTTTTTTTTTTTTTTTTGGCTGATGCTATATAAGCTTGCTTTCTTGTATCATGTGCCTTTGCTAATTCTAATAAATACAGAAAACAACAATAGGCCAACACTGAACTCTGGGGGACTCCACTAATAACATTACTCCATGAAGATTACCACACTCTGTGTTCTGCCACTTAACCATCCCTTTATATATAGCTGCAACTTGCCCTTAATGCCACACTGCTCCAATTTGTATAGCAGTCTTTTACATGGAACGGAATCAAAATCTTTCCTGAAATCTAAGTAAATGATATCAAAATTATTTTTTACATCCACTTCTTTTGTGACCACATCATATCAAACAAGATTTTATGTTTGATATGATGGGGTCGTCATCATATCAAACAAGATTTCCCCTTAACAAACAACATGGTCAAACAAGATTTCCCCTTAACAAACCCATGCTGTGTGTCAAGTTTAATTGTGGTCTTGTCTAGATGATCCTGCATTACTTCTTTTAGGAGTTTAACAGTAGTTAAACTAACAGGCTTGTAGTTACTCGTATCACCCTTTGAATAGCAGTCTTTTACATGGAACGGTATCAAAATCCTCAAAGAAGTAATGCAAGATCATCACATTGCTCTGGTCACCCATGTCAACTGGATGCATTGCCTTAGATTTTATGTGCTTCTTAAATAAAAGCATAACCTCACTCCAATCCTTTGTGAATTGGAGTATGCATTTGCACATCTCCAGCCCGTGAGGACTTCCCCTGAGTCCAAGGACGCGCTCATAATTATGGCTAAGGGTTTGCTTACTTCCTTTGCAGCTTTCCTTAATATAACTAGATAGATCCAATCCACCCTAGGTGTCTTTTTATGTTTGACTTCAACAATTTCTTTTCCACTTTTCTCTTATTTATTACAGAAGCCATAACCCCACTCCAATCATTTAGCTCCCTGTTAAAGCTTGATAAACTTCTGGCATTCGCTTCCCTAAAGAATTCTTCATGTGTGAATGTAAATGCAAAATATTTACATTGTTTGTCAGCACCCTGAGGAGCAGCATCAACAGTTGAACCATCCATATCAAGTGGACCAATTTGATTCATCCTCTTCTTGAGTTTACACAGGTAAGAAGTCTTTGATGTTTTCCTTTGCATCATCTTTTTACAAAGATTTCTCGTAATCTGCCTTCACTTGCCTGCCCTCCTTTGTGATTTGATTACAGACTAGTTTACATCTACCAGAGGTTTTTGTCTGGCCCAATAATTTATATGCATCCCATGCACTTTACTTCTCTGCTACTTGTATATGAGTAGTTCATCTGAAATCCATTTGGGTCTAAGCCTTGAAGAGTATTTCTTCATTGGTAAGAAAATCCTAGTAGCTTCAATGATTACTTCTCCTAATACTTCCTATTTAGAATTTGCTGTTGGTAACATCATCATTTGTTCCACTGTAGTCACCCTTAAGAAGGCAAAAACCTTTCCCTTTGCCCTTGACAGTAGTTATGTCTTTAATTAAATTTCACATTAGTATTGGTGGTCAGTGCCACCCAGTGGGTCTTTAACCTGCAGATTCTTAATGCATGAAGAATCACTGCTGATAACCAGATCAAGATTAATGCTTCCTCTTTTTGCTCTCTAGCATGCTGCTTTAGAAAACAGTTATTCAAGAAATCTACAAAATTCTTGCTAGTGTGTGAGTGACCAACCCAAAAATTCCAGTCAACATCTGGGATGTTAAAATCTCCCATTAGAAGTCATTCTGATTTACTGGCCCACTATATTTCTCTGTATAGTTGTTTGGTATACTCATCAGAGTCACTAGATTTTTGCTTTCCCAGTGCTTGTGTCACACCAAACAGACTTCACATTGCTCTTGTCACCCATATCAACTGGATGCATTGCCTTAGATTTTATGTGCTTCTCAAATAAAAGCATAACCCCACTCCAATCCTGTCTGTTCTGGATGTATATATAAGTTTTTTATGCATCCAGAAATCATGGAGTCACATATAAGCTAGTAGTAGAGGAATTAAAAGTGGTTCAAGACAAAAATGGCATGCTATGCAACTGACATGAAATTTTCTGGATAAAAAGGAGGCCTGTCCGTGATTTAAAGGACCTTTTAATAGAGTGTAGAACATTAATATCCTCTATACAAGGTGATGATTAGACTGCATTTGGAGTACTGTACCCAGGTTTGCACACAGCACCTAAAAAAAGATAACTTCTACAGATGTTCAAAGAAGGGCCACCAGATTACTGATGAGTGCAAATCATTGCACATGCGAAGAATGGTTTAGATGATGGACTGCAGAATTCAACAACTAGACATCTAAATGGAGATCTGATTAAGGCGTATAAATCACTGAAGTTCCTTTGCTGCTTCCTTTAATATAACTGGATAGATTACATCCGTCCCAGAAAGGCACCTGGAGGTGGATGGGATCTATCGAGTTATACAGTGGATTCCGGTTATTTGGGCCACCGGTTAATCGGGGCAGCCGTTTATTTGGGGCAAATCCTAAAAAACAGAAACCAATCGAGAAAATAGCCAGGGTTTACTTCGCTTAATTGGGACAGCATGCTGTTTAATCGGGGCAGGAGACCGCAGCACTGGAGATTACCCTACGATTGTCTCCGGCGGTACCACGTGGTTTGGTCGAAATTCTGGAGGTCACAACCATAAAACAATAAAAACAATTAGCAGTCAGCTGTTTATTGGGCTTTTCTGTTAGTGAAATCTATCATAAACGGACAGTAAATTCGATCTTACTGAATTTGTACCAACAGCTGGAATTCTGTGGGTTATTATGGTGAAATGTGTTTACACTTCCATGAAATCTTCAATCATATAAAAAAAATTAATTTTCAGATCTTCTCTTCATTCCTATTTTTAAAGATTTGTAACTCGTTACTCCATTCTCACTTGCGCGTATTGTGTTACTTGAAATTTGTGTGTGCCGTGTTCTCTGTTATTGATTGCTTATCTTTTTACTGTTTTAAATTTTAACCCCTACCAGCAAATGACAGTGAATAGAAATGTCAACTAGTTTAGTTAGTATGTACATATTACAGTACGTATTAATTCTTCTGATCATCACATATATTCTTCCGATTATCACGTATATTTTTCCGAATTTCACGTATCATCTATTTATTTATTAATTATTAATTATTTAATTATTTATTTATTAATAATATTATTTAATTATTTATATCATTTAATCACGTATCATTTATATCATTTAATAAAGGGTATTTTTGTGCTTAATATATCTTTGCTTTTATAGCCTGGGGATAACATTCCTCCTATTTTCGCTAATTAGAATCGCTGTTTAATAGAATTAAAATTTAGTTCACAAACGTGATCACAATGACCGGTGCTTACTGCACATCGTATAGTGAACGGTACTTCACTATGTTGAGTTTGTTTTAACGTGATTTGATTGTACAGTGAACCAATTTTAAAGTGTGGGGGGGGGGGGGTACAGTACATTGTATTTTTAACTATTTACGTGAAACTTCAGATAATTGGGGCAGCCGCTTAATCGGGTCAAAATGCACTAGTCCCGATGTGTCCCAAATAACCGGAATGGACTGTATTATGTGTCTCCAATTCACAAAGGGGTGGGATCAAAGGGTGACAAGAGTAATTACAGACCTGTTAGTTTAACTTCCGTTCCAGGGAAAATAATGGAGTCACTGGTTAAAGAGGCAATGCAGGATCATCTAGACAAGACTGCAGTTGTAGTTCAGACACTGCATCAGTTTGTTAAGGGGAAGTCCTGTCTGACAAATTTGATTGTATACTATGATGTAGTCACAAAGGAAGTGGATGCAAAAAATAATTTTTGTATCATATACAGGTCGACCATCACTAATCCGGCCACCCATTATCCGGTTCCACCGCTAATTTGGACATAATTTCTGTGAACATAATTTCAAATTTCCCCGGCTGGCGCACTGACCTGCCACTACTGTTTTGGTGGCAGCATTAGCTGTTGGTGCAAACTGATAAACACTTAATATTTAGCTGGCAAGCCATTCCTACGTGTTTTTCTGGATTTATTATTATAACCTGCTCACATTTAGCCCCAGCCATGGTTCCAATGCATTAAGGAAGTGCCTCTTTTGGTGTAAAGCGCAAACACAGTACATTGTCCATAACAGATAAAGTTGAACTTCTGAAAAAACTCGACAGCGGTGTGTCTGTGAGAAGTTTAACTCTGATTAATTGTAAATTCCAGCAGTTCCTCTTATTTTAGTAATTTTCTTTTAGCCATTCCTTTTTAGATTTTTTTTTACAACACACTTATACACACTTTCGGAAAAACACAACACAGTATGATGGATAATACAGTGTGCTAACGAACTTGTTTTCACACAATCTCTAACAATACTGACAAACGTATTGTGAGTTTGAGAGTTTATTTTATCATAATTAGTTTTATTGCAGCTTTCGCCGCACGTGCAATAAACTAATCACAAACGACCTTCATATGTATGCCGTAATCACAGAGTAGTATTTTACTTCTCTGTGGCCATAATAGCGTAACACGTATGTGGCCGACACGGCTTCTCAAGAAATAAAGTAACCAAATATGTGGCCATGTTGGTCACATATATGCAACATAAGACTTTTTTTTTTTTTTTTCTTTTAAGCGAAAAAACGACAACACTGACATTACAATATTTATTTTAGAATTACTAATCAAATTATTTCCTAAATATTTTTTTGGCCCCTGGGGAATTTTTTTCTTAAACTAGCTTGGCAGTCAACGTGTTAAAGGTAGAAGGAGGTGGTTAGCTGTTGGGTAAAATGTATGTGCTAAAATAACCACCGATGATCCGGCAAACTCGCCAATCCGGCACCCCAGAAGTCCTGACGCTGCTGGATTAGTGATGGTCGACCTGTACTTGGATTTTAGGAAAGCATTTAATACTTTTGCACATGGAAGACTACTGTACAAACTGGAGCAGTATGGCATTAAGGGAAAGTTGCTGCAATGGATAAAAAGATTGTTGAGTGGGAGAAGACAGAGAGTGGTAATCATTAGACATGCTCTTCATGGACTAATGTTATTAGTGGAGTTCCCCAGGGTTTGTGTTGGGCTCATTTGTTTCCTGTATTTATCAATGAAGGTATATCAGGGTTAAAGTCTAGGTTTTCAGACGATATGAAGGTTGGCAGGGTTGTTAATGACAGTAATGATAGGCCATTCCTGCAAAAGGATCTGGAAAAGTTCAGCCGATGGGTTGCAACTGAAGTTTAACATTGCCAAGTACAGCATATGGGTAGACGTAATCGCAGATTAACATACCAACTGGGTAGCACTACACTCAGGATAGTGGAGAATGAAAAGGACCTGGTGGTAATTGGGCAGTCAGATATGAAATTTTCTGAGCAGTGAAGACCACCTGAAAGAGTAGCTCCTGGTGTCTTGTCAATGATATACAGGAATTTTGATAGCAGGGATAAGGAGATGATTGTTCCCTTGTATAAGGCAATGGTCAGGCAGGCCACACCTCGAGTACTGAATACAGGTATGGAGGCCTCATTTTAGGAAGGATGTAGCACTGCTGGAAACAAGTACAGAGATGGGCAACGAGATTGATGAATGGAACAAAGGGTTGTGTTACCAAGAAAGGCTTAAGTTCTGCAAATTGCAGCCTCTGGAGACTTGGCACATGTGAGGTGATCTAAGTGAGGTGTATAAGGCCTTTTAATGTTTTGAGCAAGCTCAATGCTGATGGGATTCTTCCTCTTGCTCAGATTACTCATCTGAGGAGACCTAAATTCAAATTGAGGAAAGGCAATCGAGGAAAGAGAACAGTGCAGAATAGATAGATGATTGAAAATTGAGGAAAGAGAATAGATGCGCAGAAATTTACCTCTAGCCAGTTGGAGCAAACTTCCATCTTTTGTCGTGGAGGTCAACTTAAATAAGTTCAAGGCAGAACTAGACAAACATTTGGAGTGAATGGATGGGTGAAATGGGAAGGGGTTTTTTTTTTTTTTTTTTTTTTTGGCTATATATGCTATATAAGCTTGCTTTCTTGCATCATATTCATATTATGTAATAACTTAGCACCTAATGCTAAGTTATTGTGTAAAATGAATGAAGGAGGTGAAAATCTGCCTTTTCTCATAGGCAAGACATGAACC
Organism: Mastigoproctus giganteus; assembly: GCF_048544385.1. NCBI lineage: Eukaryota > Metazoa > Arthropoda > Arachnida > Uropygi > Thelyphonidae > Mastigoproctus > Mastigoproctus giganteus. The sequence goes on along the minus strand of NC_143585.1, from coordinate 145,023,807 downwards.
AGTGGTAAGAAATATAATGTCTCAGGGAATTAGCCATAAGTAGTGGCATATGATGCAAGAAAGCAAGCTTATACAGCATCTGCCAAAAAAAAAAAAAAAAAAAACTTCCCATATGACATGTCCATTGGCTCCAAAATTATGTCCAGTTCTGCCATGAATTTATTTAATTTATCAACTTCCACAAAGTCAGATGGAAGTCGGTTCCAGCAATCAACTACCCATTGGCTAAGGGTAAACTTCGGAACATCTATTGTACAACTGTCTTTCCTCAGTTTGAGTTTGTCTCCCTGAGGTTCCTAATCTGAGCAAGAGGAAGAATCCCATCAGCACTGAGCCTGGCAAACTGTTCAAAGCCTTATACACCTCAATGAAATCACCTTGCATGTGCCTAATCTACAGATGTTTAAGGGTTTTAAGACACAATGGCATCAATGGCAAGATGTGTCTTTCCAAGTTTTAAATGTAAATCAAATTTTTTTTTTTTTTTTTTTAGATTTGTTTATCAAATCAGATTTGCGAAATAAAATTAAACAGTTCATCTAGATTTGCAGAGTTACCTAAGATCTGTTGAATGGTAAGTGGATTCTTGTTATTGCATAAACTCTGAAAACAAAGGAAACTGGAATTTCTGAATTGAGCACATACCAAAAGAATGTGTCTTTCTGAAAGCTGAACTTGGCATTGAATGCAGAGTGGGGGATTTTTGTTTGCTAATAGATGATATTGGGTAAGATGAATATGGCCAATTTGCAGTCTGGCAAGCATTACTTCTTCTCTGCGACCTCCTCTGATGCTGGAGTGCCATATTTATGGATTCGGTTTTATTTCCTACAGTTTATTGTTGTTTTGATTTTTCCATATGTGGGACCATTCATTTTCACATTCTCTAATAATAACTGGACTAAAATCAGTGTGTGGGACTATCATTGTTTTTTTGGCTGTTCTGATGCTGACTTGGCTGCACAGTCTGCTTTATTATTGCCTTCTATTCCGCAGCATCCTGGAATCCATCAAAGAGTTATTTCAGAGCGTTTTTTTTGACAGAGATTGATTACAAAGCCAATTTCTTGTAGGAGGGGATGATGAGAATGTTGATTACTGGATGAGCAATATCCATCTCATCATCAGCATGTAGCAGGAGAACTGCATCTTCATTATCCGAGTTCTCATTAATTTCCATAGTTTGATCAGTTGGTTTATTCAGTGTAAAATTTGCATCTTTCTCCTTTGTTTACATTTCTAACTTGGGGGCATTGTCTTGTGGCTTGGATGGCTTTGTATTAGTAGAATTTGTTGTACTCTTGGTGCTGGTGTTGGTTGCTATCAGTGTTTCACCATCCGCAAAGATGGATCTGGTCCATTGGGCAAGAGATAATTTAGGAGGAATTGTAATATAAGTCTGTGCTGAAACTTCTTTAGTGTTTTTAACTGCATTAGAATATGATTTGTAAGGCATCATGTTTAATATCTGTTTTCGTGCTTCTTGGTATGAGATATTTTTTTTCTACCTTGTACTTTAGTATTTTCTTACCCATCTTCCACGATTCACAAGATCTGATATATGGCAGTTGGGACACTTTGGTGTTACTACTGTGTATTCAGTTTGGGAGTAGTCCAGAAAGCCACACAATTGACCAATGACCTTTCCTTGACATGCTGTTTGAGAATGACCATACTTCTGGCATTTAAAGGAACTAAGTGGATTTGGAATTTATGGTCGGATCTTACAAGAAAGATAGCCAGCTTTAACCGGTGCAGGGAGATTTGGAGTGTTAAAGGTAAGGATAACATTTCTTGTGGGTGTAAGGACACCATTTTGTTTGGTCATTATTCTTTGGAACATTAAGGAGGTTCCATTCCGAAATGACCCCTTTTGAGAGGTTTAAAGTTCTGTGCGGGGTTACAAAAATGGGAAGGCCTCCAAAGAGCGTTTGCTTCAGGAACTGCCTAGATTGATATGGGTTCAATGTTTCTACAAGGAGATCTTCTGAGTGAAGTTGTTTGACCATTTTAGGAATTCCTGCTACAGCCTCTATGCTTTTCTGTACAAGAAATGGAGATAACCTGTTAGGAGGTTTATTTGACAAAGAATGCAGAATTAAGAGAGCAAGTATGTCAGATGAAGCATTATCTTTTTTTAATTCTTTTTGCTTGAGATGATTCAAGTTTACGTGAGTACATAAGCTCATAAGATATTAGAGGATCTATGTTTGCTCCTTTTTGCACTGAGTGCTGCGTTTATACTCAGGTTACCAGCCCTGTTATGTAGAGGCAGGAGCTACCAGTGACCAAGTGATAAGAAGTTAGTGGTTACTGTGTGTTAGAGAAGTTATATAAATACAAAAGAAAGGTGTATTTCCTTTCTTGGTATAAAGCTTACTTCTTTATTTAGGAGACAAAAATAAATAACTTTGAAATAAAAGATGCTTTCAAATCACTAGAACACTTTGATTGGCACTCTTGGCTGCAATTTGCAGAACATAAGCCTTTCTTGGTAAGAGCACTGCTTTGTTCCCCTCACCAATCTTGTTGCCCTTCTCTGTACTCACTCAAGGAATGTTACATTCTTCCTAAAATGATGCTTCCAGACCTGCATGCTGTATTCAAGGTGTGTCCTGACAATTGCCTTATACAAAGGGATAATCACTTCCTTTTTCCTACTAGCAAAATTCCAATTCCTGTATATATCAATAACAAGACCCCATGACCGACTCTGGCAGCCTGTGTGTGTGCACTGATCAGAAATCTTCATATCTGTCTGCACAGGTCTTTTTCATTCTCCACTACCTGGGAGTGTAGTACCACACTGCTGGTACATTTTTTTTTGGGTTACTGCTATCCATATGCAGTACTTTGCATTTGTCAATGTTAAATTTCATTTGCCAGTTCTCAGCCCATCTGTCCATCTTTTCTTGATCCTGCTGCAGTAGCATACTGCCATTGCAGTCATTAACAACCCTGATAATCTTTGTATCATCTGCATACTTGGACATTAAGCCTGATATACTTTCATCAATATCATTGATAGATATACAAAACAAAACTACTTTTGTAATGAGCAGCAGCCTAGAGGGCACCATTGCTGGGGATTTCAAGAGCTGCTAGGAGTCATCATGGAACAAGTAAATACTCGGGATGTTTTAGGGTAACTAATAGTAAGAACAAGTGCATGCATACTTGCATGTACAATGCTAGAAGCATAGTAAATAAATGTGATGAATTTGAAGTGCTGATCAAGGCATCAAAGGCAGATATTGTTGAGCAGAGACATGGTGTCACACAGATATAAGTTATGCAGAATTGGAATTTGGGGAGTACAATGGGTACAGAAAGGATAGACAGGGTAGGAAGGGAGGAAGGGTTATGCTATTAGTTAAGAAACACATAAAATCTATGGAAGTAACGTCCAGCTGACATGGGTGTACAGTGCAATGTTGAGTCTGTGTGGTGTGACATAAACACTGGGAAAGGGAAAGTGAGAGTAGGAGTGTGTTATAGGCCTAATGACTCTGACGAGTACAACGAACAGTTGTGCAGAGAAATAGTGTAGTGGGCCAATAAATCAGAATGTCTTGTAATGGGAGATTTTAACTTACCAGATATTGACTGGAACTTGTGGATTGGTCACTCACACGCTAGCAAGACTTTTGTGGATTTATTGGAGGATTGTTTTCTACAGCAACAAGGTAATACTCTTGATCTGATTATCAGCGGTGATTATTTATGCATTAAGAATTTGCAGATAAAGGAACCACTAAGTTACAGTACACTGTGATCACAGTGTACTGATGTGGGTTTTACTTAATGATGTAACTACCATCAATGGTAAAGGGAAGGATTTTTGTTTTGTAAAGGTGACTACATTGGTCTCAGAGAGTTTTTAAATTCTATACAGTGGAATCAACTGATGATGTTACCAATGATGAATTCTAAATGGGAAGCCTTCAGGGACTTAACCTTGGACGCTACTAGGCTTTTCATACCAACTAAGCGATACTGTTCAAGCTGCAGGCCTAAATGGATGTCAGATGAATTAATGGGACTCATAGCAGAGAAGAAAAATGCATGGGATACATATAAATTTTCAAGCGACACAGAAGCCTATGGCACATATAAGCTAGTCAGTAATCAAGTTACAAAGGAGGTTATTATTTATTAGCTATATGGTGCAAGGAAGCCTGAGGCTTATGCTGCACCAGCCAAAAAAAAATTCCCGAGTTACCTGAGAGAGAGAGGGAGAGGTAGAAAGGAATCACCAAGAAAGAGAAGAATGATGATATTTAGTCAGGCAAAGGCAGATGAAGAAATCTTTGGCAAAGGATGCAAAGAAAAAACAGCAAAGAGTTCTTTAGTTATGTAAACTGTAGAAGGAAGAAGTTGAATCAGATTGGTTCACTTAACATAGATGATTCGACTATTGATGATACTGCTCAAGTAGCTGATAAAATGAATGTGTATTTTGCATCTACATTCACACATGAGGAGTTATTCAAAGAGGGGAATGCCAGAAGTCTAACAGGGAGCTAAGTGATTTTGTAATAATTGAGAGCAAAGTAGAGGAGAAATTACTGAAGTTAAGCTTAAAAAAGGCACCTGGGGTGGATGGAATCTGTCCAGTTATATTGAAGGAGGCAGCAAGGGAAGTTAACAAACCATTATCCATAATTATGAGAGAATCCTTAGATTCAGAAGAGGTCCCCATGGACTGGAGATGTGCAAATGTATCCTGAATTCACAAAGGGGGTTGAAAGGGTGACATAAATAATTATAGACCTGTTAGTTTAACCTATACTGGGGAAAATAATGGAGTCACTGGTTAAAGAGGTGATTCAGGATCACTTAGAAAACATTGCAGTAATAGTTCAGACAGAGCATGGGTATCTCTCTCAAAGCCACGGAAATTTTTTTTTTTTTTTTTTTTTTTGGTTCATGCAGCATAAGCCTCAGGCTTCTTTGCACCATACGGCTAATAATAATAATTATAAAGGAGTAGTAAACTCGATCTTATTGCATTTGCGATAATCCCGATAACTTGTGTGGATTTTTACGTTATTATGGTGAAATGAGTTCCCCTTCACTGAAATCTTCAAACATATAAAAAATATAAATATATTTTCAGAATCTTCTCTTCATTCCTATTTACTTATTACAATGGTGCAGGGAAAGGGACCAAAGGAAGGTGCAAGTGCTGGCAGAGATAGGAAACAAAACAAAATTGATTTAGAAATGAAGATGATTAATTAAGAAGTATACAGCAGGAAAACGTTTGTCATTATTGCACAGAATTAGGGCTCACTGCTTCCACAGTGAATACAATTTTAAGGGACGCTCAAGGGGTAGAATTTTTTCAGCCTGGACTATACTTGTTAACAGGAGAGACTGCTTCAACAGGGATGGGATACACTGAAATAGAAAGGGTGCAAGAATATTTGCTGAAGCTATCGAGGCAGTGTTAGGTGGGTCGGAAAACTGTTAGCTTGGGGGGATACAAAGACAGTAGCCATTGGCAGAGGTGAAAGTGATTCTTGCACTGCTTCTACTGGAATGAGCAGAAGCCTGAAAAACACGATGCAGGATATTTCAGAGACTACTGGGAGTCATTGCGGTACAAGTAAACACATGGGTTGTGTTAAGGTAGCTAAGAATAGAAACAGGTGCATGTATACTTCCGTGTAATGCTAGGAGTTTGGTAAATAAATTTGATGAATTTGAGGTATTGCTCAAAGCATCAAAGGCGGATATTGTTGGGATATCAGAGACGTGGTGTCACACAGATATAAGTAATACAGAACTGCAATTTGAGGAGTACAACATCTACAGAAAGGATAGACAGAATAGGAAGGGAGGAGGGGTTATGATATTAGTTAAGAAACACATAAAATCCAAGGAAGTGAAGCCAGTCGACATAGCTGGACAGTACAGTGTCGAGTCAGTTTGATGTGACATAAGCATTGGGAGATCAAAATTGAGAGTAGGAGTGTGCTATAGGCCTAATGACTCTGATGAGTATAATAAGAAACTGTACAGGGAAATAGCGTGGGCCTGTACTTCAGAGAGTCTTATAATGGGGGATTTTAATTTCCCAGATATTGACTGGAATTTGTGGATTGGTCACTGACACACTAGCAAGGCTTTTGTGGATTTATTGGATGATTGTTTTCTACACCAGCATGTTCGGGAGGCAACTAGAGGGAGTAATACTCTTGATCTGATTATCAGTAGTGATTCTTCATGCATTAAACATCTGCAGATAAAGGAACCACTAGGTGGCAGTGATCACAGTGTGCTGAAGTGGGATTTACTCAAAGAGGTAACTACCATCAGGGGTAAAGGGAAGGGTTATTGCTTTCGTAAAGGCGACTACAATGGTCTGAGACAGTATTTAAATTCTCTACAGTGGGACCAACTGAAGATGTTACCAACAGCAAATTCAAAATGGGAAGCATTCAAAGAACTTATCTTGGAAGCTACTAGGCTTTACATACCAACTAAGAAATATTGTTCAAAGTTTAGGCCTAAATGGATGTCAGATGAACTAATGAGACATATGACAGAGAAGAAAAATGCATGGGATACATATAAATTAACACACAACACAGAAGCCTGATAGATACAAGTTGATCTGTAACCAAGTTACAAAGGAGGTTAGGCAGGCAAAGGCAGATTACGAGAAATCTTTGACAAGGAATGCAAAGAAAAACAGCAAACAGCTCTTTACTTATGTAAACTCTAGAAGGAAGGAGATGAATCAGATTGGTCCACTGGATGTTGATGGTTCAACAGTTGAGGATCCTGCTCAGGCGGCTAACAATCTAAACAAGTACTTTGCATCTACATTCACACATGAGGAGTTATTCAGGAAGGGTAATGTCGTGGGTGAAGTAAACATTGGCAGTGAGCTAGATGATTTTCTAATAACTGAGAGGAAAGTGGAGGAGAAATTGTTGAGGATAAACATAAAAAGGCACACGGGGTGGATGGGATCTGTCTAGTTATATTAAAGGAGGCAGCAAAGGAAGTAAGCAAACCCCTAGCCATAATTATGAGAGCTTCTTTGGACTCAGGGGAGGTACCCATAGACTGGAGATGTGCAAATGTAACCCCAATTCACAAAGGAGGATCAAAGGCTGACACAAGTAATTATAGACCTGTTAGTTTAACTTCGGTTCCAGGAAAATTAATGGAGGCACTGGTTAAGGAAGCACTGCAGGATCATCTGGACAAGAATTCAGTTATAGCTCAGACACAGCATGGTTTTGTTAAGGGCAGGTCTTGTCTGACCAATTTGATTGGATACTATGATGTAGTCACAAAAGAACTGGATGCAGGGAATAACTTTGATATTATATATTTGGATATTAGAAAGGCTTTTGATACTGTTGCGCATGGAAGACTGTTGCACAAATTGGAGCAGTGTGGCAATGGAGGCAAATTGCTGCTATGGATAAAGGGATGGTTGAGTGGCAAAAGACAGAGTGTTAATCAATGGACACTGCTCAACGTGGACTAATGTTATTAGTGGAGTTCCTCAGGGTTCAGTGTTGGGTCCATTGTTGTTTTCTGTATTTATAAATGATACTGATGATGGTATATCAAGCTTAATGTCCAAGTTTGCAGACGATACAAAGGTTGGCAGGGTTGTTAACGACACTACTGATGCTATGCTGCTTCAACAGGATCTGGAAAGGTTGAGCAGATGGGCTGAGAGGTGGCAAATTAAGTTTAACATTGACAAATGTAAAGTACTACATATGGGAAACAGTAACCCCAGATCAACGTATCAACTCTGTGGTACTACGCTGACAGTGGTAGAGAATGAAAAGGACCTGGGGGTAATTGTGCAGGCAGATATGAAGTTCTCTGAGCAGTGCAGACGAGCTGCAAGAGTAGCTCATGGTGTCTTGTCAATGATATACAGGAATTTTTCTAGCAGGGATAGGGATGTGATTATTCCCTTGTATAAGGCATTGGTCAGGCCACACCTTGAGTACTGTATACAGGTCTGGAGGCCTCATTTCAAGAAGGATGTAGAGCTGCTGGAACGAGTACAGAGAAGGGCAACAAGATTAGTGAATGGAACAAAGGGTTGCTCTTACGAAGAAAGGCTTAAGTTTTGCAAATTACAGAGTCTGGAGACTAGGCATAGGCGAGGTGATTTGATAGAGGTGTATAAGGCTTTGAATGGCTTGAGCATGCTCAATGCCGATGGGATTCTTCCTCTTGCTCAGAATAATCAACCTGAGAGGGCATAAATTCAAATTAAGGAAAGACAGATGTAGGATAGATGTGCAGAAATTTGCCTTTAGCCAGCAGGCAGTTGGTTTGTGGAATAGACTTCCATCACTTGTTGTTGAAGTTGATAGCTTAAACAAATTTAAGGCTCAGCTGGACAGGTATTTCGAACGAACGGAGGGGTGAAATGGGAGTAGTGGTTGTGGGTTTTTTTTTTTGGCTGATGCTGAATAAGCTTGCTTTCTTGCATCATATGCCTCTACTAATGCTAATGCTAACTGTTTGAGACCACTGTAGTCAGCTTTAAGAAAGCAAAAATCCTTCCCCTTACAGTAGTTACATGTTTAAGTAAATTCCACATTAGTACACTTTGATCACAGCTGATAATCAGGTCAAGAGTATTACTCCCTCTTGGCTCTCGAACATGCTGCTGTAGAAAACAATCATCCAATAAATCCATAAATGTCCTGCTAGTGTGCGATTGACCAATCCACAAGTCCAAGACCAATTCTAATTGTGATTTACTGGCCCACTCTATATCTGTGTACAGCTGTTCGTTGTACTCATTAGAGTCATTAGACCTATGATATACTAGTTCCCTCATTTTTGATTTCCCAGAGCTTATGTCACACGAAACTTACTCAACATTGCACTGTCCTCCCATGTCCACTGGATGCACTGCCTTAGATTTTATGTTTCTTAACTAACATCATAAACCCTCTTCCCTTCCTATCCTGTCTATCCTTTCTATATACATTGTTCTTGCCAAAATCCAATTCTGCATTCCTTATATCTGTGTGACATCACACCTCTGATATACCAAAAACATCCACCTTTGATGTCTTAACCAGCACTTCAAATATATTTACTATACTCCTTGCATTGGTGTACATGCAAGTATACATGCACTCTTAGTTACACAAACAGCCCATGTATTTACTTGTTTCTTTATGACTCCCAGCAGTTCCTGAAATTCCCAGCAACTTGCTTTCTAGGCTGCTGTTAATTCGAATAAAGCAGTACTAGAATCATTTCTCCTCTGTATGTGGCTACTGTTAATCTCTTAGTCTGTGAATCCTCCAAGGCTAACAGTTTTCCAACCCACCTAACGCTGCCTCAATAGCATCAGAAAATATTCTTGCTCCCTTTCTGTTTAAGTGCCCATCCCTGTAGACACAGTCTCTCCTGTCAACAAGCACAGACCAGGTTAAAAAAAGTTCTACCCCATGGTCCTTGCACAATCTCTGCAGAGCCGAATTGACCAGCAAGGCTCTCATCATATACTCCCTCCTATCATTAGTGCCAATGTGTTCAACAAAATCATCTTTTGTGCCCTTAAGTGATATCTGCTCTACAACACCATAAACCTTTGCCCCTGGGAATCATACCCTGGACGTATTCTACCTATCCTTTTTGCACAATATATTTCCCCTTTCCCTGACAACTGATTCACCGAAAATAACTAGTTCCTGTGGGACCTGCACATTGTCTTGAAGCTTGGCACTATGTTGCCTGTTGCACACGAGTGAGCTCTGTCATTGAATTGGACAGCTGAGAGAGCTTGATGGGTCCCCAATTTTACTTCCTTCGAGGGAATCTTCTCAAATGCTCATAGACATCCATCAGAAAGCTGAGTTGGTGCCTAATTTCTTCACGCTCTCTGATAGTGTTTGTGCTTTGCCTGCATATGTATAAGTTTCAATAGTTTTAGTGATGTCGTGTCAATTTTGTTGACCTGAATTGTGAATGAGGTTGCAGTGAGTATATATCCCTGCACTACTTCTTCCTCCCGAATATGAGATGTAGACAGTATGTTTTGATGGCAGACCTGAAAAGAACACAGGTGTAGGAAATTCTGGATTATTTCAGGGACAATGTTCCTTTAGCCCTATATGTAAAGGTTCATAATAATACCAAATCACATTGACCTAGTGAACAGATTTGCCCCAAAGCTTCTGTTCAGCCAACACATATACATGCTTCTCACAAAAGCTGCTAGACTAAGATGGTTATGCAAGCAGCATCTTCAACATGTAACAGACAAATCCGCCCTTGTCAGATACATTTCAACAATTGTTTATCCTCCTTTCTCTATGCTGCAGAGATCTGGACATCTGCATCTCCCTCTACCATCAAACCACTGTTCTCCTCCAAGTATTGGCTTCTCAAATGGGCTTGCCACAAACTGAGCCTACCTCCCCAGCTCTGAACCACTGCTGTGGCCAACACACTTGATATCCCAAAACTCAAGTGGCTCATAATTTAAGTAGAATCGTTATTACAGTCAAATTCATGACTGGTCTCATCTTCTCTCCCTCCTTCTGGGATAACTGTGCATGGAGGATCCCAGTGGCGTATCTGTGAGCAAATCCACAGATATTCCCTCTTCCAACACACCTTCATCTGTCAGACCAGTTCCTTCCTCAGCAGATGTTATCACACGTCCAAGATCTAGATGCTGCCTTCAACAAGTTTAGTTATACCCAATTCATTTCTCTATTTTTCTAATACTTTATTTAACTTATTCATTATTATTATTATTATTTATTTTTTTTTTTTTTGTTTATTCAGGTGACTTTGTCTTTACTTTACATTGTTAACCCCTGACCACTTTTCTGTGACGGGCAGATGCAACTGCACTATGTACATCACTATCTCTGTGTTGCAATAAAAATTTCTCTCTAATGGCAAGGAATGTCAAATTCCTTTTCACTATCTAAGTTGACCATGATTAGATGTTGTTTCATGATGAAGGCATTTCGAATATGGGATTTAGCTTTGATGAGTATGTCTAGAGTGGATCTGTTCTTGCAAAAGCCATACTCATGAACTGTTAAAAGATTCTCTAACTCTAGGATCCTTTTTGCCTCATGTGAACCATTCTTTCAAAAATTTTTTCCATACAGCTTTTAAGAGATAAAAAGTAAAGTAAAGTAAAGTGCAGCCATTATCAACCCACTGCAGGATGGAAGCCTCCTCAAGAGATATTTTAGAGATATTTACCTCTAATTTTAAACCAAGGAATGAATGAACAGTGTCAAGAAAGAATAAAAACATTTTTGGAGAAGAGCCGATTCATAAATTAGTAGAGTACATAAGTATTCGTCAAGTATTTAAGAATAACATAATGAATGCCACCTGGGCCAGCAGAACTATCTGAAGATTTATTTAAATATTCTTTAAGGATTGTCAATGTAAATGGTTGAAGTAAAAGGTGTGGAGAAGTTAACTTTGTGCATTCAGCCTCTGTTTTGATACACTGAAAGGAGGTGGTGTAAGCGGCAGAAGCAGATATTATATTGCAGAGAACGATTCTGCTCATGCATTTGCAACTTCTACAGCCGCGGCTAGATATATTTCCCATTCCAGCAGAGTATTGGAGAGGGTGGTTGAAGGAATTTTCCTTTAGCACTTATATTCTTCTCCAGATAAATTGTGAGTCAGTGTCTTTGGTGACAGTCAAGGAAAATGTGATCTGGAGTTGTGTTTAGCCTTCTACCTCATTTTTATTGCTTTAGCTTTAAGTGTTTTTATATTCAATTAAATGTCTGGTGGTGAGAAACTTGTGGGAGTTATTCTGAACATAGTTTTTCTCCCATTTGGCATTAGAGCAATTCTGTATTCTACCAGTGGTTTTGGTGGGTCCAGAGAGTACATAATTTTGGAATGGAAGCTTCAGATGCAGTTAGTTTCTGATTGACAGTGTACATAGTTACATTGTCACTGGGTTGTTGTTGAACATAAATTCTGTTTAAATGGACTTGGATGGAGCAGCTGTCCTCGTTCATCTTGTTAAACTTCCAGGTGAATCGTTGCTCAAGAGATGGAGTTATCTATGTTTGTAACTAGAAAATGATTGGAAAGTGATGACTGTGTAGGGAGTTGTTTAACACTGACTATATCATACTTGGAAAAGGAAAAACTCATGTCAGCAGATTGCTAAGTCTATTGGTATCCTGTAGGTAGGTGAATATAGGTGGTAGATTCAGTGTAGTAGAGGAGTTATTATTCAGGAATGTTTCAATCAATTTGCCTCTTGTGCCCATTATAGGTAACTCTTGTAACAGATGGTCATTGAAGTCATAAAAAAGATATATTGGAGTGGAAGTTGCATAATAATATTGTCAATTTCTCAACTGGGGAATGGTTGCAATGGAATATAAATGGAAACCAGGGTAATTGATATACCAATTATACAAGTTGCAACAGCTTCTAGGGTGGTTTGCAACTGAATATGCCCGGAGGTTATATTTGATTTAACAAGAAAAACTACTCCTCCACGGGAAGGACTGAGCTCCTCTTTCTTCTATACATGGTGTAATTTGTAAATTTTGGTGAAGCGTGTGGTGGTAAGAATGTTTTCTGAAGACATACTCCTAGTAGATTGAATTTAATGAGTAATTCTCTTAAGTAATCAGAACTGTAGTTTAGTCCTCTGCAGTACCCCTGTATGATGTTGAACATTATTTAAGTTTAGTCATGGAAGATTAGTCTGACTTTTTTTTGGAAAATAGGGCATCCAGAATACAGTGTCATTCATGTAGTAGAGTTCTAAAATGGGCTCCTCGTTATCTAAATGCTCATCTACTTTAATTTAAAAAAAAAATCAAATCTCGATAGATTCAGACTTAATGAATAATTCTCTTAAGTAATCAAATTGTTGCTTAGCCCTCTGCAGTATCACTGTATGATGTTGTACAGTAGCATGAGATTCAGTGTTTTTTGAGCCTTTATCAGTTTTTGATTTTTCTGTATCATATGAAACTGAAGGAGCATCACTTAGGATGTTCATTGGGGTATTTGTAGCTTCACTAGTTTTCATTTGAGACATATCTTGGAGGTTGAGAATGTACATTTGATCCAGTTAGCTGGAATTGATACATCCATATATATTTTTTTTAGAGCTGCAACAGAAAGATAGCTTAGTGTGCAAGCAGCATAGGAACAGCTACGCATATTCAATGTAACTTGTCTATTCCTCAGGAAATGTGACCTTATTTTCTATTTTTAAAATTTCCCCCATCTCCTGTTATCCATAATTCACATTCTTTGAAAAAAGGCTGGGTGGCTTCCTTTGCATTTTGGACAAAAAGGGGTTGTGGCTGAGCAATCTGCTCGCGTATGTTCTTAAGAACCACAGATGGAACAAATGGCATCGCCAAGACATGCTTGCTGGGAATGACTATATTTCTGGCATTTGAAACAACAAACTTGATTCAGAATGTAAGATCGAATCTAAATTTTAAATGATTAGCTTTAATTGTGGATGGTAAGTGGAGTGCTGAATGTTTAAATGATGGTTCTAGTTGGAATGACAATCTTTTTTTAGTTATGATTTGTAGCATTAATTACTTTTTTGATAGCTGTTTTCCTGAACTAGTTTCTCTTCAGAGATTAAGTAGGTACCACTCTCTGATGGCACCTTTAGATGGATTTAAGGTATTGTGCAGAATAATGGATACTGGCAGCCCATATTGTTACCTTTAATAGCCACTCAGAATGTTTTGAGGTGGCTCTTTCAATTCAGGAGGTCACCTTGGATTGTAGTCACTTTCAACATTTTAGGTGATCCAGTGATAAATTCCAAGTATTTTTGGAGTAAGAAGGGTCATAACTTGCACACAGGCTGTATAAAGAGTGTATCACCAGATACACTCTTAGAGATTATAAAATTGTAATTATAAAATTACAAAAAAAAGAGTGTATCATACTCCTTTATCCACCCAAAGAGTGTTCACCAGAGAGAGTATGGTATATCATGGCACTGTGTTTCTGTTCTGAGCCTTTTAGGTTGATTAGATTCTTGATTGTCATGTGGTTTGGGTCTTGAGCCTGAATACTCTAATGGTGGAAAATTGTTTTGTCTGTGGTGGCTCCTTTTGTCACTGAGGCCAAAATCTTTAGAACCTAAGATACTGGCCCCACCACGGGAAAGCAGGAGCATTGCTATTTGGTGGCCAAGCAGAGGTTAATACCATTAATAGAGCTAATAAAAAAAATTAAACAAAAAAGGGTGCTTTACTTATTCTGGGCTCTCTTTGTACTTCTCTTAAGAAAACAGAGCTACTTAGCAGTAAAATGTAATAAGTAACACAGAAAACAAGGGAAATTCAGTTGTGTAGGAGAGAAAAACTCACTAAGCAACAAGAATTGCTTGGCCGTGGAAGTTCTTGACACTGGGCTGACCAGTAAATTTTTTTTTTTTCTCTGGTGCTGTATAGCTTGTTTCCTTGTGCTACTCATAATATTATTATTGATACTAACTTCAAGTTGAAAATGCACATAGTCTTTTCAGAGCTCAATGTTTTTCAGGATTCCAGATGATGAACTGATTTTTCAATGAATTATGGTCTTATTTTGATTTTACAGCTTCAAAAACTCAATCACAACAAATACTGCAAAATTATAATGTTAAGAGTTTGATTTCAATTCACTTCAAGTTCACTGACAGTGTAAACTGTCAGCCCTAAAATCACTAGAGCCAATAATAAGTATAATTTTGAAATCCCAAAATTTCTAGCAACCTCTTGAATTGACAGTCAAATAGAATCAAATCAAGAGTTCTGATTCTTCTGGCATTCTAGAGATCTTCTGGAAATTTCCCGAGACACACACACACACACACACACACACACACACACACAATATATCCAAAATTAGCCTTCTGTCAACTGATTTAATGCCTTAATGTCATGCAATGCCTGGACACTCCTGACTTATGTAAGGATTGCGTCTACGGAACACTACAACATAAGTCGGAATTTCCCTCATTCTTGTGCAGCACTCACAACTGTGCTCGCTGAATTGACTGAATTAAAAAAGAAGTGTTTGACGAACATGTAAATAGAATTATTTATTGTATTCATTCAATTTTTTATCTCACACGCAGGAATAATTACAAAAAGAGAGGAGACAGGCACAATGTCAGTAGGTTTTACCTCTCGAGCATCGTTGCCAGAATCAGCGTCTTCAGCTGATAAGTACGCCACTGCGTAGGTTGAGGGCTGTGGAGATTTAGAAGGGGTCGGCTGCTCAACCTTACGAAAAAACAGATTAATGGATGATTGGATAGTTGCTTTTTTCTTTTTCATCATAGATTTATTTGTAGCAAGCAAGCATATCATTCACCCTTCTGTTAACTTTTAAAAATCGCTCACCATCAGGATCTATATTCTCAAACCTCGTCGTCGATGCAATTTAACGAAATGCCATTGCCAAATCTCTGCCGATGAAGCTTCTTGGCTCCTCAATTTGGTTCATCTTGAGCTTTGTCAGCATTTTCTTCTTTCACTATCACTGCCTGCAAGTCAATAGGTCTTCGTTAGATAATTCCTTCTCTTCTTCCTCTGTTAAATGCAATTCTGCCCAGACACGATAGGAGGGAGTATATGATGAGAGCCTTGTCGATCAATTCGGCCCTGGAGGGATTGGCAAGGCTCAAGGGGTAGAATTTTTTTCAGCCTGGACTGTACTTGTTAACAGGAGAGATTGCTTCTACAGGGATGGGATACACTTAAATAGAAAGGGTGCAAGAATTTTTGCTGATGCTGTCGAGGCAGTGTTAGGTGGGTCGGAAAACTGCTAGTTGGGGGGGATACAAGGACTAATAGATTAACAGTAGCCACTGGCAGAGGTGGAAGTGATTCTTGCACTGCTTCTATTGAAATGAGCAGAAGCCTGAAAAACAAGATGCAGGATATTTCAGAGACTGCTGGGAGTCATTGCGGTACAAGTAAACACATGGGTTGTGTTAGGGTAGCTAAGAATAGAAACAGGTGCATGTATACCTGCGTGTACACCAATGCTAGGAGTTTGGTAAATAAATTTGATGAATTTGAGGTATTGCTCAAAACATCAAAGGCAGATATTGTTGGGATATCAGAGACGTGGTGTCACACAGATATAAGTAATGCGGAACTGGAATTTGGGGAATACAATGTGTATAGAAAGGATAGACAGGACAGTAGGGGAGGAGGGGTTATGCTATTAATTAAGAAACAAAGTCCAAGGAAGTGAAGCCAGTCGACATCGATGGACAGGGCAGTGTCGAGTCAGTTTGGTGTGACATAAGCATAGGGAAATCAAAATTGAGAGTAGGAGTGTGCTATAGGCCTAATGACTCTGATGAGTATAATAAGATATTGTACAGGGAAATAGAGTGGGCCAGTAAATCAGAGAGTCTTATAATGGGGGATTTTAATTTCCCAGATATTGACTGGAATTTGTGGGTTGGTCACTGACACACTAGCAAGGCTTTTGTGAATTTATTGGATGATTGTTTTCTACATCAGCATGTTCGTGAGGCAACAAGAGGGAGCAATACTCTTGATCTGATTATCAGTAGTGATTCTTCATGCATTAAGAATCTGCAGATAAATGAACCACTAGGTGGCAGTGATCACAGTGTGTTGAAGTGGGATTTACTCAAGGAGGTAACTACCATCAGAGGTAAAGGGAAGGGTTTTTGTTTTCGTAAAGGCGACTATGATGGTCTGAGACAGTATTTAAATTCTATACAGTGGGACCAACTGATGATGTTACCAACAGCAAACTCAAAATGGGAAGCATTCAAGGAACTAATCTTGGAGGCTACCAGGCTTTACATACCAACTAAGAAATATTGTTCAAGGTTTAGGCCTAAATGGTTGTCAGATGAACTAATGAGACATGTGGCAGAGAAGAAAAATGCATGGGATACATACAAATTAATGGGTGACATGGAAGCCTATGGTAGATATAAGTTGGTCTGTAACCAAGTCACAAAGGAGATTAGGCAGGCAAAGGCAGACTACGAAAAATCCTTGGCAAAGGATGCAAAGAAAAACAGAAAAGAGTTCTTTACATATTTAAACTCGAGAAGGAAAGGGATGAATCAGATTGGTCCACTGGATATTGATGGTTCAACAGTTGAGGATCCTGCTCAGGTGGCTAACAATCTAAACGAGTACTTTGCATCTACATTCACGCATGAGGAGTTATTCAGGAAGGAGAATGATGTAGGTAAAGTAAACATTGGCAGTGAGCTGGATGATTTTGTAATAACTGAGAGGAAAGTGGAGAGATTGTTGAGGATAAACATAAAAAAGGCACCTGGGGTGGATGGGATCTATCCAGTTATATTAAAGGAGGCAGCAAAGGAAGTAAGCAAACCCCTAGCCATAATTATGAGAGCTTCTTTGGACTCAGGGGAGGTACCCATAGACTGGAGATGTGCAAATGTAACCCCAATTCACAAAGGAGGATCAAAGGCTGACACAAGGAATTATAGACCTGTTAGTTTAACTTCTGTTCCAGGTAAATTAATGGAGGCACTGGTTAAAGAAGCACTGCAGGATCATCTAGACAAGAATTCAGTTATAGCTCAGACGCAGCATGGGTTTGTTAAGGGCAGGTCTTGCCTGACCAATTTGATTGGATACTATGATGTAGTCACAAAAGAACTGGATGCAGGGAATAACTTTGATATTATATATTTGGATCTTAGAAAGGCTTTTGATACTGTTGCACATGGAAGACTGCTGCACAAATTGGAACAGTGTGGCATTGGAGGCAAATTGCTGCTATGGATAAGGGGATGGTTGAGTGGCAGAAGACAGAGAGTGGTAATCAATGGACACTGCTCAACGTGGACTAATGTTATTAGTGGAGTTCCTCAGGGTTCAGTGTTGGGTCCGTTGTTGTTTTCGGTGTTTATGAATGATATTGATGATGGGATATCAAGTTTAATGTCCAAGTTTGCAGATGATACAAAGGTTGGCAGGGTTGTTAAGGACACTACTGACGCTATGCTGCTGCAACAGGATCTGGAAAGGTTGAACAAATGGGCTGAGAGGTGGCAAATGAAGTTTAACATTGACAAATGTAAAGTACTACATATGGGAAACAGTAACCCCAGAGCAACATATCGACTCTGCGGTACTACACTGACAGTGGTGGAGAATGAAAAGGACCTGGGGGTAATTGTGCAGGCAGATATGAAGTTCTCTGAGCAGTGCAGACAAGCTGGAAGAGTAGCTCATGGTGTCTTGTCAATGATATACAGGAATTTTTCTAGCAGGGATAAGGAGGTGATTATTCCTTTGTATAAGGCAATGGTTAGGCCACATCTTGAGTACTGTATACAGGTCTGGAGGCCTCATTTCAAGAAGGATGTAGAGCTGCTGGAACGGGTACAGAGAAGGGCAACAAGATTAGTGAATGGAACAAAGGGTTGCTCTTACGAAGAAAGGCTTAAGTTTTGCAAATTACAGAGTCTGGAGACTAGGCACCAGCGAGGTGATCTGATAGAGGTGTATAAGGCTTTGAATGGTTTGAGCATGCTCAATGCCAATGGGATTCTTCATCTTGCTCAGAATAATCACCTCAGAGGGCATAAATTCAAATTGAGAAAGGACGGATGTCGGATAGATGTGCGGAAATTTGCTTTTGGCCAGCGGGTGGTTGGTTGGTGGAACCGACTTCCATCACTTGTTGTTGAAGTTGATAGCCTAAACAAATTTAAAGCTCAACTGGACAGGTATTTCGAACGAACGGAGGGGTGAAATGGGAGTGGTTTTTTTTTTTTTTTTTTTGGCTGATGCTGAATAAGCTTGCTTTCTTGCATCATATGCCTCTACTAATGCTAAATCCTCAACATCTTTGGCATCAACCTCCAACTGAAGTAGCTCTGCAACTTTTACAATCTTATCTGTAACCTCTTCATATGATTAGTCTTTTTCAAACCTTTGAAGCCTTTCACGTGCTGTGGGCATAATTTCTTTCATGCGCCATTTAAACAACTTTTATTAATTTCCGCCCAGGCCTTATTAATGTTTAAGATGGTGTGGTAAATATTGTAAGATTTCCAAAAGTCCCTAAACGTAAAATTTTTCTCACTGTCTACTGCAGACAATGCCTGAGCAAATGTTGTGCGTAAATAATATGCTTTTAAATTCAAAATAACACCGCTGATCCATAGGTTGGATGAGTGAAGTCTTGTATGGCGGTAGAAATGTGACTCTCATGTTCGAATTGAAATCAGCTAGATGTGTAGGATGTCCAGAAGCATTATCTAATAGAAGCAAAATCTCGAAAGGAACGTCGTTGTCTTTACAATATTTTTCAACCTCGGGAATGAAGCAGCATTTAAACCAATCCTCAAAGAGAGATATTGTTATCCATGCTCTCTGGTTCGATCAGAAATGCACGGGTAGGATGGCTTTGTTGATGCTCTTAAATGCACAAGGATTTCCAGCATGGTACACAAGCAGTGGTTTTAACCTATAATCTCCTGCTGCATTAGCCGCAAGCAAGAGCGTGGCCCTATCTTTTGATGCCTTTAAACCTGGCATTGTAGTTTCCTCTTTGGCAATGTTTGTTCCGGCATTTTTTTCCAATACAGAGCAGTCTCGCCAATGTTAAAAATTTGCTGCATTGAATAGCCGCCTTCATCAATAATTTTTTCCAACACATCACAAAAGTTCTCTGCATCTGCAGAATCATCACTGGCGCCTTCACCGCTTACTTTAATGCTGTGTAAATCAGCACGATGCTTGAACCTATTAAACCACCCAATGCTTGCCACGAACTTGGGTGGGGTTTGCCGCATTTATCCTTAATATCTTCATAAATACTTGTTGCTTTTGCTTGAATGGTCATTAGACTCAGGGGCACTTGCTTCTCAATCTGATTTTCCATCCATTTTATTAACAGCTGTTCCATCTTCGATACAGCATCTGAACAATCTTTTGTGATCACAGTTCACCTTAAGTGCATTGATCCTTTGACATGTTCTTTTATACATGCACTGTCCTTTAAAACAGTATTTACTGTTGAAGCAGCGAGACCTATTTCCCTTGCAATAGATGACAAACTTTGTCCTGCTTCGTACTTCTTAATCATTTTCATCTTCATTTCTAAATCAATTTTTGTTCGTTTTCTGGCACTACTACCACTTGCACTTTTCATTGGTTGCTTTCCCTTCATCATTGTAATACATAATAGGAATGAAGAGAAGTTTCTGAAAATTGGTTTTTTATATGATTGAAGATTTCAGTGAAGGGGAACACATTTCATCATAATAGCGTAAAAACATATACACTGTAGTTATCGGTATTATCACAAATCCAATAAGATCGAGTTTACTACCCATTTATAATTAGATGCACTAACAGAAAAGCCCAATAAACTGGAAACTGCAAATTGCTTTTATTGTTTTATGGTTGTGACCTCCAGAAACGTGCTTCAGAAAAATATCACAAAGGCTTTCATAAGTGATTCTTATAACAGAACATATGATAATGATGAAAGGGTAGTGTAATTTCCATTATAAATATGACCTTTTAGAGAGATAAATAGCTTAGTAATATAGTGAGATTTTCAACTTCCAAGGACTTGAAACTAATTACAAAAAAAAAAACAATGTGTTATTGAGTTCACATTACGATATTTTCACAATACCTCCATTCATTCCTACGGGATGCAAAATATGTTTCCACGATTTTTTTAAGTTTGCACCAGCCAGCAAAAACTTATGTAAAGTCGAATTTCCATAAGTCGAGTATTACGTAAGTTGGGGAGTTCCTGTAATATAAATATAACATCATAGTAGATATCCAGTGCAATGCCACACAGTAATGCACTTGGAATCAACCACACTGCTGTTTGTGTACTCACTTCAGCCCCACACTACTTCAGTTTCCAACCATCTAAAGGTAGTTCAGTTTTAGTTTTTGAATTAGGAGATGGATAAAATGTGGAAGCTTGGGTCATGTGTTGTCTGTGTTCTTACCTAAATTTGGGCCTGATTACAGAGGTTGTCTGCACTGTTTCTTATGTCGAAAATAAAAATGAGACGAATGACTTGTTAAAGTATGCGGTGATTAATGTGCAGGAAAGCAATACCATATTATCTTACAATAATATGGTATTGCTTTCCTGCACATTAATGGATAGCTTCTGTAATCTAAAAATATATTCTTGGCTAAATGCTATGAGCATGAAGGAGATAGTTTATCTTGCATGGGTACTGCACATACATCATTTAATTATATCTTACTTTGTGAATACCTTCATAACGAGTGGCCGAGGTATTGCACTGCTTTGAATAAGTAATGCTTCACCAGTGGAGAAGACTAATGTTACTTATTCTCGGCAGATACCATCACCCAGATGGCACCATTTTGAAGCTTGTTGGCTTACTCATTGGTGGGTGTGTACTGCATATACATCACATATAATTTAATAATGCATTCATACTCTTAGCATTTAGCCAAGAATATATTTTTGGATTAAACCACACACACACCATCAAGCATATCACATATTGTGGAGTTATACTTCATAATTGGGTTGTCACTATTTCAACAACAGGGTACCTGCCCGCCCACTGATGAGTAAGCCAACAAGCTTTGAAACGGTGCCGCCTGGGTGGTAGTATCCACCAAGAATAAGTAACATTAATCTTCTCCACTGGTGAAGTGTTACTTATTCAAATAACAAGGTATTTCACTTATTCAAAGTGAAATACCTTGGCCACTCATTGTGAAGGTTGAGTCACAATATGAGATATAATTAAATGATGCATTCATACTACCTGAGTAGTAGAAATGATGTATGTGCAGTACCCATGTATAATAAACCATCTCCTTTAGCTTCTGTAATGGTCATCTAATGATGCCCATTCTTGTTTCTAGCTGAACGACTTTTCCATGCCCCACTATACTAAAAAAATATATATAAATAAATAAATAAAATAAAAATATAGATATTACTTTTAGTGCACAAAGTTGTTAAAGTAAAAAAGAAATAATAAAAAATTCTACATTGCCTGTACTTAATATATATATATATTTTTTTTGTGCCTGTGAATACTAAAGCAAACAATTAAATACATGTTAAAGTTTAAAAGTTAGTGATTCTGTTGCCATTCAATATCATAGGAAGAATCATGGCATCTGGAGTGTGATATAGGAAGGGTGCCTGACTCAGGATTAAAAGACTTTATTATTAATACTAGGATAAGTTACATAAAAGTTGTTTAAAAAATTGCAGGACATAACAAGAAAAACTCATTCAATCTACAGTTCCCCCCTCCTTTTTTAATAATAATAAAAATATGTATTTCAATTGCCAAGACTTCAAAATGCAATTTATGCATATACTTACATAAACATTACAGAACTGAGATGGGCCTCCAACAGGATAAGATGTAAATGCATTTCTTGATAATGTTAAGCTTGTTAAAGTACTTAGACTAGACAGTAAACCCTCCTTAAAAAAAAAAAAAAAATAATAATAATAAATAAATTAAAAAAAAATAAATAAATAAAAAAAAAAAAAAATATATATATATATATATATATCAATAAAAGAAAGAATGGGAAAACAAAATATTAGAATACTCTTGGATATCACCAAGAATATTGAAATTAAGACTAAAAATTCTATCTTATACAATAACGATCATTGGCATCTATGCACTAGTAGAAGGCAACATTGATGAAACCGCGGAATTTTATGACGTTTACAGCAGATCATAGACCAAACTAACAAAAACGAGTATCTCATACTAGCAGGAGATTTTAATGCAAGGGTTGGTGCTCAATCAGTAGACAAATGTATAGGATCAGAAGGTGAACCCGTGGTCAACAATAATGGAAGATGCCTGGTAGACTTCTGCATTTTTAATAAACTTAAAATCACAAATACTTTTTTCAGACACAAGAATATCCATAAATTCACATGGGAAGCAAGAAACACAAAGTCTATAATAGATTATATTATCATTAATGAAAATTTAAATGACAAAATTAGAGAGACTACAGTATTCAGAGGCAGTGAAATCGACAGTGATCACTACCTAGTAGAAAGCACTTTCAAAATAAAAAGAAATTATATTAATAAAAAGAAGAAAATACCAACAAAAACTACTAAGAAATTAAAAATACATTTGTTGGAAGATGAAAGCACTAAATTCCTGTATGAAAGTCGATTGAAAGATAAACTCAAATCAGATGAAAGTGATAATGTTGAGGAAATCTGGTCAAACATGAAAAAATCAATTCTGGGAGCTGCTGAAGAAAGTCTTGGATATAAACCTATAAAAAATAAAAACTGGCTAAGAACTTGGAGTGAAGAATTGAAACAAACAATCAATGAGAAAAAAAAAGGCCTATAAACTGTTCCTACAAACTAAAGACCTACATCTACACATAAAATATAAAAAGCTTAGAGCAGAAGTCAGAAAACTAACCAGAAGAATCCAACGAGATGACTGGGATAAATTTGTTAAATCTTTAGAACGTGATATCACGGACCCACAGAGAAGAGGTTTTAAAATTTTTAAGATATTACAACTAGACACAAATGATCAAATAAAAACCAACTCCATCTCCCAAGCAGAATGGAAGCAACACTATTCTAAACTATGGTATAACCCAGGCACTAGGGAATTGGAAGATGAATCTGTGGTAACTAAAGATGAAAAAATATAACAGTGGAAGAACTAGAGTTAATATTACAAAAATCAAAAAACTGAAAAAGCCCAGGCATAGACAATATGAAGGTAGAACTATTTAAATATGGGGGTACCTTACTAAAAAATGCACTACTAAAATTATTTATCATCATATGGCATAAGCAACAGATACCCAAAGATTGGGAAACAGGAATAGTAACCAATTTACACAAAAAAGGCTCCAGAAATAACCCTAAAAACTACAGAGGGATAACACTGCTGTCAACTGCTGCAAAGCTATACTCTAATATACTAAAGAATAAACTTAATAAATACAGTGAACAGTTCTTAGAAGAAAAACAATGTGGATTCCGAAAAGGGAGAAGCACAATAGATGCCATTTTCTCACCAACAAATTTTGGAGAAAAGAAGAGAATTCAATCTACCAACATTTCTGCTGTTTATTGATTATGAAAAAGCATATGACAATGTAAACCGGGAAAAAACTTTGGCAGATTCTACGTGAAGAAAATATCCCAACCCAACTCCGGAAAGCGATGCAAAGCCTATATAAAAACTCAAAAGTCTGTATAAAATATTCTAATGGCCAACTATCAGACCCAATTAACACCAATAAAGGAGTCAAACAAGGATGCGGACTATCACCAAATTTATTTAATATCTACCTCAATAAAATTCTTAAAAGAATGGAAACAAACAATTAACAACGGAATACAGTTGAACAACAGGAATAAAATCCAAACTATATTGTATGCTAATGAACAAATTATAATTGCAAAATCCGAAGATGAACTACAGATAGCAGCAAATGAACTTAATAAAATAGGTAAAAAGTACGAGATGAAAATCTCCACCTCAAAAACAAAATGAATGGGATTATGTGGAAAAATCATACAAAGAGTCAAAATTGTTATTGATGTAAAATAATAGAACAAATATCTGACTTCACCTATTTTGGAAATTTAATATCAAATGAAGGGAAAGACATCCACACTAAACTACAAAAATATAATAAAATGAATGGAACGATTAAATGCCACTTCAGAAAACAAATGACAACCGAAACATATGACTGCACAACATCACTTCAAAACCAGCCCTCTTCTACAGCTGTGAGACTTGGGTCATAAATAAGAAAGATGCACACAGACTAGAAGCAGCACAAATGAGATTTTTAAGACCATTATTAGGCTTTACAAGACTAGACCACCAAAGAAATTTAGATATCCGCAAGAAATTAAAAGTAGATAACATAGTAAATGACATAAAACGGTATCAGGAAAAATGGATCAGCCACATAGAAAGAATGAACCCAGACCGGATCCCAAAATTAGCCTTTAATTATAAATCTACAGGCAAGAGAGATGTTGGTCGACCAAGACAACGATGGCGAGATCAAGACCACCTCCAAGAGCTACAATGGAACAGGTCTTAAAAGACCTAAGCCGGACCAAGTTCATGATGATATATCACTACTCATTAAAATAACTAAAAGATTCTATTCTTTCAACTAGAAAATAAAATGGCTATGTCTATAGTTAAATATAGTGTATAGTTAGATAATAACAGCCTAAAAAAATGGAATGGTTTCTTATTGTATAGAGGTGTGTGTTAAATTAGAAACACACATCAGTCACATAAAGCATCATAAGAAGTTTTCTCAGACTGTTATCAATTAGGTCGTGGTTGTTCTTAACTATAAAACAAATTACAAAGCATCACATTCTCTTTCAGATAATATGATACTATGTTACTGCATCATATGCTGCATGAGAGAGAGAGAGAGAGAGAAGTAGATATCCAGCTCAGGACCTGGATATGCCAAGCCCATTTTTCTTTTTTTATGAAAACCCCAAACACGAGAGGTATTAGAACCTATAGTACTTAGTACCGTGCTTGGGTTGGAGGTTGAGAAGACGAAAGAAGATATTTGTTGATATTAGACTTGAACTTCTGTAGACTGTAATTTTCAGGAAATACATATGAAGGAAGGTTGTTCCAGAAAACGGCAGTTGAATGAATAAACGAGGAAGATGAAAAGTTGGTTCTGTGAGTTCAAAGTTGGACGTAAAATGGATGTTGGCTGGTGGCGGCATGTGTTTGGACTGTTTTGAAAGAGAGAGTGGGAATTATAAAAGCCAATTCAGAAGAACAGTGGCCACTGAAGTATCTGCAGAAAAGGCATGCAGCAGAAATAGTACGTCCATGAGATAGCAAGTGGAGAGACTGTTAGAGAGGAGTCGTTAATTACCCTAACTGCCCTCTTCTGAATGGAATCTAGAAGCCTGAGAGAGGTTGTGGGGGCACCGACCCAGATGTGAGAACAATATTCCATGGTAGGGCAGATTTGTGATTTCTACAGAGTGAAGGACTGTTTGGAAGTAAAGTAACGCCAAGAGTGAAAGAGAAAACCAAGTTTTTTAGATGCAGAGGAAGCAATATTTGTAATGTGCTTGTGCCAAGAGAGATTAGAAGTCAGGGTAGTCCCCAAAAGAGATATATCACTTTGCCTAGAAATCGGAGTATCACCAAAGATAAGCATAGGAGCACAAGAATAATTTTTTGGTTGATATAAGACAAGACTGAGTTATAGAAGGATTGAAATCAACTAAGTTGCCTTTGCCTCACTGGAGATTGGTATTTAAGAAATTGGTAGCGGATATTCGAGAAGTTGAAGATGATTGAGCAGGGCAAAGTTTCTTAAAATGGAAAGTGGAATGCAATGTACTATCGGCAAAACTATGGATGGGATTTCCAGTCAATGGAAGAAGGTCATTAATATTCAAGAGGAAAAGAGTGGGAGAAAGAATTGAACCTTGGGGGATACCAGCATTAGTGGAGAAGTTAGAAGACAGAGAGCCATCTCTGTCTTCTAACTTAATCAAAATCCTTCTACCATCACCCTCAGTGAGTGATTAGAGAGAAAACTGGATAGTCAATTACAAAAAACAGTTGGCAAACCATAAGATGGAAGCTTGTTTAGAAGACCTTTATGCCAAACATGATCAAAAGCCTTTGAGATGTCAAGAGCAACAACTTTTTTTCCCCGAACCTTTCCATTGACTTAGTCCATAAATGGGTAACATAAGCCAGAATATCACCAATGGATCGACACTGACGGTTTCTAGGTAGTTTAAGAGTTGGCGGTTAATTGATTTCTCCAATACTTTAGAAAGAGTAGAAGTAATTGAAATGGGATGATAATTGGATGGGAGGAATTTGACCCTTTTTAGGAACTGGCTGCATATGAGCAAATTTCCAAGCAGAAGGGAAAAACACTTTTGGAATAAGAAAGTGAAAAAAGGCGGCAATGAACAGGAGTAAGTTCAGGAGCACAGGTTTTGAGAACAAGTGGAGAAATACCATCAGGACCTGGAGCTTTCTTAGCATCAAGATTCGTCAAAATCCTTCTAACATCCTTTTGACAGAAAGGATTTTAATACAGATCATTAATACACGAGTTGGAAGAAAAATGGGATAGTAGCTTTATCCTTGGCTGAAGTGACAACAGAACCATCTGGTTTTGACAAAGGTGGGAGCAGAAATGGGCAAAAGTTGTGGCCAATAGCTTTGGCAAGAGACCAGAATGCTCATCTACTATTAGGGCAAGAAGCAAGAATTCTACTCTTAGCCTGCTGAAAATCTAGGATTGTTTGAACTGATTAATAACTGCTTTACAATTGTTGCAAGCTTTGGTGTAGGCAGAAAATGAAACTGAAGAATTAGAAACAAGCCAATTACGATATGCAGCATTCTTCTCTTGAACAGCCTTAGCACATTTATTGGAAAACCAAGGTTTAGATAAAGGACAAAATTTTAAAGTGGAGTGTGGAATAAAGGATTTCATTCCTACAAGAATAATTTCAATGACACGATCTGAGCAAACGTTGACATCAGAAGTTTTGAAACAGTAATCTGACCAAGGAAAAGAAGAAAAGGTCATCCCAATTTGCATTCTTGTAATGCCAAACAATACTAGGTTGGGAATAGCCATGAGATAAAGGCTCCATTAGAAAAGAGACAATCACCAAGTTGTGATCTGAGATGCCTAAAGGACCATTCACTTCGATCGTGTACTTAGAAGGGATGTTTGTGAGAAAAGCTGTATGGTTAGGATTGTCTGGTATTCTTGTAGGTAAATGAACAATCTATGCAATCATTAGTAATTGCAAAAGCCTCAGCATCTCTGTTTTCTAGTCACACTGATCAGCTGGGTCGGTGTGACTAGAAAACGGAAGCCTTCCTTTGCTGCTTCCTTTAATATAACAGGATAGATCCCATCCACCCTGGGTGCCTTTTTTATGTTTATCTTCAACAATATTGTCTCCACTTTCCTCTCAATTATTACAAAATCATCTGGCTCGTCCCCAGAGTTGTAGTAATTAAACACATAATATATAATAATATAAAACACATAATATATAATAATATTTTATTATATATTATGTGTTTAATTATAGGGTATAACAATAAAGTCCAACTTAGGTTAACTAAATACTTGGCCTTATGGCACTATAGGCATAGTTTTACTCTGAATACCAATATACTACATTCTAATTTTATTTCATTTGTCATTTGATTCCCATTATATATATATATATATATATATATATATATATATATATATATATATATATATATATATATATAAAAGATGATACCTTGTAATAATAGTGGAATTTAAAATTCATTGTAGTATATTTCACACAAATAATTCTCATTTCTATCTACTGAAAAATCACTGGAAGTTACTATTGCTACATTTTCCCTTCAGCTAATGCCAGGATATAGCATAATGTGTAAGGGTATAGAGCTTCCACTTTAAATTTCCAGGATTCAATATAATAATTTTGGGTCACTGATTCCAAATTCTGAAAATGTATACCAGAAAGATATACATTCCAATTAGTTTCTCTTGTAGTAGTAGTAGAGGCATGTGATGCAAGAAAGCAAGCTTTTGTAGCATAAGCAAAAAACAACAAAAAAAATCATTTCACTCACCATTCCCTCTAAAAGTTTATCCAGTTCCTCCTTGAATTTATTTAGGCTATCAACTTTCACAATGACAGATGGAATTTTGTTCCAGCAATCAAATCCACCCACTGGCTAAACGCAAACTTCCACACATCTGTTCTTCAACTGTCTTTCCTCAGTTTGAGTTTGTGCCCCCTCAGGTTCGTAATCTGAGCAAGAGAAAGAATCCCATAGGCATTGAGCTTGCTCATACTGTTCAAGGCCTTGTACACCTCAGTCAGATCACTTTGCAGGTGCCTAGTCTCCAGACGCTACAATTTGCAGAACTTAAGCCTTTTTTGGTAAGAGCACCCATTTGCTTCCCCGACCAATCTTGTTGCCCTTCTCTGTAGTCAAGCAACTTTACATCCTTCCTAAAATGAGGCCTCCAGACCTGTATGCAGTACTCAAGGCATGGCCTTACCATTGCTTTATACAAAGGGATAATCATTTCCTTTTCACTAGAAAATTTCCTGTATATCATTGACAATACCCCATGACCTGTTCAAAGCATTTCTGCACTGCTCAGAAAACTTCATATCTGACTGCACAATTACTGCCAGGTCTTTTTTATTTTCTACCACCCTAAATGTAGTACCACACAGTTGGTACTTTTCTCTGGGGTTACTTCTATCCATTTGATAAAAGTAACCTTCAATTTGATATTGTTGTACATGTTGGCACTAATGATATTAAGAGTAGGAGACCGGTGGTATTACTTAACAAGTACAAGCCAATGCTGAAAAAAAGCTGTGAGTTAGGGTTGAATTTGAAAGTGTCTGAAATTCTGACCAGACACGATAGGAGGGAGTATATTATGAGAGCCTTGCGATCAATTTGGCCCTGGAGAGATTGTTCAAGGCTCAAGGGGTAGAATTTTTCTCAGCCTGGTCTATGCGTGTTAAGAGGAGTGACTGTTTCTACAGGGATGGGATACACTTAAATAGAAAGGGTGCAAGAATATTTGCTGATGCTATCAAGGCACAGTTTTCCGAGTTCCGCCTAGGAAAACTGCTAGCTTGGGGGAGATACACGGACTAATAGATTAACAGTAGCTGCTGGCAGAGGTGAAAGTGATTTTTGCACTGCTTCTATTGAACTGCAATTGAGCAGCAGTCTGGAAAGCAAGGCAATGGGGATTTCCAGGACTGCTGGGAGTCATAGTGGAACAAGTCAGTACATGGGCTGTGTTAGGGTAACTAAGAGTAGAAAAAGATGCATGTACACCAACGCTAGGAGTATAGTTTATAAATTCGATAAGCTTGAAGTGCTAGTCAAGACAATAAAGGCAGATATTGTTGGGATATCAGAGACGTGGTGTCACACAAACATAAGTAGTGCAGAATTGGAATTTCGGGAGTACAATGTCTACAGAAAGGATAGACAGGACAGGAAGTGCATCCAATTTATGTTTGTGGACAATGAAATGTTGAGTCTGTGTGGTGTGACATAAGCACTGGGAAAGGAAAAACGAGAGGTGGTGTGTGTGTTATAGGCCTAATGAATCTGATGAGTATAATGAGCAAATGTGCAGAGAAATAGAGTGGGCCAGTAAATCAGTCTTATAATGGGGGATTTTAATTTCCCAGAGATTGACTGGAATTTGTGGGTTGGTCACTCACACACTAGCAAGGCTTTTGTGGATTTATTGGATGATTGTTTTCTGCATCAGCATGTTCGGGAGGCAACTAGAGGGAGTAATACTCTTGATCTGATTATTAGTAGTGATTCTTCATGCATTAAGAATCTGCAGATAAAGGAACCACTAGGTGGCAGTGATTACAGTATGCTGAACTGGGATTTACTCAAAGAGGTAACTACCATTATGGGTAGTTACGTATTTTTTAGAGAAGGGTTTTTTCTTTCGTGAAGGTGACTACGGTGGTCTGAGATAGTAAATAAATTCTATACAGTGGGACCAACTGATGATGTTACCAACAGCAAATTCAAAATGGGAAGCATTTAAAGAATTAATCTTCGAAGCTACTAGGCTTTTCATACCAACTAAGAAATATTGTTAAAGATTTAGGCCTAAATGCATGTCAGATGAACTAATTAGACATGTGACAGATATAAAATAACAGGTGGCACAGAAATCTATGATAGATATAAGCTGGTCTGTTGTTATTTGTTTTTTTTTAGGAGCATTAGCAACTAAGGCCATATTGCTCCGGGATATGCGGTGGTCATTCCCTGACCTTTCAGCACCCTCCGTATTTGGTGGTGACAGGCTCGAACCCCGGTCTAATCAAGAAGCGTGTGCCATGCACTGCTGCTCCTTCCCACCTGGCTACGGAGGTGCCAGCTGGTCTGTAACCAAGTCACAAAGCAGATTAGGCAGGGCAAGGCAGATTACGAGAAATATTTGTCAAAGGATGCAAAGAAAAAACAGCAAAGAGTTCTTTACTTTAATATCAATGGTTCAACTGGTGATGATCCTGCTCAGGTAGCTAATAAACCAAATGAATATTTTGCATCTACATTTACACGTGAGGAGTTATTTAGAGAGGGGAATGCCAGAGTCATATTAAACTCTGGCAGTAAGCTAGATAATCTTGTAATAACTGAGAGTAAAGTGGAGGAAAAATTGTTGAAGATAAAACATAAGAAAGGCACCTGGGGTGGATGGAATCTATCCAGTTATATTAAAGGAAGCGGCAAAGGAAGTTAGCAAACCTTTAGCCATAATTATGAGAGCTTTAAAGTAGTAGTAGTATGTGATGCAAGAAAGCAAGTGTATGAGCTTATGCAGCATCAGCCAAAAAAAAAAAAAAAAAATCACACCATTCCCTCCAAATGCCTGTCCAGTTCCTCCTTAAATTTATTTAACCTATCAACTTCCACAACGACAGATGGAAGTTTGTTCCAGAAATTAACCACCGCTGGCTAAAGGCAAATTTCCGCACATCTATTCTACATCTGTCTTTTCTTAATTTGAATTTATGCTCCCTTAAGTTCATAATCTGAACAAGTGGAAGGATCCCATCAGAATTCAGCGTGCTCAAACCATTCAAAGCCTTATACACCTCAATCAGATCACCGCGCAGGTGCCTAGTCTTCAGCCACTGCAATTTGTAGAACTTAAGCCTCTCTTGGTAAGAGGATCCCTTCATTCCCCTCACCAATCTTGTTGACCTTCTCTGTACACACTCAAGCAAATCTACATCCTTCCTAAAATGAGGAATCAGTTTTGGTTCTACCCAAGCCTTGTTACATCATACATTCTAACTAGTCACAGTTCTTTGAACGCTTGTCTTCTTCAATTCAATCTATCCACGACAGATACCTGTTTCTGTGGTGCCTCTGAAGACTGGAGTCATGTCTTATTCTTCTGCCCAGTTTACCAAGATTTAAGACAAACATTAATCTAGTACAGTGCATAATTTCTCTCCTGGAAATGAAAGATATCTTATTGAAAATCAAAATGCCTTCTCAGCTCTACAGGAATTTTCCACACAGGTTTTCAACAGACGACGTGGATTGCTGAGCTGACTTCTATACTCAACAAAGCTACTTTTTTTTTTTAATAATAATTATTATTTAAATATTTTATCTAATTAATTTATTATTATTATTTTTTTTCTTTATCTTTTGAAACGTAATAGTATTTTGTCCTTTTTTTTTTTTTTTTTTGTTAGCCACCTTTGGGGGCAGGATTCGCTGGTCTCCAGTTTATTAGAGACAGGATTTTAAACTGCTTGTACCCAGATTGAGCTTCCTGGGTATGGGAACTGCTGGCATCCATTGCTATTACACTTTTTGCAGTGGATGAGGGATTCTTTGTTGTATTCACCACCATACGTGATTATAGGAGCCTGCTACACCCATATGACTTGCGCTTATTCCTATGAGTGCTTGAAATATTACATTTAGTTTAGTATGTGTATAGTTGGGCCTGCCTCCTCGTGGCGTGGACAGGTACTGGAAGCAGCCTTCCCGATGATCGCTGCTTCCTCGTAGCAAAGCGGCCAGAAACAGCTAAACATACACACACACACACACTATGCAAACATAACACTACACTAATTTCTGGCAATTGTATAGAGTCTTGTATATCATCACAGAGAACCATGGTGGAGATAAACTAACATTTAGGGGCTGCCTTGCGTAAGACACAACACATGTCCTCAATCAAAAACAACGGTGGTCCCAATACTGATCCTTAGGGAACCCTGCTTCTTACATTAACCCAATATGGGGAATAACCATTTATCACAACCCCCTGCTTAGTGCCTTCAAGCCATTGTGCTATCCATCTAAGGATTTTCCCTATGATTTCAGCCTGCTCCAACTTATAAAGTAACTGCTAATGTGAGACTGAGTCAAATGCTTTGCTGAAATCCAAATAAACAATGTCGAAATTATTCTCTAAATCCAGCTCACGAGTGACCTGTCAAAACAGTTTATCCCCATGAGCCAGGACAGCTCATGGGGATTTGGCAATGATATACAAGAACATGATTACGATTAAAGAGGCCTGTGCACTCTGTATTCATATTATTATTTTTGATTATTACAATACACAGAGCGAAATGGAGACAGAATAAGTAATGACAAGTTTAATATTAATTGGAAGACACACATATAATTAAATTAGATACATACAAAAGCTTTTGGTTAGTTTTTTCGGTTAGGAGGTGAAAAGTGAAACCTTCATTAGTCAAACTGACAGTTAAGAGTGTGGAACATGACGGCGTGTACTGCCAGTCATATATATGAACTGCGTGGTTAATTGTTGGATGTTGAAGCCTGTGGCTGTGACGGATGTTGCCAATGTTTGTCATTCATCAAAATGGTTGCTTCAATGATAGGGTGGACACAACATCCACTGCTCCTGTTGACTGAGGTATTAGAGCATGTGATGTTCAACGACTCCAACCAGGCATGCCGCCGGTAGTGGCAGGACCTATCTACAATCATGACATTGCGGTGTGGGCCAATGTCGTGGTGGGTTAACCAGAAGTGTTCGGCAATGGCCGAGTGTTCTATGTCCACTAAGTGGATGGCTCTTTTGTGTTCCAAAAGACGTTTTCTGAGCCGTCTTCCAGTTTCCCCAATGTAGTAGCCAGTGCAGTCACAGCAAGAGATGCGGTAGACTAGACCACTTTGTAGTAAGGTGGGAACTGGTGTTTTCACTTTAGAGATGAGGGATCATAACTTTCTGCCTGGGAGTTGTACGCATTTTATCCCATGTAGACCACTAGACCACTTTGTAGTAAGGTGGGAACTGGTGTTTTCACTTTAGAGATGAGGGATCATAACTTTCTGCCTGGGAGTTGTACGCATTTTATCCCATGTAGACCACTAAACCACTTTGTAGTAAGGTGGGAACTGGTGTTTTCACTTTAGAGATGAGGGATCATAACTTTCTGCCTGGGAGTTGTACGCATTTTATCCCATGTGATTTTAGGACCCTAGAAACCTGTTGTCATAGGCTTGGGTAGTATGGGATAAAGGCGCTCCCGGTTGAGTCATTACCTTGGATGTTCCTGTTGGTTGCTATGTGGCCATGTGCCTGTAGGTCACACCTATCAAGGGTACTGGTAGGATAGGCAACCTCGCAAGATCCGCTTTGACTTTAGCGATTTCGGTGCACCTCTCATCTACAGAACTAGAGTGGCTCCAGGCACGAGTTAATAAGGTTCATGCAGTGGCAAGAAGATGGCTGCACACGTGTGCTGACCATAAGTTGGTAAACTGGCCAGTACACATTGGTTTACGATAGACAGTTGTCTTCAAGTGCGTGCCCTCACGTCGGACAAGGGTGTCTAAGTATGGTATGGTATTGTCTGATTCTAGCTTGATGGTGAATTTTATGAAAGGCGACAGAGAATTGAGGTGGTCTAAGAGTCGGACACAAAGTGACACCAAAAGGTAATGGGATCTGGTACATTCGTAAATGCACGACCCTCTAATTCTTCCATCATGATATTTGCCGTGATTGAACTAACTGGGGAACCCATGGCTGTGCCGTGCACCTGTTGGTAAATGGAGTCGCTGAACATATCGTCTGGTGTTAGTTTGGTTCTGCTGCTAAGAGTTTGGTTGTTATCCAAGAGTTCCTTTGCACATGTGATGGCAAGTTCCACTGGAATGGAGGGAAAAGTGAAACTACATCAAATAATGGCATGATTTGATTTTCTGAGATGGATAGGGTTCGGATCTGTTCTATAAATTCACTACTGTTGGAGATGGTGTTGGTGGTCTTGCCTACTAGGGGAGAAAGAGCCCAGAGACAAACTTCGCTAATTCATAACTTGGCGAGCCACAACAGGAGACAATGGGTCTTAACGGTATACATTCTTTGTTAACCTTCGGTAGTTCGTAGAATTGTGGAATCTGGCAGCTGGAAGCACAGAGGCGATTACATGTGGATTCTGTTATTTTCTTCTGTTTAAACCAACTGTTGACAAGGATGTTCACTTTTGACTCCCATCATTCCAAGACTTTGATGGGAGGAATGGTTAAGGGTTGGTAAACAGAAGTGTCCTGCAGGAGCAGCAGGGTTTTCGTCTCGTAATCTGTGCGATTTAATATGGTTGTTCGATGTCCTTTATCTGCCAGTAAGATGACTATGGGAGTCTTGTTTCAATGCTTTAAGAGCAGAAATCTGTTTGTGGTTGAGATTGGAAGAAGCAGGGCGAGCATGATGTAAAATTGCTGCAGTTTTTAGGATTTTGCTGCAAATTGTGTTTGCCACTTCTTCAGGGAAACGTGTTAAACACGCTTCTACGCCTAAAGCAATATCAGTGATTGGTGGGTTTCTTGGAAGGACAGCAAATTTCACCCAGAGTCAACAGATCTACTTGTTCTGTAGATAACTGTTTGTTGCTTAAGTTCAATACAAAATTGTGTGCAATTTGTGGAAGCGGTACTATGCCGATGACGAGATTCACGGGACTCACCAATTAAAACAGCAAACTTACATTTTTGGCATGTACAGTGGTGTTCAGATTCTCTGACGGCTTGGGAGCACAAGGTATGGATTATATAGGTGTAAACTGGATCAGGAACTAAACTTCTAAGTTCGACTAGCAGGGCTGCTTTACTCGTTGAAGCATTTTTTAAGTCTCGATGAAGGCAGCCGATCCAAATTTTGAGGGTCTTGTAGCTGAAGTTTTGACTGGCATGTTGCATACATTTGTTAGGAAATGGAGGTTTGTAGAGAAATCCTTTCGGGATGACGTCATTTGATTTACACCTGTGGGCAAATCTAAGATGTTGTCTACCACGGGCTATCAAAATGAAGTTCTTTTGCGGTTTCACCACTATGTCGTATGTTTGTTGGCCAAGAACAGTCCGAATATGATTAAAGAGGCCTGTGCACTCTGGATTCATATTATTATTTTTGATTATTACAATACACAGAGCGAAACGGAGACAGAATAAGTAATGACAAGTTTAATATTAATTGGAAGACACACACATATATTAAATTAGATACATACAAAAGCTTTCAGTTAGTTTGCTAACCTTCATCAGTCAAACTGACAAGTTAAGAGTGTGGAACATGAGGGCGTGTACTGCCAGTCATGTGTATGAACTGTGTCGTTAATTGTAGATAGGTCCCGCCACTGCCGGTGGCGTGCCTGGTTGGAGTCGTTGAACATCACATGCTCTAATACCTCAGTCAATAGGAGCAGTGGATATCGTGTCCACCCTATCACTGACTCAACCATTTTGATGAATGAAAAACGTTGGCAACATGCGCCACAGCCACAGGCTTCAACATCCAACAATTCACCACGCAGTTTATAAACGTGACTGGCAGTACACGCCGTCATGTTCCACACTCTTAACTGTCAGTTTGACTGATGAAGGTTAGCAAACTAACAGAAAGCTTTTGTATGTATCTAATTTAATATATGTGTGTCTTCCAATTAATATTAAACTTGTCATTACTTATTCTGTCTCCGTTTCGCTCTGTGTATTGT
Organism: Mastigoproctus giganteus; assembly: GCF_048544385.1. Lineage (NCBI taxonomy): Eukaryota > Metazoa > Arthropoda > Arachnida > Uropygi > Thelyphonidae > Mastigoproctus > Mastigoproctus giganteus. The sequence goes on along the minus strand of NC_143585.1, from coordinate 144,987,171 downwards.
AATAATCAAAAAAATAATAATATACAGGAACTTTGCTAGCAGGGATAAGGAAATTATTATCTCATTGTACAAGGCTACATCTTGAGCCTAATTTTAGGAAGAATGTTGGTCTGCTGGAACAGGTGCAGAGAATGGCAATGAGATTGAAGGGAAAGACAGAGTGGTCTTTCCACTCTATCTTTCAAAACTGAAGTTGCAGAACTGAAGCCTTCCTACCAAGGAAGGCTTCAGTTCTGCAAATTGCAGTGTGTTGGAGACTAGGCACTCGCAACATGATCCGATTGAGGTGTTTTAAGGCTGTGAATGGATTGATCAAGCTCAATGCTGATTGCATTCTTCCTCTTGCTCAGACTATACACATGTGGTGGCATAAATTCAAATTGAGGATGGTTGCAGGATAGATGTACAGAGGTTTGCCTTCGGCCAGCAAGTGGTTAATTGTTGGAACAAACTTCCATCTGTTGTTATGGAAGTGGGTAGTTTGAATTGAATAAATTCAGGGAAGAACTAGAAATATAATTGGAGGATGGACATGTGATGTGGGAGCAATTTTTTGGTCGATGATTCATAAGCTTGCTTTCTTGCATCATTTGATACTTCTAATATTGTTATGATTTTATTTACAGTGTGCTCAATCTATTTGCTACTGGTTTTGATATACCTCAGACAGACTGATTTAATTATGCAGTTGTCTTCTCCTGTCTTTCTTCTTCAGGATTTCATTGAACATAACACTCTGGGGTAGTACTTACATTAATGACATTGGATGTGTCATATAGTATATGCTCACTGACAATCACATCACCTCTCCCATTTGAATGCAGGAACTAACACATTTTTCAACATGTTAACCAGGATGTTCTCTACCATTATCTTACAATCTGCTCCTTTTATCTCCTTCCTCCACTTACATGGAGGTGGAAAAGGAGAACCCACATGGAAGTGAACCCTTCCCCCATGCTAACTTTTTACTTAGCAGGAGAATGTGTCTTCTTTTTAGGTTATTATGGTGGAAGATTGTCAGGTTGACTGGAATGCCTTCCAATATCTGGTAGAGTTTACAGTCCGTCAAGGAGCCTATCAATGATGCCTTGATATACATTACAAAAAAATACTCTCCATATGGCTGCAAGTATTACAACCGCTTACCCAATTAACATCATTTCCAAAACATAGTGGAATGCAGAATAAGCAGAATGCACAGCAGTGAAAAAGGCTCAAAACAAACCTTGAGTGGATGTCTTGAAGTTATTCTATCACTTTTAATCTCATAACTTTTAAACATGCATGTGCCCACTGTCAGAGCCAAAAAGAATTCTGGATCTGGATTCTTTAAATCAGCATTTCCCAAAATGTTTTAGTCACGGAACACTTTTCATCTCACAACATATTCACAGAACACTTACGAAACACAAGTTTAGCGGGAGCCACAGAATTGTTTGCTAATATTTTATTACATATGATGCATCAGGAGCATCTTTATTAACTGTCATTATACTTTCATTTTGGTCTTAGTTGGTTCCTGTTTTTTCACTTTGGATTTTTGGGAAACAAAAGGCTGTGATTGTTCATCCTTATTTTGAAGTGTGACAATATTGCGTTCGTTTTCATTGACCACAGTTGCACTACTAGAAGTACTTTGCTTCTTGTTTTAAAGTTCCTTTTTTCAACCACAAATCTGTTGTCATATATTTTAATAATAATATTTCAAAATACTAATAATTAGCAAAAAAAATTTAAACAGGAAGCGAGTTTAGTTATGATATTGGTTCACTTCCTCCTCTCCTTCAACCCGTGTACTCCAGGCTAAATCATATATGAATGGCATACTAGATAACCACATTGCTACTTTTTTACTTTTTTGTAGGTGTCATTACCTCTATGCATACTTCTCTGTGCAAAAGCCCACCAAAATAAAGTGTTCCACAGTCTATTTGATTATTAGTCTATGCCAGTATATTAATAAAAAAAAATTATGTTAAATATTATAATGATTCAAAAGTGGTGTACGCTACAAATATGCAAAATTTATTTTTTTTGCGGAACACCACATCTCATGGAACACTAGTGTTCCGCAGAACACAGTTTGAGAAACGCTGCTTTAAATCATCTATCAGCCATTGAACCATACCTTAAGGGACAGCATCTGGAAAATAAACGGAAAATATACATCTGTTATATATCAGTCCTGATATATAACAGATGTTGTAGTTATTTGGTTTTTAGGAGCATTAGCAACTAAGGCCATATTGCTCCGGAGATATGCGGTGGTCATTCCCTGACCTTTCTGCATCCTCCATATTTGGTGGTCACGGGCTCGAACCCCGGTCTAATCAAGAAGCGTGTGCTATGCACTGCTGCTCCTGCCCACCTGGCTACGGTGAGCCGACGTATAACAGATGTGTTGCAGCTGATTCAACTCCAATTGTGCTCTTAGGAAGACATTTTCTAACATCTCTGCAACATTGTCTTATTCTCAGAGTTCTTGATCCTAAAACAGAAAATGTAAAAACAGGCACTTAATTTCACAAAGGTTTTTAACCATACAACAGATCGTTTACCATTCAGGAGTTTAAAACAGCTTTCACTCTTAAGAAGTCAAGTGCAGTCAGACCACATTGCATCCATTATGAAATGAATAAGCACATTTTGCTGATATCTAATTATCATCTGCTCTTCTTGTATAATAGAATTTTTCTTGAAGAGCAGTTTCTGGATGCCTGGTGCAAGGCAACATTCCTTGCCTTTGCTAAGCCAGGAAAGGGTCCCAAATATCCAACAAATAATTGTCCCGATTAGCTGAATATGCAAAATCTTGGAGAGAGTAGTCAATGCTTATCTTATATAATATTTAGAAACAAATGACCTCCTCTCCAACATTCAGTGCAGCTTTTAAAGGAATAGGTCCACTTTGGACCATATGATTAGACTGGTACCATCTATCTGAGATGCTTTTCTAAAATAAGAACACCTGCTGCCTATTTTTTTTTTTTTTTTTTAATAAAGGAAACTTTCAAAGCAGGGGCCAAAGTTTATTAGGGCTGCTCACCCATCAGGGGTTCCCTGTTTCAAGTTTCCACAAGTTGCATTGCATTGCTCAGCTGCACATTCCAGATTCCAGTGATGTAATCCTGGTACCAGTGTATGGGCAATTGATCCCAGTAATGATAATCTAAAAGACCAGCAGCATTATTGAAAAGTCCCCTCACTACATAAATGTGCCCATGTCTAGGGGCTTATACACTTAATTTACAAAAAATATAACTTAAAAAATAAACAAAGTTTGTATTTGGTTAAAATATAACTAAGTTACAACATAATGGAAATACAAAAATTTGTTTCTTACTCACTGGTAACTGTGATATAGCATTACTTTCTACATTGAATTCAGTCATATGAACACAGTTACTAAGGGATTTTGGAACTGCTGTCAATTGGTTATATCTGATATAAAAAAAATCAAAAAAAAAAATCAATAATTTTATACTTTAATTTGAATGTTTCTTAATGAAAATTGTGCATTGTAACTTTAAATGATTCATTCAAACAAATAAAACAAATCTTTCCAACTGATTATAATCTACCGATACAAATTATATTCCGAAAATTAAATAAATGTTAAATAAAAATTATATTTCTGTATAAAATACATGAACTGTGTGAACAAATAATTAAAGATAAAATTAAGCTTTAAAATTTTAAAGGTAAAATTTTAAGCTTCAAAATTTAGATATAATTTATGCCTGTCAAATTATATATTATAGTCATCCACAGATGACAGTAACTCACAAGTGTTACAACAAATATTTTCTGATTAAATCCAAATATGTGATGCCAGTAAGCACTAACATAAGTTTGTTTCCTGATAAATGTTCACTGGACCAGTGGCTTTCATTCTTTTGCCTATTTGTTCATTCATTTTAAAGGTAAGAGTTCTGTTTTAACTGTTCCCAACATTTAAGCATCAAAGAAAATTTTGTTTTCATTAAGTTTAGTGAGATGAGTAATTTTCAGTCAAACAGGAAAAAAAATAAATAAATAAATAAAAAAAACATTCTTCACTGAAAAAAGAATGAATTTATTAAATGCAATGAAGTGTGGCAGAAGCAAAGAATATGTCAAAGACTGAATAATCTTTTAAGGAATCATTATATCTAGGAGGCCCTAATGAAATTGTAAAACTTTTTGAAACAGTATTAGGAATATGCAAATATAGCGAAACCTGTCTAAAGCAGTTAAGATGCTCCAAACCACTGGTTTAGGAGAAAGTGTCTGCTTTGCAGAGTTAGTGTAACCAATTTCAATAATTCAGAAAAATGAAATTCACTGCAACAAGTTGCTTACTCAGTTTTTTTTTTTTTTTAATTCATCATCAGTATATGATGCAAGCCTTGTCAATCAATTCGGCCCTGGAGAGATTGTGCAAGGCTCATGGAGTAGAATTTTTTTCAGCATGGTCTGTGATTGTTAACAGGAGAGATTGCTTCTACATGGATGGGATACACTTAAATAGAAAGGGTGCAAGAATATTCAGTAGTGCTATCAAAGAAATGTTAGGTGGGTCGGAAAACTGCTAGCTTGAGGAGATTCACAGACTAATAGATTAACAGTAGCCACAGGCAGAGGTGGAAATGATTCTTGCACTGCTTCTATTGGAATGAGCAGCAGCCCAGAAAGCAAGTGGCTGAGGATTTCAGGAATTGCTGGGGGTCATGAAACAAGTAAATACATGGCTATGTTAGAGTAACTAACAGTGAGAACAGGTGCATGTATACTTGCATTTACACTAATGCTAGGAGTATTGTAAATAAATTTGATGAATATGAAATGCTGGTCAAGACGACAAAGGCAGATATTGTTGGGATATCAGAGACATGGTGTCACACAGATATAAGGAATGCAGAATGGAATTTAGGGAGTACAATGTGTAGAGAAAGGGTTATGCTGTTAGTTAAGAAACACAAAATCTACGGAAGTGCAATGTTGAGTCAGTTTGGTGTGACATAAGCACTGGGAAAGCAAAAATGAGGGTAGGAGTTTGTTATGGGCCTAATGACCCATGGAAAACTAATGACCCATGCACAAATTGGAACAGTGTGGTATTGGAGGCAAATTGCTGCTATGGATAAAGGGATGGTTGAGTGGGAGAAGACAGTGAGTGGTAATCAATGGACACTGCTCTTCATGGACTAATATTATTAGTGGAGTCCCCTCAAGGTTCAGTGTTGGGTCCATTGTTGTTTTCTGTATTTATAAATGATATTGATGATGATATATCAGGCTTAATGACACTAATGACAGTACACTGGATCTAGAAAAGTTGAGCAGATGGGCTGAGAGGTGAAAAAGGAATTTTAACATTGACAAATGTAAAGTACTACATATGGGAAGCAATAATCCCAGAGTAATGTACCAACTCTGTGGAACCACACCGAGAATGAAAAGGACCTGGGGGTAATTGTGCAGGCAGATATGAAGTTTTCTGAGCAGTGCAGATGGTCTGGGAAAGCAAAAATGAGGGTAGGAGTTTGTTATGGGCCTAATGACCCATGGAAAACTAATGACCCATGCACAAATTGGAACAGTGTGGTATTGGAGGCAAATTGCTGCTATGGATAAAGGGATGGTTGAGTGGGAGAAGACAGTGAGTGGTAATCAATGGACACTGCTCTTCATGGACTAATATTATTAGTGGAGTCCCCTCAAGGTTCAGTGTTGGGTCCATTGTTGTTTTCTGTATTTATAAATGATATTGATGATGATATATCAGGCTTAATGACAGTACACTGGATCTAGAAAAGTTGAGCAGATGGGCTGAGAGGTGAAAAAGGAATTTTAACATTGACAAATGTAAAGTACTACATATGGGAAGCAATAATCCCAGAGTAATGTACCAACTCTGTGGAACCACACCGAGAATGAAAAGGACCTGGGGGTAATTGTGCAGGCAGATATGAAGTTTTCTGAGCAGTGCAGATGGTCTGCAAGAGTAGCTCATGGTGTCTTGTCAATGATATACAGGAATTTTTCTAGCAGGGATAAGGAGGTGATTATCCCCTTGTATAAGGCAATGGTCAGACCACATCTTGAGTACTGTATACAGGTGTGGAGGCCTCATTTTAAAAAGGATGTAGAGCTGTTGGAACGAGTACAGAGAAGGGCAACAAGAATGAAACAAAGGGTTGCTCTTACAAAGAAAGGCTTAAGTTTTGCAAATTACAGTGTCTGGAGACTAGGCACCTGCAAGGTTATCTGATTGAGGTGTATAAACCCTTGAATGGATTGAGCATGCTCAATGCTGATGGGATTCTTCCTCTTGCTCAGATTACAAACCTGAGGGGACATAAACTGAAATTGAGGAAAGACAGTTGTCAAATAAATGTGCAGAAATTTCCTGTTAGCCAGCAGTAGTTGATTGCTGGAACAAACTTCCATCTGTCATTGTGGAAGTTGATAGCTTAAATAAATTCAAGGCAGAACTAGATAAACATTTGGAATGAATGGATGGGTAAAATGGGAAGGGTTTTTTTTTTGGATGATGCTGTATAAGCTTGCCTTCTTGTATCTTGTGCCTCTGCTAATGCTAAGAAATATTTGTTTCAATTAGGTTTTAATAAATAACTTTCAGTAAATTTAATTAAATTTAAATTTAAAATTTCTACATATGGCCCTGCGATAAAAGCAAGAAATTGTATTTCTTAAAATAAATTAACACTCAATCATTATCATAGGAAAATTTCCAGATGTGGTTTGGTTTTTCTGGTGTGTGAGAAACAAAGCCTATAATGTGCCTTTGTTGCATGCAGCTTTTCACCAAACAGTCAAAGGTTATAATGATTCAATACAAGTAAATAATAAAAAAAGGTTTTCCCCTCGGCATACATCACTATGCTAAATGTATAAGCATACAAAACATAAAGTCTATCAGAAATTAATGGTACAATCCTAAATATATTCACACTATACATTCACAAAATATATATACATTCACACTTTTTAAAAAGTTAAACACAGCGGGTATATATGGTCTTTTTCAGAAAATCTGACTAAGATTATAAGGCTCAGTGAAATGACTAAAAGCTGTAAAATATAAAAGACTTTGTCAATAACATGGACAATCAGTTAAAATAGTGTTTCAGTTCACACACATTAGTATTAGCAATGGCCACATGGTGGAAAGAAGCCTATGGCATATGCCGCACCAGCCAAAAAAAAAAAAAATAATAATAAATAAATAATAATAATAATAATAAATAATTAAATAAAATAAAAAAATAAAATAAGAAGAAAATTTAAAAATTAATTAATAAGAAAAAAATAAATAAACAACCTATGGTTTGCCACCTCCCGCAGATAATTATCCAACTAATCTTAGAACTTCCCCAAACTGTCGGCCTCTACCCATGTATATAACTTTAGGCAAGGTAAGCGTCGCTTACGGGTGGCAGTTCAGGAGGGCACCAAAAACATTTTGGACATATACAAGTCAGAGTGTTTAATGAACTTCTTTAAAGAGAAATTTTCTTTACAGCGATTTTTTTTAAAATTCCCATGGGTAATTAGATTTATAATAGTTTCAGTAGAACGAAGAAAATTTCCATATAACAACAGATTATGAGAGACTTTACTATTAATTTCATTAATAGAATTAATAGAGAATGCATTGCTTGCACCTCTGGCCTTCAGGCAATTGAATCAATTAGTGCTGCTGCTAAGTACAAATTAAGAGCAAAGATATTACCATTCTGCAACTTAGTGTTACCATTAAAACCTAAGCAACCGCCTGTCACACATACACAGAAGTCGTTGCACTGGTCATCTGATTGGTTTATACAACCAATCAGATGATCAATGAATGTGACTTCCATCGTTTACCAGTATTCAACATAGCAGGCAAATAACTCATTTGAAATAAATACAGTGCACAAAATTAGCATTAGTTGAAGCATATGATGCAAGAAAGCAAGCTTATGCAGCATCAGCCAAAAACAAAAAAAAACCTTCCCATTTCACCCATCCGGTCACTCCAAATGTTTGTCTAGTTCAGCCTTCAATTTATTTAAGCTATCAACTTCCACAACAAGATGGAAGTCTGTTCCAGCAATCAACTACCCACTGGCTAAAGTAAAACTTCCGCACATCTATTCTACAACTGTCTTTCCTCAATTTGAATCTAAGCCCACTCAGGTTCTTAAACTGAGCAAGCAGAAGTATCCCATCAGCATTGAGCCTGCTCAAATCATTTAAGGCCTTATACACCTCAATCAGATCACCATGCAGAATTTAAGCCTTTCTTGGCAAGCGCACCACTTTGTTCCTCTCACCAATTGTGTTGCCCTTCTCTGTACTCATTCTAGCAACTTTACATCCTTCCTAAAATGAGTCCTCCAGACCTGTATACACTATTCAATAGGTGGCCTGACCATTGACTTATACAAAGGGATAATCATCTCCTTGTCTCTGCTAGAAAAATTCCTATATATCATTGACAAAACTTCATGACTTGCTCTGGCACCCATTTGCACTGCACAGAGAACTTCATATGATGACTGCACAATACCCTTAGGTCTTTTTCATCCTCCACCTCTCTGACAGTAGTACCACAAGATACGTTTCTCTTGGGTTACTGCTACCCATATGGAGTATTTTGCATTTGTTGTTAAACTTCAGTTGCCACTTCTCAGCCCATCTGCCTAACTTTTGTGGATCCTGTTGCAGTTGCAGACTGTCTTTATTGTCATTAACAACCGAGCCAACCTTTGTATCATCTGCAAACTTAGACATTAAGCCTGATATACCTTCATCGACATCATTGATAAATACATAAAACAACAATGAGCCCAGCACTGAACCCTGGGGGACTCTGCTAATAACATTAGTCCACTTAGAGCAGTGTCCATTTATTAACATTCTCTGCCATCTCCTACCCAACCATTCCTTTATCCATTGCAGTAACTTGCCCTTAATGCCATACCACTCCAATCTGTACAGCAGTCTTTCATGTGCAACAGTATCAAAAGCTTTCCTGAAATCCAAGTATATGATATCAAAATTATTTTTTGCATCCAGTTCCTTTGTCACTACCACATCTTAGTATCCAATCAAATTGGACAGACAAGACTTCCCCTTAACAAACCCATGCTGTGTCTGAGCTATTACTGCTGTCTTGTCTATGTGATCTTGTATCGCTTTCTTAACCAGTGACTCCATTATTTTCCCCGGAACAGAAAATAAACTAACAGGTCTATAATTATTTGTGTCACGCTTTGAACCTCCTTTGTAAATTGGGGATACATTTGCGCATCTGCAGTCCATGGGGACCTCTCCTGACTCTAAGGATGCTCTCATAATTATGGCTAAGGGTTTGCTTACTTCCATTGTTTCCACTTTCATTATAACTGGATAGATTCCATCTGCCCCAGATGCCTTTTTTATGTTTAACTTCAACAATTTCTCCTCCACTTTGCTCTCATTATTACAAAATCACTTAGCTCCCTGTTAGAGTTTGATAAATTTCTGGCATTCCCCTCCTTGAATAATTCCTCATGTGTAAATGTAGATGCAAAATACTCATTCAGTTTATCAGCTACTTGAGCAGAATTATGAGTAGTCGAACCATCTATCTTAAGTGGACCAATCTGATTCATCCCCTTCTTTCTAGAGTTTACACAAGAAAAGAACAGAACCCTTTGCTGTTTTTCTTTGCGTCCTTTGCCAAAGATTTCTTATAATCTGCCTTCACCTGCTTAATGACTTAGCTCCTTTGTGACTTGATTACATACTAGCTTATATCTGCCATAGGCTTCTGTGTTGCCTGATAATTTATATGCATTCCATGCATTTTTCTTCTCTGCCACCTGCCTCATTAATTCATCCGACATCCATTTATGCCTGAACCTTGAACAGTATTTCTTAGTTGGTAAGAAAAGCCTAGTAGCCTCCAAGATTAAGTCACTGAAAGCTTCCCATTTAGAATTCACTGTTGGTAACATCATCAGTTGATCCAACTGCATAGAATTTAAAACTGTATGAGACCACTGTAGTCACTTTTATGAAAACAAAAACCCTTCACTTTACCCTTGATAGTAGTTATATCTTTAAGTAAATCTCACATCAGATCATTGTCACCTAGTGGTTCCTGTATCTTCAAATTTTTAATGCATGAATAATTACAGCTGATAATCAGATCAAGGGTATTACTCACTTTGGTTGACAGTCGAACATTGTGCTGCTGTAGAAAACAACCCTCTAATAAATCCACAAAAGTCTTGCTAGCGTGTGAGTGATGAACCCACAAGTTCCAGTCAATATCTGGAAAGTTAAAATCCCCCATTACAAGACATTCTGATTTACTGGCCCAATCTATTTCTCTGTACAACTGTTCACTGTACCCATCAGAATCATTAGGCCTATAACATACTCGTTCTCTCATTTTCCCTTTCCCAGTGTTTATGTCACACCAAACAGACCCAACATTCATTGTCCACCCGTGTCAACTAGAGGCACCACCTTAGATTTTATGTGTTTCTTAACTAACAGCATAACCCCTCCTTCCTTCCTTCCTACCCTGTCTGTCCTTTCTGTACACATTGTACTCCCCAAATTCCAATTCTGCACTGTTTATATCTGTGTGACACTATGTCTCTGATATCCCAACAATATCTGCCTTTGATGTCTTGATCAGCGGTTCAAATTCATCAATTTTACAAATTGATTTGTATTTACTATACTTCTAGCATTAGTATACATGCAAATATACATGCACTTGCTCCTACTCTTAGTTACCCTAACACAGCCGATGTATTTACTTGTTCCATGATGACTCCCAGCAGCTGCTCATTACAATAGAAGCAGAGCAAGAATCACTTTCGCCTCTGCCTGCAGTTACTGTTTACCTTGTAGTCTGTGAATCCCCCCAATCTAGCAGTTTTCCAACCCACCTAACATTGCCTCGATAGCATCAGCAAATATTCTTGCACCCTTTCTATTTAAGTGTATATCATCCCTGAAGAAGCAGTCTCTCTCTTGTTAGCAAGCACAGACCAAGCTGAAAAAAATTCAACCCTATGAGCCTTGCACAATCTCTCCAGGGCCGAACTGATTGACAAAGCTCTCATCATATACTACCCCCTATCGTATCGGGCAGAATTGCAGACACTTTCAAATTTAACCCTAACTCGCAACTTTTTACAGGATTGAATTTATTTTTATTTATTTACTGAATTTAATTTACTTGTTAAGTAAATCTACAGATCTCTTACTCTTAAGGTCATTAGTGGCAATCGTGTACAAAAATATCACCTTTTGTGCCCTTAAAAGATGATATCTGCCCTGCAATGTCGTCAACTTTTGCCCCTGGCAGACATACCCTGGTCCTGTTCCACCTATCCTTTTTGCATAATATATTCCCTGTCTCCCTGACAATAGAGTCACCAACAATAACTAGTTACTGTGGAAAATTGTTGACACTTTAAGGTGCTTATCTGGATCTGTGTTTCATATTTATATTTTGCAGTTATAAAATCTTTTTCTTCAAGTTCTCTGTCCTCCAGCAGGTTCAGGGCTCCATTGGCGCCATGCTTCTCTATCTTGTGCTATCCTTTTAATTCCTGCATAATTTGCTATTAACATCGAATTTGCTATTAACATCGCATTGCAATTCTCCTTCTCCCAACAGTTTTCTCCCCACACATCTACCCCTGTCCTCTATATGCTTTCTCTCAATACATGTCCTATAAAGTCATTTTGAGTGCCTTAATTCTTTACTAATGTTCTCTCTTTTACTTTCCTCAAAATCTCATTACTCACTCTGTCCATTCATTTCACCCATTCCATTCTAGCCGTCTAATCTCCTCTGTCCCCAGTGTCCATGTGCCATAAAGTACAACAGTCCATATTAATGTTTTCACAATTTGCTTTCTTTATTCTTTCTTGAAATTTCTTCTAAATAGTTCTTTTCTATTACTAAATGCCTCTTTGCCAATTGCATAATATATTCCCTGTCTCCCTGACAATAGAGTCGCCCCACAATATAAGCAAGCCTTGTTTTTATTATTTCTTCCAGGTTTTTTTCCATTTTCTGTCATTATGCTTCCCAAATACCTGTATCTGTCGACCTGTTCCAATATTATTCCATCTAATGTTGTATTGATTCTTCTTTCTGGCCTCTTTGAAAGAACATTACCTTCGTTTTGTTGCTGTTAGTCTTCATATTTTACTCCTTTATCATGCTGTTCAAGATGTCCAAGGAACTCTGTAATTTTTCATTATTAGCAATCAATATCTAATCATCTGCAAATCTTATTGTCTTTATCTTCTCCCCTTTTACTTTTACACCTCCTTTTAGCTCTTCTTTGAATTCTTTCATCAATGCTTCTGCGTATGAATCAAATAGTATGGGGGACATGGAACATCCTTATCTTACACCCCTACCAATGGAAAATCACGGAATATTTTCAAGAAAATAGAACAGAGAAAGCATTCCAAAATATTCTTGATTTGGCTAATAATATGGCTACTCTCATTGGCATTGCCACTTAATTTCCAAAAGTAAGCACTGTAAGGAAAAGATTGAAAAGACGTCATTTCGATTATGAAAGTAGAGAAGAAGCTATTCAGGATCTGCAACAAAATTTCAAAATTAATTTTTTCTTTCAAATTATGGACAGAATTTTCTTGTGAACTGAAAGGTTTAGAAATATGAAAGAACATGTAGAAATATTTGTAATATTTCTGAATTAAAAAAAAAAAATGGTGATATAACGACTTCTTAAATCTTTGCAAAGACTTACATATTAAATTAAGTGATATTGATCGTAATGAGTCTGATATTGATGGTTTAGCATTATTTGAAGAACTTAGAGTACTTCAAATTTATATTAAAGACAATATTACCCCATGTGAAGCATTACAATATATTTTTAAAAAACAATTTTAAAGATACTTTTCCAAATGCAGCAGTTGCATTAAGAATTTATGAAATGAGAGGAACAAGGGGGTCTGGAGACAAGGCCCTGCAAGGTGATATGATTGAGGTGTATAAGGCCTTGAATGGGTTGAGCAGGCTCAATGTTGATGGAATTCTTCTGCTTGCTCAGATTATGCACTTGAGAGAGCATAAATTCAAAAACTGAGGAAAGAAGTTGCAGAATAGATGTGGAAATTTGCAATTAGCTAGAGAGTGGTTGAATGCTGGAACAAACTTCCATCTGTTGTTGTGGAAGTTGATAGCTTAAATAAATTCAAGGAGGAACTGGACAAACATTTAGAATTTAAAGTTTATTTCCAGAATTTTAGAATGATTTTGTTATTTTTGTTCGTTGTTTCATTATATTATATGTGAGATATGTTGTAATTCTTTTCTTTTTCAATAAATTAACAATAATTATTTACACCTTATTTTATTTTTTAATCGAAATATTTTTGGGCGGCAAATTTGATTTCGCTTACTGGCGGCACATAGGGTTGCAGCAGCCCTGCTTATTCCAGTAATTTATAACTCACTGGCCCAAATAAAACTTACAGAGGGAGATGTTAGACTGAAATGCAGTCTAACATCTCCCTCCGTAACTTGAAATTATGGCCCCTAGTTCTAGAATCATTTATAACCATGAAAATTTGGTCTGCAATGGCTGAAGTACTGCTTTGTTTTCCAAAGTCTTGTATGGCTGAAAATGGTTTTAGTTCAGTAAATAAAATATTAGAAAAGGAGAGAAACAGAACTGATATATGTACAAGAGGAGACATTAGAATTAAACTTATTAACATCATATCGAACATTGAACATTTAGCAAAGAAGCATCAGGCTCAGGGATCCCGTCGAATAAAAGTATATAAAATTTTCTTGTTTAAAATTTCATAGGGGCAACAAAAAAAAAAAAAAAAAACATTCTCTAAAAAAAAACCCTTTGGGGGTGATAATTAAAAAAAGGTTGAGAAACACTGGGTTATATCATTTCCCCTGATCACAGTGACTTGGAATCCAGCAGGAGTGGATGCCAAATTTAGAGAGAGAAAAAAGCATCTGCTTAACGTGGGACAGGACATGGATGAAGATTATACCTCATTGTTAATAAAGATTGTAAAGTGCTTGACAAATCAATATACATTACATTTTTTTGGTAATAGTTATTTTTGGCACAATCAAGCCATTCAACACTGCTCTATATGTGCTACTTCTCGTGGTATCCGGCTGGGCAACATTTTCTGCGGAAGGATAGTAGTGGATATCCCACATGTGATTGTGACTAAAAGCCATCTGCGTAGACTGGAAGAAAGTCAATACTTTCCAGCAACTCTTCACAGTTTTAGATGCTGTGAAGAGTTGCTAGAAAACAGATGGCAGTGTTCCAGACTCTTCCCTACTGCCCTCCTCCTAGATCTTGATGGAGAAGTTGCAATTTGGGAGAAGGCAGAAAGAACTGTCTAGGTAATTGGGTAACGTTGTTGTTCTCATGTTTAAGCAACTTAACAACCCTGTATACAGTTTCCCATTGTGTGGTACAAGCAGTGAAGTCCAGGGCTGATTAGGCAGGGATTTCAATTTTGGTGTATATTTTCTTATATTTTATTGCTAATATGAACCAGAGCTGTAATGCTCAATATGCTTTATGTTGATATCAATATCGTAAAATGATAAGAGAAGTTTACCTCAATATAATACGTAGAACTCTGTATGATACTCTCCGGCAATTAAAACGAAAAAAATCGAAAATCTTGCATAACAGTAAAAAATAATTAAAAATCAATTGAACACAATTAAAAATCAAATGAATACAATTAAAAATTAAATAGATTAAGTAAAAGAAATTTAACGAAAAAAAAAAGCAAGACGATTTTCCTTCCTGAAGCTGACAATGCTTTCTGACCATTTGTCGTGATCACAGGAATGAAAATTACCGAATAGGGGTGAGCATGAAACTTAAATAGGGATTATTTGTCTTCGTGCATGCTCATAAAAGCCCATGAATCAGAGATTAGAAATGGCTGGCGAACATTAACAGAATTCTCATGTAATTTAAGTTCGACAGTTTCTGCAATTATGTTGGACAATTAAGTATTTTGGCCTCGTTAAATAAAAAAAGTATGTTTTTCATTAACGGCATGAAAGGCTAATTCTGACGCTGTTGAACGAGAAGCACAAACTGAGGGTGCATGGTGATTAACACGAAAATTCAGAGGAAATCACGTAGAACCTTGGTACGACGAGTTGCAATCACCACAAGAAATGTTGTATACCAGGTCATTTTTCAAGAAAAGGGTGAACAGAAAGTGGACATGGAAGAGCGCAAATGGATTAACAACTAATGAAATCTACTTCATCCTCACTAACAGAAGATATATCATGAATGATGTTACTGTCCTGAACAGGGTAAACGTTGGAAGTGATCACAGAATGGTAAGATGCACGCTTGATATAGATGTTAGAAAAGAAAGGAAAAAAACTAACTCGAGTAAATAATACGAAGGTCTTTGAGATAACAGAAGAGGAGAAAAAGCAGTATGTACTGCTTTTTCTCCTCTTCTGTTAGTTGTTAAAAAAAGTTACTTAAGAACAAGTTTGAGCTTCTGCAGATGGCTCAGGACCAAGATATCGATGATGAATATTACAACTTTCTGAAAGTGATAAAGCCCAAGAAACCTATAGGTAAAAAGAAATCCAAAGAAGAAAAAAATTAGTCAACAAACACTTGTCATGATGAACCGAAGACGACAAATGAAGAGCAAGATAAACACTGACGAGGAGAAAATTGAGTATATTGAGTTATGCAAAGCATTAGAAAGAGACTCAGAAAGGACATAAGAAGATTTAATACAAGAAAAGTAGAACAAGCATTAAGGGAAAACAAAGGATTTAAATCAGCAGCCATGGGCAGTAATACAGAAAAACAAATGATACTGAACCTGAAGAATAGCAATGGTGTACTTATAAATAGCAGAAAAGGCATAATTCAAATAGCAAAGACTACTATAGAGAATTATACAAGGAGCGAGGGAATGATGCCAGCAGTGGGGAAGAGGTCACAAATTAGTAACACACACACACACACACACATGACATACCCGATATCCTTCCTGATGTGGTAGAACATGCGTTGGAGAAAATGAAGAATCAGAAAGCCCTGGGGGAAGATGAAGTTACTGTATAGTTGTTAAAATTGGAAGGAAGAAACATGGCACAAAAACTGGCAAGACTCTTCACAAAATGCATTAGAAAAGGTGTGACGCCTAAGGAGTGGAATAAAGCAACCATAGTTTTGCTGCATAAGAAAGGAGAAAAATCAGAAATTGGATATTATAGATCAATTAGCTTGTAATCCCACATCTACAAGTTGTTCACAAGGGTCCTTACTAACAGATTAAAAAGAATACTTGATGAGAATCAACCGAAAGAGCAAGCTGGCTTTAGGACAGGATTCTCAACTATGGATCACCTTCATGTAATATCACAGCTAATGGAGAAAGCAAATGAATATAAAACACCATTATGCCTGGCATTTGTGGATTATGAAAAGGCATTTGACTCCATACAGCATAAGTCAATGTTTCCTGCACTGGAAAGACAAGGCATAGATACCCCATATATTATGATTTTGAAGAAAATGTATCAGAATGCTACCTCCTTTATTAGACTAGACAAAGACAGTAGCAACTTTAAAAGTGAGAAAGGAGTTCGACAAGGAGACACAAAATCTCCAAAGTTGTTTACTGCTGTCCTTGAGGAAGCTTTCAGAAGATTAGACTGGTTGCAGAAAGGAGTCAATGTGAATGGAGAGTACCTAAACCATTTATGATCTGCAGATGACATTGTGGTCATAAGCCATGATCCCAAAGAACTGGAGGAAAATCTTAATCAGTTATGCAGAGTTAGTATGGATTTTGGACTAAAGATGAATATGGCTAAACAAAAGTAATGATGAACAAGTATGCCATTGAAAGGGATATAATGATTGAAGGAGCAGTAATTGAAAAGTTGGAGTCATATACTTATCTGGGACAAGTCATGAGCTGTAATAATGATAAATGGCTGAAAGTCAAGAGAAGAATAAATTTTGGATGGACAGCGTTCAGGAAATAGCCACATACCGAGGAGCAATATCACAATTTGTCTGAAACGTAAAATAATGAACCAATGTATACTACTTATCATGACTTATGGTAGTGAAACTTGGGCACTCACCAAAAGAATGGTAGAGAAGCTGAGAATGACACAGCGAAGAATGGAACAAATTATACGGGGAATCAGACTGTGACTGTTAGATAAGAAGAGAAATACATGGATTAGCAAACTCAAGTAAGGGACATTGTTATCAAAACTAAAGAACTAAAATGGTCTTGGGCAGGACACATAGCTTGAAGACATGATGACAGATGGACTAAGAGAATAACAGAATGGTGCCCAAGAGGTGCTAGAAGAAAACCTGGAAGACAATGACAGAGATGGACAGAAGAAATTCATGAGTTTGTGGGTAGTAAATGGATGGCCATTGCACAAAACAGAAGGAACTGGAAAGTTGCTGTAGAGGCCTTCATCCTGTAGTGGATTGATAATGGTTGATGATGATGATGATGACCAGGTCATTTGTTTGTGTTGTGAATGAGGAAAGGACTGAGTGATTTTTCAGTATAGTGTGTAGTTTCTGTATTGGCCTGGCCACAATTTTAAATTCGGTATCTTTAAAGAATCTGTTAAGCAGTTTATGCCACTGTTCAACATATGGGACAGAAATAAAGTATCTTTTAATATTACGATTGTTGGTTGATGTAGTATTTTGTATTCTATCCCTAGCTGGTACCCTAATTCGGTTTATTGTAGCAAGGTTTGTTTAATAACCCCTGTTTAAGAATTTGCTTGTTAATATTTGTATTTCTGAGCCCAAAGCAGATTCCATCATTGAATATTTATAGGCATTTAGAAATTGATTAATGATAATAGATCTCCTGTAGGAGAATGGGTGATAGCTGTTATAATGTAGAAGCATGCCGGTGTTTGTAGGGTTATGTTAGATGTAAATTGGATTTTATTCGTGTCCCAAGTAAGCGTGAAATTTAGAAAATTTAATGACTTTGTATCTGTACCATCCCTTTCCAACGTAAATTTCAGTCTAGAGTGAATATTATTAAACGAATGTAAAATGTCTTGGATAGTACTACCATCAGTAATAACTAGAACATCGTCTACAAAAATTTGTAAATACCTCCCATAGTATGTGATACGGGGTAAAAAAGGTGTCAAATGTATATGTCAATTGTTGAGAGATATACCTCGGATATTAAGCCGCTCAAGCTGAATCCAATCGGCAAACCAAAAATTTGTTTGTATACTTTGTCTCGAAAGGTGATATAGTTGGCCTCAACTAAGAGTTTAATTAAGTGAAAATTTTCTTTAATAGGAAGCTTCTTATAATTAATCGGTATAGAATTATTATTTAACATATCTCAAATAATATCTAATGTGTATTCAACATTTACATTTGTATATAACGAGGTAACATCTAGTGAGAATAAATTATCATTATCACTAAGTCTACAGTCCTTAAGGTTCTTAAATAATGTATTGTAGCTCTTAATCCCAAATTGTATCGCCTATCTAAAGGTTTTTATAATGCTATATACATGTGTGGCCAAGATGAAAATGCCGAGTTTCTGTAGGTAACAATAGGCCGAATAGGAAATCCGGTCTTGTGTAATTTTACCTGACTGAAAAGTGCAGGAATATTGTATGTTCTGGCCTTCAAATCCTTTAATTTAGCCATAGTAATGTAGTTATTTTTTCGATACGTGATTAACGTTTTATTGTATTGATTGACCAAATTGTTAAATAGTGCCAGGTCTACTTCAAGGTAAGTGGAGGTATCTGAAACAACCGAATCTAACTTATTAATATAATCCTGTTTATCGAGTATAACAACTGTAACTCCTTTATCTGCCTTCTTTATTTGCCCTCTGTATAATAATGTCTTTATTTTCCCAAAGTTCACATAAAGCTGAACTGTCATGTGTATTCAATTTAGGAAGTTGCATTTCTTTTCTGTTATTCACCACTTGGTTAACTTGTTAAATAAATAAATCTTTCTGTAGAACATTACGAAGTCCAAGTTCAATATCAATTATGCACTGTTTTTTCAGCCGTAACACAGGAAGCAGAAGCAGTTCCTGCTAGGGTGACCAAACAGTATTAAAGTTAGTATGTTAATAAAGAAAGATAACAATAAAAAGGTATTTTTATTTCCTGGAACTTGCTTACAGTTTGTAAAACAAATTCTACTTTTTAATGGAAATGGAAGAAAGAAAAAAAAAAGACTTATAAAAGTGCACAAAGAATCATCCTCAAGTGAGAAAATTAGTGATGGGCATATAACTGAGTGGTGATATCATCTGAATGATATATGTGATTATGACAAATTGTTTGATTATTTTTTGAATGATGTCAATAAATTATATCATTTTAATGATTAATATTTAATAACTACTAATCATGCATTTATTGAAACCTCTTGATTACTAATCATTCAATAATGCCCAACGTTAATAAGACTGCATGGCACCTAGGGCTTTAGCAGTATACTGCAATGAGAAAACAATAAGGCTCCAGGCCAAAACTTTGTTATAGTAGGGAGATAAAAGTTAATTTTTTTTCAAAAGCCAAGGTTTACTAAAAATAAATTTAAAGTTTCAGCTGTGTTTACATACATTTGAGATGCTTTCTCTACATCTTTACAAACATTAATACAATATTTTGCTGTGTTTTAGGTAGTATGTCTTTATCACCCTACATAATGGTACCATATATGCAGACCTTCAGACTGAACATTACTTCGAATGCAAAATATTAAATTGTCCTTTAATTGTACTTTAATTGTCCATAAACAAGTCTTATGGGATTAAATCACATGTTTAAGCGCTGAAGGGAATACTGTGCAGATGTTTGTAAGATGATAGGATATGTGGAACCAATATCAAACACTTGTAGACTTGTGAAACAAAAAAAAGAAATAAAAAATATATTATTTTCTTTTGAAAAACTAAAAATAAATAACAAAAACTTTCAAATTTGTTAGGTTTTTTAGTATTTAGATTAATTCCATTCCAGATGCAAATATTTCTGAGGAAACATGCACTCTAGTTTGTACAGTTGCAGAATGAAAATCGTGGGATAATTCATGGAGGGTCTAATTTGTCATAGACTACGACAAATCAGTGAAGGGTAGAAAAGCTACTATACCATCACAAAAGACAATTAAAGTAAACCTGTACTTATACATAAATAGCAGTAAGTGATTAAAATGACACTGACATTACATTTATAATCATCAATGTAAATTAATCTTTTCAAAATGAAAAATTGAATACACTTACCTTAATCCCATCCTTGAAAGAGCTTTTAAATTACCTATTGTTTCTGGAATATCAATTAATTCATTATGCTGGACATCTAATGTTGATAACTGTACACAGTTTCCAATTTCTGAAAAGAAAAACAAAAAAAAAAAAAAATAGAAGGGGGGATTTTTGACTGAAATGTATTTTTAAAATATAATAATATGTTAATGCAGTTAAGTATCTCCAATATAAAGCAGTGGCATGGCGTAGCATGAGAAGCATGCTGATGCATATCTAATAATTGTCCATTGCTAACACTGATATATACACAGGGGGGGGGGATGCATTACACTAATAACTGGTTCATAAATTTTGAACCTCAAAGCATTAAGCAATAGAAAGACTATTGCATACACTAAGCAGTTTAAATATTGGAAGCTGAAAAAAACCTATGAAAGCAAAAAAAATATAATATATAATTTCAATAAGGTGAAAAAGCTTTTGTCACTTTATAATACTGAAGCTCTAACTTTGTATAAATAATTTAAAAAATAAAATGACTATATATTTTACAGCTTTATTCATCATCTATTGTTGTTCCGCTGTTCCACGGGTTGACGTAAAAAGCCCCGCCATCACGTCCTACTTCATTGATTTTGCTCCAATTTCCTCCTCTCTTTGTACAGTATTTTTCCATGCGAAAAAGTGTCAAAGCTTTCCTGAAATCCAAGTATATGATATCAAAAATAATTTTTTGCATCCAGTTCCTTTGTAACCACATCATAGTATCCAATCAAATTTGTCAGACAAGACTTCCATTAACAAACTAATCATGTGTCTGAATTATTATTGCAGTCTTGTCTAGATGATTCTGCAATGCATCTTTATCAGTTTCTCCATTATTTTCCCTAGAACAAAAGTTAAACTAACTGGTCTGTAATTACTCGTGTCACCCTTAGATACCCCTTTGTGAAATGGTGATACATTTTCACATCTCCAGTCCGTGGGGACTTCCCCTGAGTCCAAGGATGCTCTCATAATTATGGCTGAGGGTTTGCTTACTTTCTTTGCTGCCTCCTAGAATATAACTGGATAGATCTCCTCCACCCCAGGTGCCTTTCTTATGTTTAACTTCAACAATTTCTCCTTCACTTTGCTCTCATGATTTGATTTGATTTGGTGTTTATTGGCGCAAAAACAACTAAGGCTATACTGCGCCACTTTGCTCTCAGTTAGCACCTCCATAGCCAGGTGAGCAGGAGCAGCAGTGCGTAGCACACGCTTCTTGATTAGACCGGGGTTCGAGCCCGTACACACCAAATATGGAGGATGCGGCAGGTCAGGGAATGACCACCGCATATTCACAGCCCAGATAAAGGGTGAGGGTTGGCATCAGGAAGGGCATCCGGCCGTAAAAATTGCATGCTAAAACAATAAAAAAAAAAAAAAAAAAAAAACGCTGACCCCATATAATAATGGGAAAAAGGCGAGGACAAAAAAAAAAAAAAAAAAAAAAAATGGATGATTGTTTTCTACAGCAGCATGTTCGGGATGCAACTAGAGGGAGTAATACTCTTGATCTGATTATCAGTAATGATTATTCATGCATCAAGAATCTGCAGATAAAGGAACCACTAGGTGGCAGTGATCACAGTGTGCTGAAGTGGGATTTACTCAGAGGCAACTACCATCAAGGGCAAAGGGAAAGGTTTGTGCTTTCGTAAAGGCGACTACGGTGGTCTGAGACAGTATTTATATTCTATACGGTGGTACCAACTGATGATGTTACCAACAGCAAATTCAAAATGGGAAGCATTCAAAGAATTAATCTTGGAAGCTACTAGGCTTTTCATACCAACAAAGAAATATTGTTCAAGATTTAGGCCTAAATGGATGTCAGATGAACTAATTAGACATGTGACAGAGAAGAAAAATGCATGGGATACATGTAAATTAACATGTGACACAGAAGCCTATGATAGATATAAGCTGGTCTGTAACCAGGTTACAAAGGAGATTAGGCAAGCGAAGGCAGATTACAAGAAATCTTTGGCAAAGGATACAGAGAAAGAAAAACAGCAAAGAGTTCTTTACTTATGTAAACTCTAGAAGGAAGGGGATGAATCAGATTGGTCCACTTGATATCGATGGTTCAACTGTTGATGATCCTGCTCAGGTAGCTAACAAACTAAATGAATATTTTGCATCGACATTCACACATGAGGAGTTATTCAGCGAGGGGAATGCCACAGGTGTACTCAACTCAGGCAGTAAGCTAGATAATCTTGTAATAACTGAGCGTAACGTGGAGGAGAAATTGTTGAAGATAAACACAAGGCCTTTCTTGTGTTTATCTTCAACACACCTGGGGTGGATGGAATCTATCCAGTTATATTAAAGGAGGCGGCAAAGAAAGTAAGCAAGCCCTTAGCCATAATTATGAGAGCTTCCCTGGACTCAGGGGAGGTACCCATGGACTTTGCATGGAAGTACCCATGCAAATGTGATCCCAATCCACAAAGGAGGATCAAAGGGAGACATGGGTAATTACAGACCTGTTAGTTTAACTTCTGGTCCTGGGAAATTAATGGAGGCACTGGTTAAAGAAGCATTGGGATCATCTATCATTGCAGGACACAGCATGGGTTTGTTAAGGGGAAGTCTTGTATGACTAATTTGATTGGATACTATGATGTAGTGACAAAGGAACTGGATGCAAAGAATAACTTTGATATCCTATATTTGGATCTTAAAAAAGCCTTTGATACTGTTGCACATGGAAGACTGCTGCACAAATTGGAGCAGTGTGGCACTGGAGGCAAATTGCTGCTATGGATAAAGGGATGGTTGAGTGGGAGAGAGTGGTAATCAATGGATACTGCTCTTCGTGGACTAACGTTATTAGTGAAGTCCCTCAGGGTTCAGTGTTGGGTCCATTGTTGTTTTCTGTATTTATAAATGATATTGATGATGGTATATCAGGCTTAATGTCCAAGTTTTGAGATGATACGAAGGTTGGCAGGTTTCTTATTGACACTAATGACAGTACACTGCTGCAACAGGATCTAGAAAAGTTGAGCAGGTGGGCTGAGAGTTGGCAAATGAAGTGTAACATTGACAAATGTAAAATACTACATATGGGAGGCAGTAATCTCAGAGTAACGTATCAACTCTGTGGTAGCACACTGACAGTGGTAGAGAATGAAAAGGACCTGGGGGTAATTGTTCAGGTAGATATGAAGTTTTCTGAGTAGTGCAGATGGTCTGCAAGAGTAGCTCATGGTGTCCTGTCAATGATATACAGGAATTTTTCTAGCAGGGATAGGGAGGTGATTGCCCCTTGTATAATGCAATGGTCAGACCACACCTTGAGTACTGTATACAGGTCTGGAGGCCTTATTTTAAGAAGGATGTAGAGCTGTTGGAACGAGTACAGAGAAGGGGAACGAGACTAGTGAATGTAACAAATGGTTGCTCTTAAGAAGAAAGGCTTAAGTTTTGCAAATTACAGTGTCTGGAGACTAGGTACCTATCAGGTGATCTGATTGAGGTGTATAAAGCCTTGAATGGTTTGAGAATGCTCAATGCTGATCTGATGGGATTTTCCTCTTGCTCAGAATAATCGCCTGAGAGGGCATAAATTCAAATTGAGGAAAGACGGTTGGAGGATAGATGTGCAGAAGTTTGCCTTTGGCCAGTGGGGTGGTTGATTGCTGGAACAAACTTCCATCTGTCATTGTAGAAGTTGATAGCTTAAATAGATTGAAGGCAGAACTTGACAAATATTTGGAGCAAGTGGATGGGTGAAATAAGGTTTTTTTTTTTTTTTTTGGCTGATGCTATAGAAGCTTGCTTTCTTGCATCATGTGCCTTTGCTAATGCTAATGATCCAAATTGCAAATAGGGTAGCACTCAGGATGGAGCTCTGGGGAACACCCTCTTCTTGAATGTGAGATGATGAGAGCACATTTCTTTATCTGACTTGAAATGTGCATAACCTTAAAAAATTCTGAATTATTTGAGGAAGGTAGCCTTTCAGCCCTAACCTATGCAGGTCTTTAATAATACCATGTTGCCAAGTGGTATCAAATGCTTTCTGATTATCTAGGTTGATCATCACTATATGTTGTATCATGACAAAGGTGTTGTGTATGCTAGATTTGATTTTAACTAGTAAATCTAGAGTACACCTGTTTTTGCAGGAGCCATATTGGTGATCAGAAAGAAGAATTTGAGAGTCTAGAATCCAGGTGAGCCTCTTATTCACCATCCTTTCAAAGATTTTGTCCAAACAGCTTGTCAATGATATGGGTCTGCAATTCTGAACTACAGAGTTTTCTTATAGCACAATACAGGAATGACACCATGACAGAGGAGATATGGTTATAGAAGAGTAATAATATGCCTAAATCGGTTTCAAATAATCTAATAATCTGGTCCTGCTGCATTATTTGGAGATTGCTCAAAGATTCTTTGAGCTCATCTAGAGTAATAGGCTGATTATATGGAAGTGAGAGCCTGGTTGAAAAATTCAATTTATGACGTTCATCATTAGTTTTAATGCATTGAAAGGAGGTCACATAAGGGGAAGAGGAGGAAATATTATAGAAAGATTCTGCTAAAGCATTTGCAATCAAAAAGACGTACTGGTCATGGAGGAGAACAGTCAGCGGATTTTTGGCTGTTGTGAAGGAATAAGTATTTAGACAGTTTTACCATATTCTTCGTTAATTAACATACTACATTGTGTTTTACAAAGATATTAAATAGGTTTAGTAGCGTTCATTAACTTCTTATTTTGAATTTAACTAGTGATTTTTGGAAGATATGACTCCCGGTGCTGGTGCCAATATTGTTGAACTAGCCGCCATATTGTAATTGATAAGAAATAGTGCAACATATATATCTCGAACTGATAGCATAAGGTATAACGTAATACGAAGCAGTGTATTAGGATTCTGTTAGTTTAGTATAGTATTATCAATTAAATATATTTATTAATCTTATTAAATTCCATCGTTGATTAAACTGTATTTAAATGGAAATCATGACACAGACAAGAGCAGCGAAGCAAAGATTAGCGAGAGTGCTGTGATGCAGGGTAGAAACGAAGGGGGCGATTCTCCAATGCATCACAGTCTCAAAAAATGTGCGAAATGTGAAATGTTTGCCAAACTTTCTAAAACAGGACATGATCTAGCCAAGGAGGATGTCTTTGTCTGTGCTAGATGCCTAGAATGTCAAGAAATTAGGTGCCAACTCAGCAATCTGATAGGAGTCTATGAGAGCTTGAGGTGTAGGGTAAATTCCCTTGAAGAAATTAATATGAGGGGTACATCAAGCTCTCAGTTGCCTGGTTCAACGGCAGAGCTGACTCCAGTGCATCAGGCAACACAGAGGCAATCTCCAAGACAGAATGCGCTGGTTCCAAAGAAAATAGTTATTGCTGGTGACTTTATTGTCAGGGAGACGGGGAATATACTATGCAAGAAGGATAGGTGGAACAGGACCAGGGTATGTCTGCCAGGGGCAAAAGTTGATGACAGAGCAGATATCACCTTTTGAGGGCACAAAAGGTGATATTGTCTGAGTCTAAGGAAGCTCTCATAATTATTGCTAACGGATTGCTTACTTCCTTTGTTGCCTCCTTTATTATAACTGGATAGATCCCATCCACCCCAGGTGCCTTTCTTGTATTTATCTTCAACAATTTCTCCTCCACTTTACTCTCAATTATTACAAGATCATCTAGCTCACTGCCAGTGTTTACTTAATCTATGGCATTCCCCTTCCTGAATAACTCCTCATGTGTGAATGTAGATGCAAAATATTGATTTAGTTTGTTAGCTACTTGAGCAGGATCATGAAGAGTTGAACCATCGATATCAAGTGGACCAATCTGATTCATCCCCTTCCTTCTAGAGTTTACATAAGTAAAGAACTCCTTGCTGTTTTTCTTTGCATTCCTTGCCAAAGATTTCTCGTAATCTGCCTTCTTCTGCCTAACCTCCTTTGTAACTTCGTTAGAGATCAACTTGTATCTATCATAGGCTTCTGTGTCACATGTTAATTTATATGTATCCCATGCATTTTTCTTCTCTGCCATATGTCTCATTAGTTCATCTGACATCCATTTAGGCCTGAACCTTGAACAATATTTCTTAGTTGGTATGTAAAGCCTAGTAGCTTCCAAGATAAGTTCTTTGAATGCTTCTCATTTTGAGTTTGCTGTTGGTAACATCATCAGTTGGTGTTGGTAACATCATCTGTATAGAATTTAAATACTGTCTCAGACCATCGTAGTCGCCTTTACAAAAGCAATAACCCTTCCCTTTACCCCTGATGTTAGTTACCTCCTTGAGTAAATCCCACTTCAGCACACTGTGATCACTGCCACCTAGTGGTTCCCGTATCTGCAGATTCTTAATGCATGAAGAATCATTACTGATAATCAAATGAAGAGTATTGCTCCCTCTAGTTGCCTCCCGAACATGCTGATTTAGAAAACAATCATCCAATAAATCCACAAAAGCCTTGCTAGTGTGTCAGTGACCAACCCACAAATTCCAGTCAATATCTGGGAAATTAAAATCCCCCATTATAAGACTCTCTGATGTACTGGCCCACTCTATTTCCCTGTACAGTTTCTTATTATACTCATCAGAGTCATTAGGCCTATAGCACACTCCTACTCTCAATTTTGATCTCCCAATGCTTATGTCACACCAAACTGACTCGACACTGCACTGTCCAGCGATGTCGACTGGCTTCACTTTCTTGGAATTTATGTGTTTCTTAACTAATAGCATAACCCCTCCTCCCTTCCTATCCTGTCTATCCTTTCTGTAGACGTTGTACTCCCCAAATTCCAGTTCTGCATTCCTTATATCTGTGTGACACCATGTCTCTGATATCCCAACAATATCCGCCTTTGATTCTTTGAGCAATACCTCAAATTCATCAAATTTATTTACCAAACTCCTGGCATTGGCATACACGCAAGTATACATGCACCTGTTCTTTTTCTTAGCTACTCTAACACAACCCATGTGTTTACTTGGACCCCATTGACTCCCAGCAGTCTGAAGTATTCTTCATCTTATTTTCCAGGCTGCTGCTCATTCCAATAGAAGCAGTGCAAGAATCACTTTCACCTCTGCCAGTGGCTACTGTTAATCTATTAGTCCTTGTATCCCCCCAATCTAGCAATTTTCCGATACACCTAACACTGCCTCGATAGTATCAGCAAACATTCTTGCACCATTTATATTTAATTGTATCCCATCCCTGTAGAAGCAGTCTCTCCTGTTAACAAGTACAGACTAGGCTGAAAAAAATTCTACCCCTTGAGCCTTGCACAATCTTTCCAGGGCAGAATTGATCGACAGGGCTCTCATCATATACTCCCTCCTATCGTGTCTGGGCAGAATTGCAGACACTTTCAAATTCAACCCTAATTCACAGCTTTTTTTCAACAGTGACCTGTACTTGTTAAGTAATTCTGCCGGTCTCCTACTCTTAATATCATTAGTGCCAACGTGTACAACTATATCACCTTTTATGCCCTTAAAAGATGATATCCGCTCTACAACGTCATCAACCTTTGCCTCTGGCAGACATACCCTGGTCCTGTTTCACCTATCCTTCTTATAAAGCATGTTTCCCATTTCCCTGACAATAGAGTCACCAACAACTAATAGTTCCTTTGGGACCAGCTCTGCCTTGGGGGTTGCCGCTGTGTTGCGTGATGCCCAAGTGCAAGCTCTTCCGTTGGTGTGAGCAGCTGAGAGCTTGATGGGCCCCTCACTTCTAATCCTTCGAGGGCATCCACCCTGTCCTTCAAGCTCTCATATAGGCCCATAACAACGCTGAGTTGTCACCTGATTTCCTTACACTCCTTGCATCGCGCACATACAAAGACCTCCCCCATGGCAGTATCATGTCCCGTACCTGACTGCTCCACAAACATCAAGCAAATAGTGCATTTTAAAAGGCTGTGATTCAGAGGGCAACTGCCCCCCTCAGTTCTCTCCTGAGCCACAGCACTTCCATTAGCTTGAGCCTTTTACTTTGCTGCTCTGGTCTGAGTCATGATTTTGATTTAATTTCAATAAAATTTCAATTTCAGTACAAAATTAAAACACTAAACTTGTATCCCAACACAGTTATAACGCTATATTTATGTTTCAGTATTGAGTGTTATCTACGAAATCCCTTTATATAACTTCCATATCATGTTAAGTATTAATTATTTATTTTTGCTAATTATTTATGTTACGTAATCTAAGTCGTTATATGTATATTGTTAAAAGTAGAATTTAATTGACAATGAAGTTCAACAAGATTAATAGATTTACTGATTAATTGACAATATTATATTATGTACTATACTATACTAAGCTTATGCTATCTAGTTCGAGATATTTTGTATCGCGTAACAATGCCGGCAAATTACGAACGGTAAATCTACGAACACTTAAGTATCGATTAACGTCCAAATCTTGCTGTCTTAATTCAGAATAAACTAAGGATTCTGACTACCTACTTACAGAAAATAATTTGATTAGTAATTGCAAAAGCCTCAGCATCTCGACCAGCTGGGTTGGTGTGACTAGAAAACGGACGCCGGCTGGAGTTGTGAGCATTAAAATCGCCAAGGAAAATTACCTCACTGTTAGGAAAGTTGGACTGGAGAAAGTCAAGTTGCAAAGAGAGGAAGTCAAAGAGCTCCAAATGATTAGTGGAGTTGGGAGAACGGTAGAGACAACAGATGAATTTGACACAATGAAGTAGAGAGATTTTAAGCCAGAGAAGATTCCAAATTGCCAAGTCTCTCACAGGGAATATCAGAACGGACATATGCACAAGTACCACTTTGAGGCGAAAGGAATCATACAACAAATAATTTAGGCAGTTGAGATGAGCAGTAGTTGAATCAACCGATAACTGAGATTCTGTCAGAAAAAGTACAAGGGGTTTGGCAGACTGCAAGTGGAAATGGAAATCGTTGAGATTAAAATTGAGACCACGTATATTTGTGAAATGAATTAGGAAGTGCTTGGGAGGTTTAGATGTTTTTGCAGGTAAGCTTGCTCTATTAGTTTGACAATTCATGGTGTATTCAATAGTAAGAAAAAGTGGGTGGGACATGCTGTATGAAGTAATGAAATTTTTGGATATGGGGTACACATGGTAAGAATATACCCAGATCCTTGACATAATGTGGCCTTGACAATGCTCTCCGCATACACACTACTCGGACTCCCTCCAGTCACTATCTGGCAGAGTAGTGGTAGCAAGATTATACACTAGGTGATCCGGAAGCCTCCTAGAGAGTTACCAATAGATTCGGTCCGGTGTACTAACTAGTGGCCGGCCTGCGAACACCATTTTAGAGTTGTACCCTCGAAATGTAAGGAATATTGGAACTTGCCACGATGTTCATCATAACCTCAAAAGTCATCAATCATACTGCATGATGGAAGAGAAAGGGAAGGGTTGACCGGAACTTAGCTCTGGAGACTAAACATGGGTTCCAACCCTTCAAGCCTCCAATAAGCAAAGTGGTGGTATTGCACCGGTTGATGAGAGTCATCTAGTCATCTACACCTAGTACTGCCTGGTAACATAGAGGGGCGGCGTCCCTCCATGTGGTGTGGGCGCCACACCTCGACCCCTGCTTACGTTGGTTTACACCTAGGTGGTCACCCACCATGTACTTGTGCATGGAGGGTTATACCCAGGATTACTAACAGTCCCAACATCGTGAAGGTGCAAGCAGAGTAGTATAATAGCTGATTACAGAAGTGCATAACAGCTGATTTTTTCTCAGATATTCTATATCCATTATTTTTAGTCCATGCTTCTATTTTGTTTATGGATAATTGGAGCTGTCGTTCAGTTGAGTTCATGCTTTGTGATTGAAATGAAATAGAAAGGTCATCTGCGTACATATATATTTCCAGTGAAGGTGGTATAACCTTTGTGATATTGTTCACCCGCAGCGCAAACAGGGTTGCATTTAATACTGAGCCCTGGGGGACCCCTTCCTGTTGTGTATATATTGTAGATAAACAGCCTTTATATCGTACCTGAAATGTTCTGTTAGTAAGGAATTTTTCTATAAATTGTGGAAGTTGTCCTCTGTATTCTAACTGAAATAGATCTTATAGGATTTCGAATCTCCATGCTGTGTCAAAAGCTTTTTCAAGATCTAGAGTTACCATCACCATATGCTGCTTTCTTATAAATGAGTTTCTAATATTTGTTTCAACTTGGACATATAGATCTAGTGTTGATCTATTTTTCCTAAATCCAAATTGGTGGAGTGATAAAACATTCTCTTTTTCCAGCAACTATGTAAGTCTATTGTGCACCATTCGTTCAAGGATTTTCCAAAAGCAGCTGGTCAGTGAAATAGGGTGATAATTATATGTATAGGAAGGATCTTTTCCTGGTTTGGGAAATGCAAGGACAATTGCATGCTGCCATATCAATGGATACAGGTTGTTCAGAAAAATTCTATTATATAGAGCTAGCAGGATATCCAGACAATCAGAGTTTAGGTGTTGTATCATAGTATAATAAATGCCATCGGGACCTGGTGCGCTATTAGGCAATTTTGTAATTTGTTTAAGTAACTCCTCTTTCAGAAATGGTAGATTATAGGAATGAAATGTCTTGGTAGAGAAATTCAACTTACTCCGTTCAGCTTTCTCTTTATATTTTTGAAAGTCAGTGCTGTAGCTTGTAACTGCTGATGTAGAAGCAAAAGATTCAGCCAGAATTTCTGATATCTTGTCTGTTGTAGAAACGTTCTGCCCTTTCCAATGGAAGATTGGAGATTGTATGCTTGGATATCTTCCACTTAATAGCCAAATTTTTTTCCACACCAAACTGGGACTCGAGTTCCTAGTAAGTGTGGAGGCAAGCATGATCCAAGAATTTTTCTTTGCCTTCTGAATTCTCCTCGCTTCGGCTTTGGCTTTTTTATATGCAATCAAATTGAGGATAGTTGGATATTTCCGGAATCTATTCCATGCATGATTTCGTTTTGTTTTGTTTTTGCTGTTGCACATTCTGCATTCCACCAAGAGTTGTACCTTGCCCTGCTTATTTGGGGTATTGTAGCTTTTGAAGCTTTTAGCAGTTGATCGTTGATATATGACAGCATCATCTATTGGTAGGGTTTCTATTAATTGCTTTTCTAACTTGATTAATTGCATATATTTACTCCAATTAGCTTTTTTAAAATTCCATACTGTTCTAGTTTCTACTGTAAGAGTCTATTGTGTCTGTATGTACTATCGGAAAATGATCACTGTTGTAAGGATCACTTAATACGAACCATTCTATACTGGGATAAATTGATGGAGAACATATTGTTAAGTCTATTGCAGAAGTGATACCTGTAGCCAAACTGATATAAGTGTGAGATCTAGTATTCAGTAAATTCAGTTGTTGATCATCTAGGAAAGTTTCGATTAAGTTACCTCTATTGTCTGTGTGAGAAGATCCTCACAGATGATGATGGGCATTCATATCTCCCATAAGGCAATAGGGAGGTTGAAGCTGCATAGTAAGATTGTTTAATTCCGATCTGGAGAGAGGAATATTTGGTTGAAGATAAAGGGATGAGATTGTGATAGAAATTCCGATGGCTATTCTCACTGCTACTGCTTCTAAGTTGGTTTTTAATGTTGTTTGCTTAGCTGGTATATTAGTATTCACCAAAATTGCCACTCCTCATTTGGCAGTTCTGTTATCATTTCAGTCTCTCCGGAAAAGTGTATAATTTTGAAATGTGGGTGAAGATTGAAGTGTTAGATGGGTCTCCTGAAGGCAAATGCAGACCGGTTTATACTGCTGAATAATATCTTTTATTTCATCCAATTTTCCATGTAAACCACGGCAGTTCCATCGTATAATGATATGTTGCATTATTTAGGTCTCGGAACTATTTGTTGAATCTGGCTGCGCTTTTGAGTTTTTTCGTTTATCATATTTGGGTCTGTCTTTCTTCGGAAAATTAGGACAAGGTGTATCAATATCTTCTGCAGGGTGTAGTTCTAGTATGTTCTCTCTCTCTCTGTTCATCAGTATCCATTTTGTCTATGTTTGTTTGTTTCTGTTCATTAGATGCTGTTTGCTTTGTTTTTGAAGATGTTACTTCTGATTTCTGCTTTCCAGGCATGGAAGTATCCTGCTCTTTAGCAATGGATGTTTCTTGCGAAGCTGTTTTTGTCATCAAAATTACTTTACTCCAGTCTATAATTTGATTTAGAGGTATTACTACCTCCGTTTGAGTGGCTATAGTTTGCTGTCATTTCACTGCTGAAGCATAGGAACGTGAAGGTTTGGTTGCAAGTATCTGTTTTCTTGCTTCCGGATAAGACACTTTATTTTCTACTTCGTATTTTTGAATTTGTTTTTCCAATACCCACATTTCGCATGTCTTCGAAAAAGCAGGGTGATTTCCGTGACAGTTTGGACAGAGTGGCGTAGAGGATGTGCAGTTTGCTTGATTGTGTTCTTTCGATTCACAGAGTGGACAGATGGGATCACTGCAACATGTCGCCTGAGAGTGTCCATATCGCTGACAGTTGTAACACCTTATTGAATTCGGTATATACGGTTGGATTTTGCAATTTAAATATCCTGCTTTAACTGAGTGGGGAAGAGAAGGATTGTTAACGGTGAGAATAACTGATCGGGTTGGAGTGAGAATTCCGTCTTTCTTCATCATTATCCTCCTAACATGTATCACTTGTTGTTCTGTTAACTCGCACAGTAATTCTTCCTCTGAAACAGTCAAAAGGTCCCATTTGGTAATAACACCTTTCGATGTATTCAGGGAATTATGTGGGGTAATTTCAACTGGCAGTCCTGCAAACGTTTTTGGTTTTAGCAATTTCTCAGATTGATGACTTAGTGAGGTTTCTACTAAGAGATCACCTGATTGTAATTGTTTTATCATTTTTGGTGATCCAACCATGGACTCTATAGTCTTCTGAACTAAGAAAGGGGATAATTTCCCAATGGGTTGTGTTGATAACGAATGTATCACCAAAAAGAAAGGAACAGTAGGCTGAGAGCTGTTGATTTTCATTCTCTTAGCCTGAGAGATGTTCAGCAGTAAGTCATCAGATTTATTGCAGTTAACTTTCTCCATTCTTGTGTTGTTAGTTTTTTGGTCCATTTTAAACTCCTTTTAGTACTGGGTGATGTCTTTTTACCCAGGTCCAGCCCCGCCATGGGGAGGCAAGAGTAGTGCCACCAAGTGACCAAGCGAGTAAAATAGAAGGTTAGTACACAGAAAAATTAAAAAAGGTTACTTTCCTTTCTGAAACTTCTTCCTTATGCTTTAAGAAAGAGAACTCTTATTATATGTTTGAATAATGGAAGAAAAAACATGTGAACTCAAAGGGAAAAGTTTATCTCTCTAATATAATCGCAGTAGAAGTCACAGGGAAGATCGCTTGGCGTCAAGATTCGCTTGGCGCCCAGGGCCATTACTTAGAAGGCTTGTGATGTACAAGTTAGTGCAAATGCATCATTTTAGTATGTAGCACCTACTAAAGTGGTTAAAAATTGGCATCATTTAAATATATCTCATATTGTGAATACTTTCATGAAAAGTTCTCATGATATTGCACTACCTCAAATAAGTAACGGCAAACCAATGGAGAAGACTACTGTTACTTATTCTCGGCGGATACCACCACCCAAATGGTACCATTTCGAAGCTTATTAAAATAAGCTCGTTGTCAAGGTATTCACAATATGAGATATACTTAAATGATGCCAATTTTTAACCACTTTAGTAGGTTACTGCATACTAAAATGATGCATTTGCACTAACTTATATGTCAGTAAACTCATATGCAACACGAGGCTTCAGCCCTAAAACATTTTTAATATGATAACTAGTTACATACCATCAGGCTTCTCTCATATTGCGGTGTTAACTTCATAACTGGGTTGTCATCATTGCAATGTCAGGGTACCTGCCCACCCTGATGGGCAGGTACCTACCTGGAGATGTGCAAATGAATCCCCAATTCACAAAGGGGGATCGAAGGGTGACACGAGTAATTACAGACCAGTTAGTTTATCTTCTGTTCCGGGTAAAATAATGGAGTCACTGGTTAAAGATGCATTGCAGGATCATCTAGACAAGACTGCAGCAATAATTCAGACACAGCATGGGTTTGTTAAGGAAAAGTCTTCTCTGACAAATTTGATAGGATATTATGATGTGATTACAAAGGAACTGGATGCAAAAAATAATTTTGATATCATATATTTGGATATCAGGAAAGATTTTGACACTGTTGCACATGGAAGACTATTGTACAAATTGGAGCAGAATGGTATTAAGGATAAGTTGCTACAATGGATAAAAGGATAGTTAAGTGGGAGAAGACAAAGGGTGGTAATCAATGGGTGCTGCTCTTCGTAGACTAATGTTATTAGTGGAGTCCCACAGGGTTCGGTGTTGGGTCCACTGTTGTTTTGTATATTTATCAATGATATTGATGAAGGTATATCAAGCTTAGTGTCAAGCTAAAGGTTGGCATGGTTGTTAATGACAGTAATGGCAGTGTGCTACTGCAACAGGATCTAGATAATTTGGGCAGATGAGCTAAGAAGTGGCAACTGAAGTTTAACCTCGACAAATGCAAAGTACTGCATATGGGTAGAAGTAACCCGAGAGAAAAGTACCAACTGTGTGGTACTACACTTAAGGTGGTAGAAATGAAAAAGACCTGGGAGTAATTGTGCAGTCAGATATGAAGTTTTCTGAGCAATGCAGACAGGCTGCCAGGGCAGGTCATGGGGTTTTGTCAATGATATATAGGAATTTTGCTAGCAGGGAAAAGGAGGTGATTGTTCCTCTGTATAAGGCAATGGTCAGGCCACACCTTGAGTACTGCGTACAGGTCTGGAGGCCTCATTTTAGGAAGGATGTAGATTTGCTTGAGCGTGTACAGAGAAGGGCAACAATATTGGTTAGGGGAACCAAGAGAGGCTAAAGTTCTGCAAATTGCAGTGGCTGGAGACTAGGCACCTGCGCAGTGATCTGATTGAGGTGTATAAGGCCTTGAATGGGTTGAGCACGCTGAATTCTGATGGGATCCTTCCACTTGTTCAGATTACGAACCTAAGGGGGCATAAGTTCAAATTAAGAAAAGACAGATGTAGAATAGATGTGCGGAAATTTGCCTTTAGCCAGCAGTTGGTTAATTGCCGGAACAAACTTCCATCTGTCGCGGAAGTTGATAGGTTGAATAAATTTAAGGAGGAACTGGACAGGCATTTGGAGGGAATGGTGTGATTTTTTTTTGGCTGATGCTGCATAAGCTCATACACTTGCTTTCTTGCATCACATGCCACTACTACTACTACTACCCACCGATGAGAAGCTTCAAAGAGGTGCTGTCTGGCTGGTGCTATCTGCCGAGAATAAATAACAATAGTCTTTTCCATTGGTGAGGTTTTACTTCTTCTAGGTAGTGCAATATCGTGGCAATTTTTTATGAAGATATTCATAATATGAGATTTACTTAAATGATGCCAATTTTTAATCCCTTTAGTAAGTTGTTTGCTGCATACTAAAATGATGCATTTGTACTAACTTGTACATCAGTAAACTCTTATGCAAAATGAGGCTTTAGCCCTAAAATATATTTAGTTAGAAGCGTTTTTGTGAAAAAAATATCAAGTGTGTTGGCTGTGTGGTTAGGGTAGTCTGGTATTCTGGTAGGTAAATGGACAATCTGTGCAAGGTCATTAGTAATTGCAAAAGCCTCAGCATCTCGACCAGGTGGATCTGTGGGATTAGAAAAGTCACACAGAGTTGTTAACTGGAGTTGTTAACATTACAATCACCAAGGAAAATTAATGCACTGTTAGGAAAGTGAGTTTCAAAAGTTTCAAAGAGTTCAAAGTGATTAGCGGGGTTGGGAAAACGATAGAGGCAACAGATGAATTTGAAAGAACGTTGTAGTGAGAGTTTAAGCCAGAGAATATTAAAAGGAGGAGATTCCAAATTACTAAGTCTCTGACTGGAAATATCACAGCAGACATATGTAGAAGTACCACTTTTTAAGTGAAAGTTATCATATGGTGAATATTTCGGACAAGTGATTTGAGCAGCAGTTGAATGAACTGATAACTGGAATTCTGTCAGAAAAAATGCATGGGGATTTGGCAGACTGTAAGTGGAAATGGACCTCATTGAGTTTGGAACTTAGACCACATATATCTGTTAATTGAACAAGGAAGTGTTTGGGAGGTGTAGATCTTTTCACAGATATGTTTGTTCTATTAATTTGACAATTCATGACGTATTCAGTAGTGAGAAAAGGTGGGGAGGACATGGTGTGTGAAGTAATGATGTTTTTGGATATGTCATACACATGGTGAGAATATACCCAGCTCCTTGACATAACGTGGCCTTGACAATGCCCCCCCCCCCCCCACATACACATTACTCGGACTCCCTCTAGTCACTATCTGGCAGAGTAGAGGCTATATATGAGATTATACACTAGCTGGTTTGGATGACTCCTAGAGAATTACCAATAGGTTCGGTCCCATGGACTATCTAAGGGCCAGCCTGCGAACATCATTTTAAAGCTGTACCAAAATGTAAGGAAGATTTGATCTCACCATGATGTCAATTGTAACCTCAAAACACATAAATCGTACTGAATGATGGAAGAGATGGGGGAGGATTGTGATCACTGCATGCATTTTTCTTTCGTCACTAGTCTCATCACTTCATCTGACATCCCTTTAGGTCTACGAATTGAACAGTATCTCTTAATTGGCATAAAAAGCCTAATAGCTTCTATGATTACCTCTCTGAATGCTTTCCATTTAGAATTTGATATTGGTAAAAACTATCAGATGGTCCCAATGCATAGAATTTATAAACTTTGACCATTTTAGTCACCTTTACAAAAGCCCTTCCCCTTTGCTTTTAACAATGGTTATATCTTTTTTTTTTCTAACCTCCACAACAATATACTATATTCTTAATGCATGAAGTGTCATTGCTGATAATTATATCAAAAATGTTACTTTTTCTTTTTCCCTCTCTAACATACTTTCATTCTCTAACGTGTGGAAAACAATCATCCATATATATCCCCAAGTATTACTACTGCACAGTGACAAACCCACAAGTTGCAGTCAATATCTGTAAAGTTAAAAAAATCTCATATTAAAAGAACAAAGCTATTGGCCGCAACTTTTGCCCATCTCTGCTCCCACCTCTGTCCAAACCAGATGAGGTTCTGTTGTCACTTCGGACAAGGATAAAGCTGATCTGCTAGCATCCCATTTTTCTTCCAACTCACGTATTAATGATCTTGATAAAACATCTCCCACCATTCCCAACACGCTCCATTCAATGCCTCCTGTGGTCTTCCGTCAAAAGGATGTAGGAAGGATTTTGACGAATCTTGATGCTAAGAAAGCTCCAGGTCCCGATGGTATTTCTCCACTTGTTCTCAAAACCTGTGCTCCTGAACTTACTCCTATTCTTTGCTGCCTTTTTTCGCTTTCTTATTCCAAAGGTGTTTTTCCTTCTGCCTGGAAATTTGCTCATATCCAGCCTGTTCCTAAAAAGGCTGACAAATCTCTCCCATACAATTATCATCCCATTGCAATTACTTCTACTCTTTCTAAAGTAATGGAGAAATCAATTAACCACCAACTCTTAAACTACCTAGAAACCTTCCATCTGATCAACGATCGCCAGTATGGATTCCGTCAGTGTCAATCCACTGGTGATATTCTGGCTTATGTTACCCATTTATGGACTAATTCAATGGAAATGTTCAGTGAAACACAAGCAGTTGCTCTTGACATCTCAAAGGCTTTCGATCATGTTTGGCATAAAGGTCTTCTAAACAAGCTTCCATCTTATGGTTTGCCAACTGTTTTTTGTAATTGGTTATCCAATTGTCTCTCTGATCACTCACTAAGGGTGATGGTAGATGGCTCTCTGTCTTCTAACTTCTTCACTAATGCCGGTGTCCCCCAAGGTTCAGTTCTTTCCCCCACTCTTTTCCTCTTGTATATTAATGACCTTCTTCCATTGACTGGAAATCTTATCCATAGTTTTGCTGATGATAGCACATTGCATTCCACTTTCCATTTTAAGAAACCTTGTTCTGCTCAATCAGCTTCAACTTCTCGAAAATCTGCTACCAATTCCTTAAATGCCGATCTCCAGGTAATTCTCCAGTGGGGCAAACACAACTTAGTTGATTTCAATCCTTCTAAAACTCAGTCTTGTCTTATATCTCGCAAAAAGGATTCTTCTGCTCCTATGCTTATCTTTGGTGACACTCTGACTTCTAGGCAAAATGATATATCTCTTTTGGGAATTACCCTGACTTCTAATCTCTCTTGGCACAAGCACATTACAAATATTGCTTCCTCTGCATCTAAAAAAACTTGGTTTTCTCTTTCGCTCTCGGCGTTACTTTTCTTCCAAACAGCTGTTCACTCTGTGCAAATCGCAAATCTGCCCTACCATGGAATATTGTTCCCACATCTGGGGTGGTGCCCCCAAAACCTCTCTCAGCCTTCTTGATTCCATTCAGCAGAGGGCAGTTAGGTTAATTAATGACTAATCTCTAAGAGTCTCTCCACTCGCTGTCTCATAGACGTTCTGTTTCTGCTGCATGCCTCTTCTACAGATACTTCCATGGGCACTGTTCTTCTGAATTTGCTTCTATAATTCCCGCTCTCTCTTTCAAAACAGTCCAAACACGTGCCGCCACCAGCCAACATCCATTTATTGTCCAACTTCAAACTCAGAGAACCAACTTTTCATCTTCCTCGTTTATTCATTCAACTGCTGTTTTCTGGAACAACCTTCCTTCGTACGTATTTCCTGAAAATTACAGTCTACAGAAGTTCAAGTCTAATGTCAACAAATATCTTCTTTCGTCTTCTCAACCTCCAACCCAACCACGGTACTATGTACTATAGGTTCCAATACCTCTCATGTTTGGGGTTTACATAAAAAAAAATAAATAAATAAACTTTAATACTAATACATGGTGCTATATTATTTTATTGTTTAAAATTGCAAATTACTTACCGTGAGGTAAATGTTTCAGATGATTATTGGAAGCATCAAAAGTAATGAGCTGAGTCAGTCTTCCTATGCCTGCCGGTAATTCTCTAATCTTATTTTCCCTTAAACTCAGCATTGTTAAATTCTGAAAGTTAATATTATTTATTAATATACTTCATTATAAAGAAAATACAAATAACAGTTCAAATTTTTGAGATATGTCGAAGTTTACATCAGTCAATTCGTAAAGAGCCATAAAAATTTTGTGCTGGAAGAGAAGTCTACATATATCTTTGTACTTAGTGTATGCAATATCAAACTAAAATATAAAATGGCAACTTCTACTTGTTATCAGTGTTTTTTTGAGTAGTTATGCATTCTGCTTGTTTAAATCCATATGATGCCATAGACTGGTAAAAATCTGTTAAAGAATGGATCTGTAAACCTCATTGGCCCTGTGTGGCAGTCTCAGAATATAGGAGAATCGTGTGAGATGTCTATTTCAATTTTTAGTGTTCCGTCACGTGTTGAGAGAACACTAAAAATTTAAACATTTTTAGTGTTCTCTCAACACTAAATGAGTTTTAAAAATCATTGGATTCATCTTGACGTTTTTCTCGTAAGAAGGTCACAGAAAGCTGGCTTATTTCTAAGGCATTCACTAAATGAAAGGTGAGCAATTTCAATTTTGCTTAAACTCAGAAAACAATTTCCTATAATCAGTGCTTACCAGTGAAGGTTGTATTCCTTAAGAAAAAGATTCTCCCCCATACTAAGACAGCAGCAAGAAAGAGATGGATTTTTACCTACCAAAGGAATTTAAATTCGATAGCTCTGAATTATTTCAACTAAAAGATCACTTAAGATTAATTTAAAATGGCTAAAGTGGCTAGAGTACCACAAATCTCAAGAAACCAGTGCATTTTTTGTAAATCCATAAGAAGGAAGACTTATTTCTTATGGTCTGTAAATGTATCATGTGTTTAAAATGTTTTAAAAATTTCAAGGATAACTAAACAAAGAAGCAGTGAACTTCAGTTGTCTTTTGAAGCAAAATGTGGTTCTTAAAAAACAAAAAATTAAAAAAATGTTCTTGTTTATACTCCGGTACAACCACCAGATCAGTGGAGTTCACAACAATTCATTGATGCAAATGTTAATCATATTTAGCAGTCACGGGCTTGAACCCCAGTCCACTCAAGGAGCATGTGCTACTGCGCTCATGCTCCTGACCACTCAGATACATCAGGCCTTAAGTCAGAGTAGAAACATGGCAACAAAGTTATCCAGTCAAATAATCAGAAAACACCTGCCTCCAAAATTAGCAAGCCCAGACAAGAAACTAGCCTTAATTTATAGGATTCCCTATTAACTAGAACAGATGAGATTAAATATGGCAGCAAAAAATTGAAGAAATTATCAAAGAAAACCAGAAGAAATCATTGCACGAAGCCCAGAACAACTCACACTGATGAAGCTCTCCTTATATCTCTTGAATATGAATCAAGCTTGAATATAACCTCTCCTCTCAATATTAATTGTAGTAATATTAATGTCACCCACAATGATGAGAGTCTGGATGATCCCATCACCTGTTCCCAATGATCACCCATCTCTCACTCTGTATATCAGCTATTAAGGCTACAGACGAGCTCATCCAAATAAGTACAGTAAGCACTAACCAAACTAAAATTTTCCTGCAAAATTATACTGAAAATTGGCATTCTCAGAGCATTAAACCCATCCCCACACCACAACAATGGGCTGATCACCCCATTCAGCTTTTCCACATTGCCAGTGAATTATCAACAAGGTCAAAAGATTTGTGGGACAATTCTTCAATTCATCTCAGAGGACTGCCACTTGATCAGCTTTCTTGATAGCAATATCAAGCAATATCAATAGCAATAACTAAAGCTGAATTTAACTCTTAATTTAACTCTGAATTTAACAAACAGAAATTTAACTCTTTCTTTGCAAGCTAAAGAACTATCAAAGTGACCTTGTGAACACCACCGATTTACATTCGATGGATGATGATGTACAAACTGGGCAGAAGCAGAACCAAACTTCAGCTGAGGTTTACAGCCCATTTGCCAATGATGCATGTCCACTGAATACTTGGGCATCAGATGGTTGCACCACAACATCATTAGAGGTAATTGAGAAACCAAATAAGAAAGCGAGAAAAGGTCTAGTCTGTAACTGCTCCACTACCCAACATGAGCTGCAAATGCCAAACCATTAGAAGTAACTACAGGGATAATATCATACAAGGGCCTCCTCTGACCTGGAAGCCTTTACTATGACATAACTCTACAGAAAACCATGGATCATGTGAGTATCCAACAGATGTCATCAATATAATAGACCTGTATTCCAGGCACCTTAGATAGTAGCTAATAAAAGCACACATCTTGGATCACACAAATGCTTGGAAAACTATAGACTGCATGTAGTCACCAACATCAGCAACCCAGCCATCAGTTCAGAATGAATCTGCCTGCTGACAACCATGGATTTTCGCTATGAAATGCTTCACACCCTGCAAGGCACAACTTCTTTATACACAAGGCTGATCATCGCTCTCAGCTAAAAGCTGCACCTGTATGAGAGAAAATGTTTGTGACCAGGCTAGACTCTAACACCACAATTTCAGATCTTCAAACTCTTATATTGTAAAGAACTGGACTACAGCCATAAATAAGCCACAGATATGGACCAAACATTCATCATATTACTCATTCAAAGGGACATTCAACCTTCAGCATTTTAGCACCATACTCAACCTGCAAATATTGTCTTTTGGATTGGATTGGATTTATTATGGATTTACTGCAGCAACCTAGGCTGTATTGCTTCAACAACAAAAAATAAATAGACATATTGCAAAAAGCTGTTTAAGCATGGGTAATGCATCTCCACCATTTCTACTACCTAGGTAAGAGCGGTTTCTGAAAAGTAAGGTAACATATTTTTTTTCTTAATAATGGTGAAAGGGAATGAGATGAAATGCGGTGGACAGATAAACCCGTTAATAACGTTCAAAAAGACCGCCAGTGCAGTGTTGTAGCACTCTCACCTCACTACTGCAACGAGTACTTCGCAGATACCAGCAAAATGGCAGCTACCATGCGAGTGTGGTCCAAAACAGGCATTCATGAAGTTATTCGCTTTTTGCAAGCAAAAGGGTTTTCACTAAGTGACATTCACCATGAATTGGTTGCTGTGTATGGCGAAAAGGTGATGACAAAGAAGCAGATATGTTTTTGGTGCAAGGGCATCGTTCTTGAAAACAGGCGAGTGAAACTGTGTGAAATTGCACAAATGATGAATGTGAGTAAGTTGGCTGTTCATGATGTCCTTAGCTTTTGAAAGGTGAGCTGCCACTGGGTGCCCTGACAATTGTCAGAGGAGGAGGACAAAGCAAAATGCATGGGGATGTGTCTGGAGAAACTGTTGCGATACAGCGATGAAGGAGAGGATTTTTTAGCTCGCATAGTCACAGCAGATGAAACATGGGTTCATCACTTTACCCCAGAGAACAAACAAGATTCCATGAACTGGAAACATCCACAATCTTCTGTGCGAAAAAAATTCCAAACTGTTCCCAGTGTCCGAAAAGTCATGGCCGCAGTGTTCTGGGATCGCCAAGGCGTTCTGTTGGTAGACTTCTTGACGGAGGGAGGAACAATCAATGCACAGCTTTACCATGCAATGTTGAAAAAAAAATTAGGGCCAACATTCAACAAAAATGACAGGACTCCTGACAAGCGCCGTGATTTTGTTGCACAACAACGCAATTCCACACACTGCCCACACCACTCGTGAGTGGTAATTATTGGGAAACTCTGTCACATCCCCCCTACAGCCCAGACTTAGCTCCTTTAGACTTCCATTTGTTCGGCCCTCTGAAAAAAAATCTTTCAGGAAAGCATTTCACCATGGATGAGGAAGTTCATCAGGCAGTGTGATGTTGGTTACTGCATGTGAGCACGGACTTCTTCAGTACTGGTATTGATAAATTGATCCATCATTGAGACAAGTGCATCAATAAAACTAGAGACTGTGGAGAAGTAGTGTATTTTCACTTATTTCTTGGTGTGCAATTTCAACTTAGTATTATTAAACATCATCGAGAGAAAAAATGTGTTACCTTACTTTTCGGAACCACCCCTCATATTATGCATGCATCGTTTTATTATATCTCATATTGTAAATATCTTCACGAGTTGCCTAGATATTGCACTACTTCAAATAAGTAATGCTTCTCTGGTAGAGAAGGCTACTTTGTTTATTTAAAAGTTATACTGTTACTTATTCTCAGATGGCACCACCACCCAGACACCATTTCGAAGCTAGTTGGCTTCATCATCGGTGGGTTGGTGGTTTAATCTAAATATATTTCTTGACATTTCGTCAAGAAATATATTTAGTTTACACCATCAAGCATCTCTCATATTGTGCAGTTATACTTCATAACTGGGTTGTCACTATTGCAACAGGGTACCTGCCACCCACTGATAATTAAGCCAACTTGCTTTGAAACAGTGCCATCTGGGTGGTGGTGGTACTTATTCTCAGATGGGCACCACCACCACCCAGTGCCATCTGGGTGGTGGTGGTGCCCATCTGAGAATAAGTAACAGTAGTTTTCTCTGCCAGAGAAGTGTTACTTATTAGAAAAATGCAATATGTAGGCAACTTGTTGTGAAGGTATTCAACAATATGAGATATAATAAAATGATGTATGCATACTACCTAGGTAGTAGAAATGATGAAAATGCATTACCCATGCTTAAACAGCTTTTTTCATACTCTTTGACATTTCATCAAGAAATATATTTAGATTAAACTATGCACACCATCAAGCATCTCTCATATTGTGGAGTTATACTGCATAATTGGGTTGTCACTATTGCAACAGGTTACCTGCCCACCCACTGATGATGAAGCTAACTAGCTTCAAAACGGTGCCGTCTGGGTGGTGGTGAGAATAACAGTAGTCATCTCTACCAGAGAAGCATTACTTATTCGAAGTACAGCCACTCCCCGACTAACACAAGGGTTGCAATCTGCAGAACGCTACATAAGTCGAATTTTATAATAATCTTAAATTATACGTGAAAACCTCATACCTTTGAGTAGGACTGTTAATCTCAAAACTCAATCGCGAATGATTATATGAATTTTTCCCCGTGTATTGTCATAAATGAATCAAGTTAAAATAACTATTAATTAAAATAAGCATGTATTCAACTCTCATATCATGTCAAGGGAATCGGAAAGACACCAGGTGGGAAGGAGCAGCAGTGCATAGCACACGCTTCTTGATTAGACCGGGGTTCGAGCTTGTCACCACCAAATACGGAAGATGCGGAAAGGTCAGGGAATGACCACCGCATATCCCAGAGCAATATGGCCTTAGTTGCTAATGCT
This sequence comes from Mastigoproctus giganteus, assembly GCF_048544385.1. Taxonomy (NCBI): domain Eukaryota; kingdom Metazoa; phylum Arthropoda; class Arachnida; order Uropygi; family Thelyphonidae; genus Mastigoproctus; species Mastigoproctus giganteus. Next base: position 144,942,311 of record NC_143585.1, on the reverse strand, counting down.
CCTAAAAACAAAATAACAAACAAACAAACAAACACGGCGGCCACCAACCTCCAAAAACCAACCAACACCACAAGCCATCATGAGAATTGAAAGACAATTTTCACGAAATTCTAAAAACGACGACACTAATAAATTAATTCATACGAAAGTTAAACTTTAAAGTCGTTATTAACTTCTTTTAAGAGATCACCTTACTCGGTATTGTTGCCATGTTCACAAGAAGTACAAAAGTGATTCGCAAATGCTATCCCCCTGTTTTATATCAAATTAATGACACCTGACATGATTATTTATATAAACCAATGTATGAATTGCTATTCATGCATGCACGTAAGAGTCCATGAGTCCGAAAAATGATAAGGTCTGTGTACATTAATAGATTTAACATTTAATCTCATTTCTAATGTTTCAGCAATTAATAATTTAAAATATTCATGCTGTTTATTAAGAACCTTGGATTCATTAAAAAGAAACATATGTCCATCAGTGATTACATGAAATGCAGGCTCAGATGCACCCATCCTATCTGCTCTTACTGATGCCAAATGCTGCTGTATCCTTACTGAAAGTGAATTACTCGAACATGATGATTGTTTTCTGCAGCAGCATGTTCGAGAGGCAACCAGAGAAAGTAATACTCTTGATCTGGTTATCAGCAGTGATCATTCATGTATTAGGAATTTGCAGATAAAAGAACCACTAGGTGGCAGTGATCACAGTGTACTGATGTGGGATTTACTTAAAGATTTAATTACCATCAGGGGTAAAGGAAAGGGTTTTGCTTCCGTAAAGGCGAGTACAGTGGTCTCCGACAGTTTTTAAATTCTGTACAGTGGGATCAACTGACGATGTTACCAACAGTAAATTCTAAGTGGGAAGCATTCAAGGAATTAATCGTGGAAGCTACTAAACGTTTCATACCTATTAAGAAATATTGTTCAATGTTTAGGCCTAAATGGTTGTCAAATGAACTAATCAGACTCGTAACAGAGAAGAAAAATGCATGGGATGCATACAAATTAACACGTGACACAGAAGCCTATGATAGCTATAAGTTGATCTGTAACCAAGTTACAAAGGAGTTTAGGCAGGCAAAGGCAGATTACGAGAAATCCTTGGCAAGATGCTAAGAAAAACAGCAAGGATTTCTTTACTTATATAAACTCTAAAAGGAAGGGGATGAATCTGATTGGTCCACTTGACATCGATGGTTGGACTGTTGATGATCCTGCTCAGATAGCAAACAAACTGAATGAGTATTTTGCATCTACATTCACACGTGAGGAATTATTAAGGTTTGAAAATGGCAGAAGGTTATCAAATTGTAGCAGGATACTTAATGATTTTGGAATAACTGAAAGCAAAGTGGAGGAGAAATTGTTGAAGTTAAACATAAGAAAAGCACCTGGGGTGGATGGGATCTATCCAGTTATATTAAACGAGGCGGCAAAGCAACTAAGCAAACCCTTAGCCATAATTATGAGAGCATCCTTGGACTCAGGGAAGGTTCCCACGGACTGGAGATGTGCAAATGTATCCCCAATTCACAAAGGGGGATCGAAGGGTGACACGGGTAATTACAGACCAGTTAGTTTAACTTCTATTCCGGGTAAAATAATGGAGTCGCTGGTTAAAGATGCACTGCAGGATCATCTAGACAAGACTGCAGCAATAATTCAGACACAGCATGGGTTTGTTAAGGGAAAGTCTTGTCTGACAAATTTGATAGGATATTATGATGTGGTTACAAAGGAACTGGATGCAAAAAATAATTTTTATATCATATATTTGGATTTCGGGAAAGCTTTTGACACTGTTGCGCATGGAAGACTATTGTACAAATTGGAGCAGAATGGTATTAAGGGTAAGTTGCTACAATGGATAAAAGGATAGTTAAGTGGGAGAAGACAGAGGGTGGTAATCAATGGGTGCTGCTCTTCTTGGACTAATGTTATTAGTGGAGTCCCACAGGGTTCGGTGTTGGGTCCACTGTTGTTTTGTATATTTATCAATGATATTGATGAAGGTATATCAGGCTTAGTGTCGAAGTTTGCAGATGATACAAAGGTTGGCAGGGTTGTTAATGACAGTAATGGCAGTGTGCTACTGCAACAGGATCTAGATAATTTGGGCAGATGGGCTAAGAAGTGGCAACTGAAGTTTAACCTTGACAAATGCAAAGTACTGCATATGGGTAGAAGTAACCCCAGAGAAACGTACCAACTGTGTGGTACTACACTTAAGGTGGTAGAAAATGAAAAAGACCTGGGAGTAATTGTGCAGTCAGATATGAAGTTTTCTGAGCAATGCAGACAGGCTGCCAGGGCAGGTCATGGGGTTTTGTCAATGATCTATAGGAATTTTGCTAGCAGAGAAAAGGAGGTGGTTATCCCTCTGTATAAGGCAATGGTCAAGCCACGCCTTGAGTACTGCGTACAGGTCTGGAGGCCTCATTTTAGGAAGGATGTAGATTTACTTGAGCGTGTACAGAGAAGGGCAACAAGATTGGTGAGGGGAATGAAGGGATCCTCTTATCAAGAGAGGTTTAAGTTCTGCAAATTGCAGTGGCTGGAGACTAGGCACCTGCGCGGTGATCTGATTGAGGTGTATAAGGCCTTGAATGGGTTCAGCACGCTGAATTCTGATGGGATCCTTCCACTTGTTCAGATTACAAACCTACGGGGGCATAAATTCAAATTAAGAAAAGACAGATATAGATTAGATGTGCGGAAATTTGCCTTTAGCCAGCGGGTGGTTAATTGCTGGAACAAACTTCCATCTGTCGTTGTGGAAGTTGATAGGTTGAATAAATTTAAGGAGGAACTGGACAGGCATTTGGAGGGAATGGTGTGATTTTTTTTTTTTTTTTTTTTTTTGGCTGATGCTGCATAAGCTCATACATTTGCTTTCTTGCATCACATGCCACTACTACTACTACTACAACTACTACTAATTTTGGGTCGAGCCAATATAAGTAGAATTGCATCCACCACAAGAAATGTTGTAAACAATATTGTGAGCTTCCATGGTAGGAACTACATATGCCCTATATTTCAAGATCGCATGGAGCTTACTCATGGGTTGTGGATCAATCTTAAATTCAGTGTTCTTAAATATGTTAATAAATTGTCTATACCAATATTGTATATACAGAACTTTCCGCCCTGTCATTTGTTGTACCCATCTCTAATTTATATTTCGCCTGTTGACTAATCTGCATAATGGTACCTAATGAATAACCCCTATTTAAAAACCTTTTTGTCAGTTCTGTGAGCTCATCCAATAAGGATTCTTGAATAGAGCTGTATCTATATGCATTATGAAACTGGTTAAAAATAATGCTCCTTTTGTATGTAAAAGGGTGGTAGCTTGAACGGTGCAAGAATTTTTCCGTATTTGTTGACTTTCTATAAATTTTAAAAAATATGTTTTCATTAATTCTGATTAAAGTAAAATTTGTGATGTGGAATTTGCATTTCTAGGGTGAATTTAAGTCGAGTTTGAATGTTATTAAATGTATCCAGGACCTTCTGTACTATATATTTATTAGTAATTATCAAGATATCATCAAGATATCTGCCATAAAACATTATATTAGAGAGATATGGTGTTAAGTATATCTGCTCGATCATATTTAGATAAATTTCAGCCAAAATCCACTCAAGCTAAGTCCCATTGGTAAACCGAATATCTGCTTGTAAATTTTATTTTGGAAATTAATATAATTGGTTTGTACAAGAAATTTTATCAAATAAAATATTTCATTTCTGGGTAAATTTGACATGCTTAAACAGATTGTCTGATCATTGATAAGGTTCCATATTATGTCAAGGGCATATTCTACATGTACGTTGGTGTACAAGGAAACGACATATAAAGAGAATAATTCGTCATCTCCATTTAGCGTTTTTTCTTTTAATTGGTTGAATAACCACTCTGAATTCTTTAGACTATAAACTTTAATGTTAAACGCAGTGGTTTAATAATGTTGTAAAGATATGCCACGAGCGATGCAAAAGCTGTGTTTCTGTAAGAAACAATAGGTCTAATAGGGTATCCTATTTTATGAAGTTTAACTTGTCCGAAAAGAGTTGGTACCGCATTAGTCCTAGCCTTAAGGGATTTTAAAGTGGCCATCGAAATATAGTCTTTTTTTCTGTACTCAGTTAACTTACTATTAAATTGTTTAATTAAGTTGTCAAATACCACTTTCTCTACAACCTGGTATGTAGAACTACCAGATATAATATTACTAAGTTTGTCTATATAATCTATTTTATTTAAGATTACAACTGTATCACCCTTGTTGGCTTTCTGTACAATAATATTGTTGTTCCGTCATAATTTTTGGAGATCAATACTTTCTTCTTTTGATAATCTAGGTATATACGGGTCCCTGTTCTGATTGATAATTCCATTAATTTGCTGTATCAACCCTTCCCTATTTTTAGAGTTCCTTAAGCCAAATTCGAATTCAATAACTGTTTGCTTTTTTTGGAAGATGTCTAAATTATAATTTAGACGTCTTCCAAATTACCTTTACTTAAATTACCTTTACTTAAAAGATTGATTTGTGGAATGGACAATTCATAGGAAGATAAATTGACCACACCAACTCTGTGGTACTACACTGACAGTGGTAGAGAATGAAAAGGACCTGGGGGTAATTGTGCAGGCAGATATGAAGTTCTCTGAGCAGTGCAGATGGGCTGCAAGAGTAGCTCGTGGTGTCTTGTCAATGATATACAGGAATTTTTCTAACAGGGATAAGGGGGTGATTGTCTGTTTGTATAAGGCAATGGTCAGGCCACACCTTGAGTACTGTATACAGGTATGGAGGACTCATTTCAAGAAGGATGTAGAGCTGCTGGAACGAGTACAGAGAAGGGCAACAAGATTAGTGAATGGAACAAGGGGTTGCTCTTATGAAGAAAGTTTTGCAAATTACAGTGTCTGGAGACTAGGCACCGGCGAGGTGATCTGATAGAGGTGTATAAAGTCTTGAATGGTTTGAGCATGCTCAATGCTGATGGGATTCTTCCTCTTGCTCAGAATAATCACCTGAGAGGGCATAAATTCAAATTGAGGAAAGACAGATGTAGGATAGATGTGCGGAAATTTGCCTTTAGCCAGTGGGTAGTTGGTTGGTGGAACAGACTTCCATCCCTTGTTGTGGAAGTTGATAGCCTAAATAAATTTAAGGCTCAGCTGGACAGGTATTTTGAACGAACGGAGGGGTGAAGTGGAAGTTTTTTTTTTTTTTTCTTGGCTGATGCTGCATAAGCTTGCTTTCTTGCATCATATGCCTCTACTAATGCTAATTCTCTTCTGTATGTATTACACTAGATTCCGTCGTGTTATGTCGTGTCAGCCTATCAGTTATCATATGTTGTAAACCCATCCCACTAAATCTTGTCTTGTATTATTCCCCTACGCCAAATCTCTACTGCTGTGTTATTATTCCTCATGTGAAGTAAGCATTGTAGTTTATTATTAGTATGTCTCATATTTATTTCAATTGCTTGCGCTTGTTTCCTTAATTCAATATTTGATTTTAGATAAGCCCAATCATTAATATGTAAATAATCCTTTATCTTATTATGTAAACGTTGTAGTTGACAAAAGTAACTCTTCTTTCTGCAAACTCTGAAATCCAGGGTTAATCTAACAATAAAAACCAATATAAAATCTAACAATATAAACCAATGTATGAATTGCTATTCATGCATGCGCGTAAGACACAAATAATCTCGTGTCAGGTGTCGTTAATTTCATATAAAACAGATGCGATAGCATTTGCGAATCACTTTTGTACTTCTTGTGAACACAGTAACAATACCGAATAAGGTGGTCTCTTAAAAGAAGTTAATAACGATTTTAAAGTTTAACTTTCGTGTGAATTAATTTATTAGTGTCATCGTTTTTAGAATTTCGCGACAATTGTTTTTCTATTCTCATGATGGCTTTGGCGTTGGTTGGTTTTTGGAGGTTGGTGGCCGCTGTCTTTCCGTGATTCTTTCCAATTCCCTTGAATACATGCTTATTTTAATTAATAGTTATTTTAACTTGATTCATTTATGACAATACATGGGGGGGGTGAATTCATTATTTTTGACTTACAAATATTAACGAATGTTTACTCTTCATCATCGACTAAATGCACACTCGTTAATCACTCATTGTTGGGTCGGCAAACGTTATTGGTTTGTTGCACAAGGAGCCGTCTTCTTCACAAATGATTCAAGAGGTGTTTGTTTTTCCAGGATCTTCTCTTTTATTTATAAATTTCACGTTAGCAAGCATAAGCAATTTTTAATGGCACGCACAAATTGCAACTAATTAACATGATATGCGCAAGTGAGATTGCAAATAACACGATACACACGGAATAACAAGTTTACAAAGAAAAGGAATGAAGAGAAGATTCTGAAAATTTATTTATGTTTTTCATATGATTGAATATTGCAGTGAAGGAGAAACACATTTCACCATAATAACGCAAAAACCCACATAATTCCACCTATCAGTATTTTCGCAAATGCAGTAACATCGAGTTTACTACCCGTTTATAATTGGATTGCACTAACAGAAAAGCCCAATAAATTGGAAATTGCAATCCAAATTGTTTTTATTGTTTTATGGTTTGCATCTTCCAGAAATATGCTTTAGAAAAATATCGCAAAGGCATTCAAAATTGATTCTTATAACAGAACATGATTTGAATTCGTAATTAATACAATTTACATTACAAAAATGACCTTTTAGAGAGATAAATAAATTAGTTATATAGTGAAAATTTCAACTTCCGAGGTCTTGGAATGAATAACCAAACAACAGTGTGTTATTGGGTTCATATTACGATATTTTCACGATATGATGGTGTCAATGGAACAGATTAATATAAGGGGTGCACTGTATTGTATAGCTACAGGCATGGTTTGAAATGCGGGATTTATGAATGTTTAACATTCATTTTTTTGCAATTAATGTTCATATTTTTGAATTTGTTGATACTTGATACTTCTACAAATTGCAGCATCTGGAGATTAGGCACCTGCGATGTGATCTAATTAGGGTGTATAAGGCCTTGAATGGTTTGAGCAAGCTCAATGCTGATGGAATTCTTCCACTTGCTCAGATTATTCACCTGAAGGGATATAAATTCAAATTGAGGAAAGACAATTGTTGATTAGATGTGTGGAAAAATGCCTTTAGCCAGCGGGTGGTTGATAGTTGGAACAAACATTGACTTAAATACGTTCAAGGTTTGAACTAGACAAACATTTGAAATGAATGGATTGGTAAAATGGAATTTTTTTTTTTTTTTTTTTTTGGCTGATGCTATATAAGCTTACTTTCTTGCATCATATACATCTGCTAATACTAACTTCTTCTGAAACTGATTATAGATAAAGCCTTAATGCACTTAAAGAATCAGTGTGACCCATACACCTTTGATAACTATTAGTTTTAATGTGGTCCAAGACTAGCTCTATTACAACTCTTCGGTTTATATACTGCACTCCTATGGAATTTGCTGAGAAACTATTATCTGGGAATGCAGCAGATCACACAGATGACTTTGATTTCGAATCATCAGTAAAGATGGACAGGAAATAAGATTAAGGAGATTGATCGGCAGTATAGAGTTGTAGGTAGACAGAGGGGGAGGTACGTGCCTTTCCCCAGATGTTAAGGGAGAAATAGTGGGAAGTGTTGGCTTGGTGAGTGGGCAATATTGTGAAGCTCTATGAGCATGAATGCCAAAGGGACAGATGGCAGTCCGATGAGTGTTATATAGATTTTCCCATCATGGCTCAAAAATGAATGTTCACGTAGGATTGTCTGGAAGAGATTTCATTTAAAAGCAGATTTTAGTGACAGTGACGATTTAGTTGCTTCAACATATAAACTCTGGACAGGGGATGTTCGCATGCCCCAGTAGCAATAATGATGGATTGATGGAGAACTCAGTCTAGCCATCGAAGTATGCTGTTTCTAGCAGATGCGTACACCTGGGACCCATAATCTAATTTAGCATGGACAAGTGCATGGTTGCTGTTGTTTAAGGGTTTTAAGACACAAGGGCATCAGTGGCCAAGATGTGTCTTTCCAAGTTTGTAATGTAAATCAAATTTTTTTTAGATTAGTTTATCAAATCTGATTTGCCGAATAAAATTAAACAGTTCATCTAATTTTGCAGAATTGCATAAGATCTGTTGAAGGGTAAGTGGATTCTGGTAATTGCATAAACTGTGAAAACAAAGTAATCTGGAATTTTTGAATTGAGGGCATACCAAAAGAATGTGTCTTACTGGAAGCTCAACCTGGCATTGAACACAGAGTGAGGGATTTTTATTTGCTAATAGATGAAAATGTGCAAGATGAGTATGGCCAATTCGTAGTCTGGCATGCATTATTTCTTCTCTGCGACTTCCTCTGATGCTGGAGTGCCATATTTGTGGATTAGGTTTTATTTCCTGTAGTTTATTGTTGATAATAATATAATAATAATAGTTTAATAATATGTAAATCACCAATTAAAATTCGAAAAAAAAAATCATACAAATTATAATCAAACATGCAAGTATTATGATAATCTTATTCTTCTTTGCTTTTTATTTACATATGTATCAATCACTTCATTTTTTAATTTTTCCAATAGCTCATTCGGGCCCTCTAAGCTTATCTTCATGCAAAGTACTTGATATGGGTAGCAGTAATCCCAGAGTAACATACCAACTGTGCCTTACTGCATGTAGGGTAGTGGAGAATGAAAAAGACCTGGGAGTAATTGTACAGTAAATGATGTTTTCTGAACAGTGCAGACAGGCTACGAGGTCTTGGAGTCTTGTCAATGATATATAGGAATTATGCTACCAGGGATAAGGGGGTGATTATTCCCTTGTATAAGGCAGTAGTCAGGCCACACACCTTGAATACTGCATACAGGTCGGGAGCCCCATTTTGGAAAGATGTTGAGCTACTAGAAAGAGTACAGAGAAGGGTAACGAGATTAGTGAGTGGAACACAGGGTTGCTGTTTGCAAGATAGGCTTAAGTTCTGCAAATTGCAGCATCTGGAGACTAGGCACCTGTGAGGTGAGCTCGTTGAGGTGTATTATTGGTTTGCACAAGCTCAATGCTGATGGGATTCTTCCTCTTGCTCAAATTCTGCAAATGACAAAGGGGGGTGGCATAATTTCAAATTAAGGAAAGACAGTTGTAGAATAGATGTGCGGAAATTTTCCTTTAGCCAGTGGGTGGTTGATTGCTGGAACAAACTTCCATCTGTCATTGTTGAAATTGACAACTTAAATAAATTCAAGGATGACCTAGACAAACTTTTGGAGTGAATGGATGAGTGAAATGGGAAGGGTTTTTTTTTTTTTTTTTTGGCTGATGCTATATAAGCTTGCTTTCTTGCATCATATGTCTCTATTAATGCTAATGCTAATCTTCCAATATTATAGTACAGATACAGATATAATAAAAATATCATAAAACGTAGTCTCTAGGCTGAAACCAAGCCACCTTGTTTGCTGTATACAATGGAAGAATTAGCCACAAGTAGATTCTTGCTGTGAAAAAAAAAAAAAAAAAAAAAACCCAAATAAAGGGAAATCTGAAAACCATAAAGTGAAACTCCCCACTTGAAGTAGTGGCTGCAGTAGCCTCACCTCTCTGCACATGCATCATTTATCCCTTCTCCTGAAAGCCATGGGACACTTTATAATTACAATAGCATCAGTCAGGTACCAATTCAGGCAAACCTATTGACAGCTTGTGATCGAGTTGTTGACTTGTTTGCAATTTGGAGGGAAAGTTTTTACAGCTCCAGCTAATAGAGTTTTTCTTAAATTTTTGCTGTTTTATTGACTTAAATTGGCATATTAATTTATTTTCTAGAAGTAGCTTTATATTCCTCGATATGATACTTAGTTTATTTTGAACTTAGATAGAGATTTTGTAGGTTATTAATTAGTATCGGTAAAGGTATCCAATCCGTGTGTTGGATAAGATTTTGCAGCTCCGGTGAACTACTTTTTTAATTATATTTAGCTGTTTTATTGACTTAATTCTTATATTAAATTATTTTCTATAAGTAGCTTATAGTCCTAGTCCAGCTCCTTGGTTTATTTTGAATTTACATAGCGATTTTGAAAGTTAATACTTAGTGTCCGTAGATTTACTGTTCGTAACTTGCCGCCATTGCTATACGATACAACGTATATTCTGAACTAGATAGTGTAAGGTTTAACATAAAACCAGATAGCAATACCCATAGCACTGCATTAAAAATCTGTTAGCTTAGTATAGTATTATCAATTAATCAGTAAAATTTATTAATGATATTAAATTTTATTGTCCATTAAACTGCACTTAAATGGAATCATGACCTAGAGCAGTAGAGAAATTTAGCCAGAGTGCTGTGGCTCGGAGGAGAAGAAGGGGGTGATTCTCCAGTGCATCAGTCTAAAAAAAATGTGCAAAATGTGAAATGTTTGCTTGGCTAGATCGTGTCCTGTCTAGAACAGGACACGATCTAGCCAAGGAGGATGTCTTCTTGTGTCATGTACACTAGGTGCAGACTGTGAAGAAATTAGGCACCAACTCAGCATTCTGATGGGTGTCTATGAGGGTTTGAGGTGTAGGGTGGATGCCCTCAAGGAAATTAATAAGAGGGGCCCATCAAGCTCTCAGATGCCCAACTCAATGCCAGAGCTCAGTCCTGTGCATCAGGCAAACACAGCGGCAATCTCAAAGGCAGAATGCGCTAGTCCCACAGAAACTAGTTATTGTTGGTGACTCTACTGTCAGGGAGATGGGGGATATATTATGAAAAAAGGATAGGTGGAACAGAACCAGGATCATTAACTTTTGCCCCCTGGCAAAAGTTGATGACATTGTAGAGCAAATATTATCTTTTAAGGGCACAAAAAGTGATATTGTTGTACACGTTGACACTAATGGCCTCATCTTATAATCACTCCTATTGTGTCTGGCAGATTCTGCCCAGACACAATAGGAGTGATTATAAGATGAGAGCCTTGTCAATCAATTCAGCCCTGGCGAGATTCTGCAAGGCTCATGGGGTAGATTTTTTTTCAGTGTGGTGGTCTGTGCTTGCTATCAGGAGAGACTTCTTTTACATGGATGGGATACACTTAAATAGAAAGGGTGCAAGAAAATTTGCTGATGCTATTGAGGCAGTATTAGGTGAGTCAGAAAACAGCTAGCTTGGGGGAATACAAACAGTAGCCACAGGCAGAGGCAAAAGCAATTCTTGCACTGCTTCTATTGTAACGAGCAGCAGCCTAGAGAGAAAGTTGCCAGGGACTTAAAAATACATGGGCTGTGTTAGGGGAACTAAGAGTAAAAACAGGTGCATGTATACTTGCATGTACACTAATGCTGGAAGTATAGAAAATAAATTTGATGAATTTGAAGTACTGATCAAGCCAACAGAGACAGGTATTGTTGGGATATCAGAGACATGGTATCACACAGATATAAGCAGTGCAGAAGTGGAATTTGGAGAGTACAATGTGTACAGAAAGGGCAGACAGGGTAGGAAGGGAGGAGGGGGTTATGCTGTTAGTTAAGAAACACATAAAATCTAAGGAAGTGTATCCAGTTAACATGGGTGCACAGTGCATTAATGGCCTTTCAAATTTTACAAGACACTTTCAAATTTTAACTTTCCAGATATTGACTGGAACTTGTGGATTGGTCACTCGCGCGCAAACAAGATTTTTGTGGATTTACTGTATGATTGTTTTCTACGGCAACATGTTTAAGGGGCAAGGAGGGGGGGGGGGTAATACTCTTGATTATCAGCAGTGATGACGCATGCACTAGGAATTTGCACATAAAGGAACCACTAGGTGACAGTGATTGCAGTCTACTGATGTGGGATTTACTTAAAGATGTAACTACCATCAAGTTGAAAGGGAAGGGTTTTTGTTTTTGTAAAGGTAACTACAGTGGTCTCAGCCAGTTTTTGAATTCTATATCATGGGATCAACTGATGATGTTGATCCCAGAAGAAAAATGTGTGGGATACATATAAATTATGCAGGTGACACAGAAGCCTATGGCAGATATAAGCTTGTCTGTAATCAAGCACAAAGGAGGCTAGGCAAGGTTAAGTAGAAAAAAAGTGCAGTCATAATAAAAACCTAATCTACACTAATCAAAATTGATAGCTGCTTCCTTTTAAGAAATACGCTCCTACAGAATTCCTGTAATAGCTTAAAACGTTTTTCATCAATCAACCATTCTGTTTCAGTTCCCCTATTCAGTGTAGGCAAGCTATCTCTTAATTTACTTCTAAATTCTTCATAAATTGGGCAATCACCCAATCATCCACATATCCAGTTTCATGCAGCCACATATTAAGTACCAGATTCCAGAACACTAATCCCTGTGGGCAACCCCTGTTAATATCTCATTCAAATTTAGAATGTGGTGCCCAGTGAACCTACAGGAGCACAAGGGAGCTGTTTCCCGACCTAGATCACATAGCTTAGATTTTAATGAGCCATGTCCCATTAGCAAATGAGACACTTCCATAGTTGGTTAAAACCACTTAGTCTTCTTACCACTATTAAAACTTACTTTTGGAATAAATAGCCTAGTAACATATCCAATATTACTTGTGCTCCAATGGTTCTGCCATATTTCATTTAACTTTAACCATATATTCCTTTTCCTCAATTTTCCTATCTACCAAAATGTCATTAGTAATACCCAAAAATGATATCTGAATTCCCTTTCTCAAAAAACAGCTAAATGCTCTAAACGCTATACAGGCAGTTCTTGCTTTACGAGTTCTCGGGTGTACGAGTTTTTTCCCTCAAGTATCAACAAAATTGAAAATATGAACATTAATTGCAAAAAATGAATGCTAAACATTCATAAATACCACATTCCAAGCCACGTGCATAGCTATACAATACAGTGTACCCCGCTTTACGATATTAATCTGTTCCAGAGACACTATCGTATCATTAAAATACCGTAACGTGAATCCAATAACACATTTGTTTTTTGATAATTCATTTCAAGATCTAGGAAGTTGAAATTTTTGCTGTATAACTAAGCTATTTATCTTTCTAAAAAGATTTAAGGTCATGAGCATGACCTTAAGGCCATATAAAAAAAGGTCATGAGTGTGGTTTGTAAATTGTATTAGTTACCAATTCAAATCATTAAAATGCACTACCCTTTCATCGTTATCATATGTTCTGTTATAAGAATCAATTTTAAATGCATTTGTAATATTTTTCTAAATCACATTTCTGGAGGTTACTACCATGAAACAATAAAAACAATTTTCACTTTCCGGTTTATTGGGCTTTTCTGTTACTGCAAGCAATTATAAACAGGTAGTAAATTAGATCTTCTTGCATTTGCGAAAATATCGATAGCTGAAATTGTGTGGTTTTTTACGTTATTATGGTGAAACGTGTTTCCCCTTTACTGAAATCTTCAATCGTATAAAAAACATAAATAAATTTTCAGAATCTTCTCTTCATTCCTTTTTTTTAAAGCTTCATAAACTTATTACTCCACGCGAATCGTCTTAGTTGCAATTTGTGCGTGCCGTTAAAAAATGCACATGCATGTAATCGTGAAATTTATAAAGAAAAGAGATTCCAAGATTATCTTGGAAACAAACGCCTCTTGAAGCATTTCTGAAGAAGACGACTCCTTGTGCAACAAATCAATGAGTGCCAGGCCAATAATGAGTGAATAACAAGTGTGCATTTAGTCAATGATGATGATGAAGAATAAACATTGTTTAACTTTTGTAAGTCGTAAATAATTTCTCTATTATTATAATTTGCCTGATTTTACAGACTACGTTTTCATTTCTTTCTATAAATCAATCATTGTTTAAACATAAACTAATTAGGTAACTAATTTCATTGTTGAGAACGTAATGCATATGGGAAATAAATTCCTGCTTTACGAGTTTTCACTTTATAATGCGCACTAGGCAGGAATTAACTTGTAAAGTCGAGAACTATCTGTATATAAATCTAATGGAAGGGTGCCAGCAATTACCTGCATTGCATGTGTGGAGACGGTTTTACATATTTGGTATTGTTAGCAACATGGATCTCTGAATTGAGTTAATCTTATTCCTAAATTTAATTACATTAATTCTCTTAAACCAGACAGAAGCAGCATATGATACTATACATAACCTTATAATATAACACAAGGACCCTTTTACCGAGTCCCCAGTCCTTTCTAGTAATCCTTACAATAGGGGCAGTAATTTTTTTTAACCTTGCCATTCAGATATTCAAGATGTGCCACAAACGACATATTATCATCTATAATTATACCAAGGTACTTGACCTTAGAGACCAAAGGTATCTGCTTATTATTAATAAGTATATGAGGAGGCCTACTGTAATCAAGTTTCCCTTTAGTCAACATCATAACCATCTTAGTAGAAGATATACTAAGTTTATTGTCTGTAGCACAATTGGCCAGACTATCCACAACCATCTTAATTTTACCCTCAATGTCTCTCCTTGATTTGCCTTGCACACACAACACTAAATCATCCACATATGCAGTTTCATGCAGCCACATATTAAGTACCAGATTCCAGAACACTAATCCCTGTGGGCAACCCCTGTTAATATCTCATTCAAATTTAGAATGTGGTGCAAACAATAATTCTCCTCCCCTTTAAATAATCTCCAATTATTCTGTATAATAAATCCAGGCAATGTAGTGCTCTCAAAGAGGCCAACACACTCTCATACCAAACAGTGTCAAAGGTCCACTCAAAATCAATGAATAGAGCCAAGACATATTTATAATTAGAGTTTATACTATAATTAACAAGATCATGTATTGCATCCTCTGTCGAGCTTTTCTTTTTAAAACCAAATTGGTGTGGAAAATATAAATTCCTGGCCAAAAATAAAGCCTCCAATCTCATTAATATCAATCTTTCCGATACTTTACCAAGATTTGGTAACAATGAGATAGGCCAATAGCCTCTTGGATCAGAAACTGGTTTTCCTGGTTTCCTTATTAATTTTAATAAAGCGATCTTCCAGAACCCAGGTACAGTCCCAGAGATAAAACATTTAATATAAGATCAGAAAAGGTAACTACAATTTTAATAATACAGCTATTTTCAAGCTTATCAATTCTTGGAGTTTTATTAACATTCAATTAAGAGCAAACTGACCTAAGTTCAGTAATATTAAACAAATCAATATCATTATTACCAATGTACCTAAGATTCTCTTCCCTAACTTTCGTCTGTACTCAGAATCCTCACTATGGTCATCCATCAAAAATAATTTATCAGTTATTGTAGTTATAGTTGTTAACCAATCAGTAGTTTCCCCATTATCAGAAGTAACTGTACTTATTGCATTATTTAAATTTAGTTTATCCCTGGGATACAGAAGCCCCAGGGATCAGTATTCCCAACATTAAAAACCAAATCTTACCATGCCTTAATCTTATGATTATAAATGGCTTTATGATACAACCTCCTTTAATTTTATACAAATCCTTATACACCTCAGCCTCAAAAGCACCCCAACTTCTCAGCCTGTGATACTTCCTCCTTAGGCCAAACACCTCATGCCTTAATACAGTTAATTCAGCTGACAACCAAGGTACTTTATGTGAAATATTTCTCTTATGCTTAACTGTGAAATAAAGCATTCAGTAAGGTATGCTGGACAAAAAACACATTCTGTAGCTGTGACATCATTCAAAGATTATGCAAACAAGACAAACTTTCTCCAATTAATTGATTTAAAGTTTAATCTAGTGTGATCTTGTAACACAGGCTTATTTAATTGACCTTTGTATAAACTCAAATAAAACAAAATGGATCTGTGATCACTATTAGTAAAGTTATCCTTAACATCCTGATAAGAAATTCTTCTATCTAAAGGTAAAAAGGTAAAGTGCAGCCATTATCAACCCACTGCAGGATGGAAGCCTCCTCAACAATTCATGCTAAGGGAAATGGACCATAATCTGCCACGCTGGTCCATTGCGGATTGGCAGATCGACCATATTCAGCAGTCAGGGTCTTGAATCCCGGTCTACTCAAAGAGCATGTGCTACTGCACTCCCGCTCCTGACCACTCGGCTACGGAGTTCTTCTATCTGACTAATGTTGATATCAATATTAGAATTGCCATGTAAATTGTCAAATGTATATGGCTTATTAGGAAAATTTAAAATATTCAAATTATAACATAAAATAAAATCCTCCAACTGTGCCCCTCTGCTGTCTCCAATATTGCTATGCCACATTCTAGACTTAGAATTTGCAGCTAATGTTATGATTACATCACTGCCAGCCACAAATTCCATAAATCTTTCTACATATTGAATAATAACATCAATGTTAATTGCAGGAGACCAGTACAGAGACACTACATAAACTGATATCATGGAAGTGACAATATGTGCACATGTAGCATATTCTGAACAAAAACTGGATATAACAGTTACATTTAAATTTTTATTGAAAACAACAATAGCTGTTTTCGGTTTTACAGTCAATGTATGGATTACCTTGCATGTTACTGGAAAACCAGTCGCTTTATAGGTTTCTGCAAAAACACCAACATATGGTTCTTGCAAACATAATACATCTAACCCATAATCAATCATTAAAACTTTAACCTCATCCATAAACCTTCTGCATCTTTGACTATTTAATTGCATTAATCAATTCTACATGCTACACAACCTCTAGAATTTATACCACTATTATTATTAGAAACATGCGTACTGGCAAAATCTAATGCTATTATATATTATGGACACTGTGAATCGCTCACAGAGTGTTCAAAGTTCCTGCCTCTCCTTTTACAATTTATACATTTAGGAGGTGAATCTTTATTTTGACAATCATTATAAATATGACCAGACTGAGCAGTGGCTACAAAAAATAGATTGGCGAGTACAATAGACTGAAGAATGTCCGTATCCGAGACACTTAAAACATTTAGTAAGTATTACAAATTTTCGAAACTTATGGGAATTATACCCAATAAATATTCTGTCATTCTGCAAGATACTGTTATAGATCGTCAGGATCAGGCTAATCACCCAATTAGTCACCCACTGTTTAGATCCTGTACTAAATCTGAAAGTCACACCATCTTGTATTTCTTTCTCTGTAAAATCCCTGAAATTTTTGCAATATAGATCTTCCAGTATCTCTTCCTTGGTTATATCTTTCGGCACATCGAATACTAAAATTGTTGGATTAGCTAATCTAACCCTATCAGATTTAATTCCCTGTCCTGACACCCCCTCAGAACTGACTATCCTATCAAGTTCTTCAATTTTTTCTGTTTCAAGGAGGACACCCTTATTTCTAATCTTTCGCAAATTCCGTACTTTTATATCTCTGAATTCCTTTTTTACAGAATTAACCACTGCATCATTAACCTCTTGACTAGTGCTAAACTTGGCATCATTACCAGCCCTGAATATTACTGTATTATTAACGCTGGGCTTAACATTTCTAGACCCATCGATTTCCCTACTCTTCTCAGAAGACAGCATTAGCATTAGTTCAGGCATATGATGCAAGAAAGCAAGCTTATAGAACATCAGTCAAAAAGAAAAAAGCCTTCCCATTTCGCCCATCTGGTCAGTTCAAATGTTTGTCTAGTTCAGCTTTAAATTTATTTAAGCTATCAACTTCCACAACAGATGGAAGTCTGTTCCAGCAATGAACTACCTGCTGGCTAAAGCAAACTTTCTCCCATCTATTATACAACTGTCTTTCCTCAATTTGAATCTATGTCCCCACAGGTTCTTAATCTGAGCAAGCGGAAGTATCCCATCAACACTGAGCCTGATCAAACTGTTCAAGGCTTTGTACACCTCAATCAGATCACCTCACAGGTGCCTGGTCTCCCGATGCTGCAACTTACAGAATTCAAGCCTGTCCTGATAAGAGAACCCCTTTGTTCCTCTCACCAACTCTATATCCTTCCTAAAATGAAGCCTCTAGACCTGTACGCAGTATTCAAGGTGTGACCATTGCCTTATACAAAGATATAATCACCTCCTTGTCTTCTGACAAAACTCCATTACCTGCCCTGGCAGCCCATCTGCACTGCACAGAGCACTTCATATCTGACTGCACAATTATCCCCAGGTCTATTTCATTCTCCACCTCCCTGTACTCAGAATCCCCACTATGGTCATCCATCAAAAATAAGCAATCAGAATGAATAGCAGTAACCCAAGAGAAACATACCAACTGTGTTACTGCTATTCATATGCAGTACTTTGCATTTGTCAATGTTAAACTTCAGTTTCCACTTCTCAGCCCATCTACCTAACTTTTCTGGATCCTGTTGCAGTAGCATACTGGCTTTACTATCATTAACAAGCCCTGCCAAGCTTTGTATCATCTGAAAACTTGGACATTAAGCCTGATATACCATCGTCGATATCATTAATAAATACACAAAACAGTGGGCCCAGCAGCAAACCTTGGGGGATTCCACTAATAACATTAATCCATGTAGAGCAGTGTCCATTTATTACCACTCTCTGATATCTACCACTCAACAATCCCCCTATCCATTGCGGCAACTTGCCCTTAATGCCATGCCACTCAAATTTGTACAGCAGTCTTTAAAGTGCAACAGTATCAAAAGCCTTTCTAAGATCCAAATATATGATATCAAAATTATTTTTTGCATCCAGTTCCTTTGTGACCATATTGTAGTATCCAATCAAATTGGTCAGACAAGATCTCCCCTTAACAAACCCATGCTGTGTCTGAAATATTACTGGTCTTGTCTAGGTGATCTTGCATCACTTCTTTAAGAATTGACTCCATTATTTTTCCCAGAACAGAAGTTAAACTAACAGGTCTATAATTATTTGTGTCCCCCTTTGACATGCCGCTAAGTATTTTAATGTGTGCGTATTATGTGTGCGCATCCAGTTCCTTTGTGACCATATTGTAGTATCCAATCAAATTGGTCAGACAAGATCTCCCCTTAACAAACCCATGCTGTGTCTGAAATATTACTGGTCTTGTCTAGGTGATCTTGCATCACTTCTTTAAGAATTGACTCCATTATTTTTCCCAGAACAGAAGTTAAACTAACAGGTCTATAATTATTTGTGTCCCCCTTTGACATGCCGCTAAGTATTTTAATGTGTGCGTATTTTGTGGCCATTGTGCCGGGTGAGCTACACTTATAAGAATTGTACAAAGAGGTCTTATGCACCTAAGTGCATCAATTGCTGGCACAGAGAGTCCTCTTCTGCACACTCACTGGCCGATAATATCTGCCCTGATCACTGTAGAGCGGTGGATATCCTTCAAAGAAGGACCAACTTTGGTAATTAGAGTTGGTTGCTGGGTTGTGTGGGGATGTTTTCTGAACTGAACAGGAACGATCAGATTTTAGGTTGTGCCTCATCCAAGAATGGCTGCGGACAGCTTGCTGTAGATCGAGTGTTGTGTGTGTTGGTGGGTTGCTGCTTGTGTGCATTCATGTCAGTGTCATAATACTATTGTCAAGAATTAGTTTTGTGATTACGATTTTAACCACTTGTTATAGTTGCCATGGCGAGATCCAAACTTCCTTACATTTCAAGGGTACAGCTCTAAAATGGTGTTCGCAGGCCGGCCACTAGTTAGTACATTGGACCGAACCTATTGGTAACTCTCTAGAAGGCTTCTGGATCAGCACTAGATGATCTGGAGGGCATTGTCGAGTTCACGTTATGTCAAGGATCTCGGTATATTCTTACCATATGTATGTATGCCATATCCAAAAATTTCATTACTTCATATAGCATGTCTTGCCCGCCACCAACTTTTTTGTACTATTGAATACACCAGGAATTGTCAAACCAATAGAGCAAACTTATCTACGAAAAGATCTAAACCTCCCAAACTCTTCCTAGTTCATTTTACAAACGTGGTCTCAGTTCTAATCTCAATGATGTCCATTTCCACTTACAGTCTGCCAAACCCCATGTACTTTTTCTGACAGAATCTCAGTTATCAGTTGATTCAACCACTGCTCATCTCAGTTGCCCAAATTATTCACTGTATGATTATTTTTGTCTCAAAGGTGGTACTTGTGCATATGTCCACTCCGATATTCCCTCAGAGACTTGGCAATTTGGAATCTCCACTTTTCAATCTTCTCTGGCTTAAAATCTCTCTACCTCATTCTGTCAAATGCTGTTCATTTAACCAACAGCAAATTCAAAATGGGAGGCATTCAAGAATTAATCTTGGAAGATACTAGGCTTTACATACCAACTAAGAAATATTGGTTCAAGGTTTAGGCCTAAATGGATGTCAGATGAACTAATGAGACATGTGTCAGAGAAGAAAAATGCATGGGATACATATAAATTAATGGGTCACATGGAAGCCTATGACAGATATAAGCTGGTCTGTAACCAAGTCACAAAGGAGATTAGGCAGGCAAAGGCAGATTATGAGAAATCTTTGGCAAAGGATGCAAAGAAAAACAGCAACGAGTTCTTTACCTATGTAAACCCTAGAAGGAAAGGGATGAATCAGATTGGTCCACTGGATATTGAGGGTTCAACTGTTGCTCAGGTGGCTAACAAACTAAATGAGTATTTTGCATCTACATTCACACATGAGGAGTCATTTAAAGAGGGGAATGCCAAAGGTGATTAAACTCTGGCAGTGAGCTAGATGATTTTGTAATAACAAAGGAAAGTGGAGGAGAAATTATTGAAAATAAACATAAAAAAGGCACCAGGGGTGGATTGGATCTATCCAGTTATATTAAAGGAGGCAGAAAAGAAAGGAAGCAAACCCTTAGCCATAATTATGAGAGCTTCCTTGGAATCAGGGGAGATGGACTGGAGGTGTGAAAATGTGACCCCAAGTCAAAAAGGGGGATCAAAGGGCAACACAAGTAATTATAGACCTGTTAGTTTAACTTCTGTTCCAGGGATTTTAATGGAGGCATTGCTTAAAGAAGCACTGCAGGATCATCTAGACAAGACTTCAGTTATAGCTCGGTTTTGTTAAGGGGAAGTCTTCTCTGACCAATATGATTGGATACTATGATGTGGTCACAAAGGAACTGGATGCAAGGAATAACTTTGATATCATATATTTGGATCTTAGAAAGGCTTTTGATACTGTTGCACATGGAAGACTGCTGCACAAATTGGAGCAGTGTGGCATTAGAGGCAAATTGCTGCTATGGATAAAGGGATGGTTGAGAGGGAGAACACAGAGAGTGGTAATCAATGGACACTGCTCTCCGTGGACTAATGTTATTAGTGGAGTCCCTCAGGGTTTAGTGTTGGGCCCATTGTTGTTTTCTGTATTTATAAATGATATTGATGATAGTATATCAGGCTTAATGTCCAAGTTTGTAGACGATACAAAGGTTGTCAGGGTTGTTAATGACACTACGCTGTTACAACAGGATCTAGAAAAGTTGAGCAGATGGGACAAGAGTTGGCAAAAGAAGTTTAACATTGACACATGTAAAGTATTATATATGGGAAGTTTTTTTTTTGATAGTTGTTGGCGCATAGGCTTCTGTGGCCATAATGCACCTCCCAAAGTTTTTGCAGTACTCTGATCCAAGCCCGAGGCGGGAATCGAACCCACAACCTTTGGGTTACCAGGCAGGCACTTTACCCGGTCGGCATATGGGAAGTAGTAACCCTAGAGTAGTGTATCAACTGTGTGGTACTACACTGACAGTGGTAGAGAATGAAAAGGACTTTGAGGTAATTGTGAAGGCAGATATGAAGTTTTCTGAGCAATGCAGATGGTTTGCAAGAGTAGCTTGTGGTGTCTTGTAATTGATATACAGGAATTTTTCTAGCAGGGATAAGGAGGTGATTATCCCCTTGTATAAGGTAATGGTCAGGCTACACCTTGAGTACTGTATACAGGTCTGGAGGCCTCATTTTAGGAAGGATATAGAGCTATTGGAACTAGTACAGAGAACTTCAAAAAGATTAGTGAATGGAACAAAGGGTTGCTCTTATGAAGAAAGGCTTAAATTTTGCAAATTAGTGTCTGGAGACTAGACACCTGCGAGGTGATCCGATTGAGGTGTATAAAGCCTTAAATGGTTTGAGCATGCTCAATGCTGATGGGAAACTGCCTCTTGCTCAGAATAATCACCTGAGAGGGCATACATTCAAACTGAGGAAAGACAGTTGTAGGATAGATGTGCGGAAATTTGCCTTTAGTCAGCAGGTAGTTGATTGGTGGAACAGACTTCCATTTTTTATTGTGAAAGTTTGATAGCTTAAATAAATTTAAGCCTGAGCTGGACAGGTATTTGGAACGAATGGAAGGGTGAAATGGGAGTGAGTTTTTTTTGTGCTTTGGCTGATGCTGCATAAGCTTGCTTTCTTGCATCGTATGCCTCTACTAATGCTAATGCTAAATTCATCTGTTGTCTCTACTGTTCTCTCAACTCCACTAATCACATGGGACTCTTTGACTTCCTCTCTTTACAACTTGACTTTCCTAACAGTGAGGTAATTTCCCTTAGTGATTTTACTGTTCACAGCTCCAGCTGGGTTCCGTTTTTTAGTCACACAGACTCAGCTGGTTGAGATGCTAAGGCTTTTGCAATTATTACTAATGACCTCGCACAGATTGTTCATTTACCTACCAGATTACTGGATAATCCAAACCATACAGCCAACATGTTTGATCTTTTTCACACTTCTAAGTACATGGTCGAAGTGAGTTGTCCTTTAGGCACCTCGGATCACAACTTGGTGATTGTCTCTTCTCCAATGGAGCTTTTATCTCATGGCTATTCCCAACCTCGTGTTTTTTGGCATTACAAGAATGCAAAATGGGATGACCTGCGAGATTTCTTTTCCTTGGTCGGATTACTGTTTCAAAACTTCTGATGTCAACGTCTGCTTAAATCGTGTCAGTGAAATTATTTTTGTAGGAATGGAATCTTTTATTCCACATGCCACTTTAAAATCTCGTCCTTTATCAAAACCTTGGCTTTCCAATAAAAGTGCTAAGGCTGTTCAAGGGAAGAATGTTGCATATGGCAATTGGCTTGTTTCTTCAGTTACATTTTCTGCTTACACCAAAGCTTGCAACAATTGTAAAGCAGTTATTAATCAGTCCAAACTAGATTTTGAACAGACAGAGTAGAAAACTTGCTTCTTGCCCTAACGGTAGGCAAGCATTCTTCTTGCCAAAGCTATTGGCAGCAACTTTTGCTCATCTCTGCTCCCACCTCTGTCAAAACAAGATGGTTCTATTGTCACTTCAGCCAAGGATAAATCTGACCTGCTAATATCCCATTTTTCTTCCAACCCATGTATTAATGATCTTGGTAAAACACCTCCCACCATTCCTAGCATGCTCCATTCAATGCCTCCTGTGGTGTTTTGTCAAAAGGATGTCAGAAAGATTTGATGAATCTTGATGCTAAGAAAGCTCCAGGTCCTGATGGTATTTCTCCACTTGTTCTCAAAACCCGTGTTCTTTAACTTACTCCTGTTCTTTGCTGCCTGTTTCACTTTCATATTCCAAAGGTGTTTTTCCTTCTGCTTGGAAATTTGCTCATATCTGGCCAGTTCCTAAAAAAGGATGACAAATCCCTCCCATCCAATTATCGTCCAATTGCAATTACTTCTACTCTTTCTAAAATAATGAAACAATCAATTAACCACCAACTCTGAAATTATCTAGAAACCTTCCATCTGATCACCGATCGCCAGTATGGATTCCGTCAGTGTCAATCCACTTGTAATATTGTGGCTTATGTTACCCACTTATGAGCAAATTCAATGGAAAATTTCAGTGAAACATAAGCAGTTGCACTTGACATCTCAAAGGCTTTCATTCGCGTTTGGCATAAAAGTCTTCTAAACAAGCTTCCATCTTATGGTATGTCAAATGTTTTTTGTAATTGGTTATCCAGCTTTCTCTCTGACTGCTCACTGATGGTGAGTGTAGATGGCTCTCTGTCTTCTAACTTCTGCACTAATGCTGGTGTCCCCCAAAGTTCAGTTCTTTCCCCCACTCTTTTTCTCTTGTATATTAATGACCTTCTTCAATTGACCAGAAATCCTTTAGTTTTGCTGATGATAGCACATTGCACTCCATTTTCCATTTGAGAAACCTCGTCCTGCTCAATCAGCTTCAACTTCTCAATTATCTGCTACCAATTCCTTAAATGGCGCTCTCCAAGTAATTCTGCATTGGGGCAAAGACAACTTAGTTGATTTCAATCCATCTAAAACTCAGTCCTATCTTATATCTCGCAAAAAGAATTCTTCTGCTCCTATGCTTATCTTTGGTGACACTCCAATTTCTAGGCAAGATGACATATCTCTTTTCGGGACTACCTTGACTTCTAATCTCTCTCTTGGCACAAGCACATTACAAATGTTGCTTCCTCTGCATCTAAAAACTTGGTTTTCTCTTTCGCTCTCAGTGTTACTTTTCTTCCAAACAGCTGTTCACTCTATACAAATCGCAAATCCCCTGTACCATGGAATATTGTTTCCACAATATTCCATGGTACGGGGGATTTAGGAACTGGGGCAGTTCCCCCAAAACCTCCCTCATGCTTCTATTCAGAAGAGATTCCATTCAGAAGAGGGCAGTTAGGTTAATTAATGACTCATCTCTAACAGAGTCTCTCCACTCTCTGTCTTATAGACGTACTGTGTGTGCTGCGTGTCTTTTCTACAGATACTTCCATGGGCTCTGTTCTTCTGAATTTACTTCTATAATTCCCGCTCTCTCTCTCTCTCTCTCTCTCTTTCAAAACAATCCGAACACATCCGCCACCAGCCAACATCCATTTACTGTCCAACTTGAAACTCACAGAACCAACTTTTCATCTTCTTTGTTTATTCATTCAACTGCCATTTTCACGAACAACCTTCCTTCGTGCATATTTCCTGAAAATTAGTCTACAGAAGTTCAAGACTAATGTAAACAAATATCATCTTTTGTCTTCTCAACCTCTAACCCATGTTCGGTACTATTCTCTCTCGTATTCGGGGTTTTCATTAAAAAAAAAAAAAGTGAGAGATCTGGGCCTATAGGTCGAGAGGCCTCCTAGGAAACGCCCGACATTAGTAGTGTTTGACATTAGTAAAACTGTGACAAATGGCTACTTCTATCAGGTCTATGAGAGGAACCCGACTGAGTGCGGGGTGACTCAGAATCAGATGTAAAGATATTGACAAAGAATAAGTCCAGAGGTTCCTCTGGTCTTAATTACATTCTAGAGGTGTCAAGTGATTCAGGTGAGGGATCTCTTGATGATGACCCCAGCACTATAGATGTATGTTATAAGGTGCCATTTGGCCAGGCACTGTGCAGCAGATGTCATCTGTGGACATTGTTTTTGTTTGGTTTTTAGGAGCATTAGCAACTAAGGCCATATTGCTCTGGGGATATGCAGTGGTCTCTTGACCTTTCCGCATCCTCCATATTTGGTGGTCACGGGCTTGAACCCTGGTCTAATCAAGAAGCATGTGCTACGCACTGCTGCACCTGCCCACCTGGCTATGGAGGCACCTGTGGACATTGTGCTGAGCATGGCCACTCCTTTAGAGTGTAGTAAAAAGGATCAGCCGCCAAGGTGTGCAAATTGCTGGAGGAGGATGTGTCCTTCTGGGCACACCACAGTTGATAAAAGGTGTCCAGATTATATAAGGGCTACTGATATCGTAAGGAGGACTATTTTTAGACATACATCCTGCAGTGTTGCTCAGGGGTGCCGCTATCTTTGGTTAGATTGAGTCAGGTCGAAGATGTGTAGATATGCACAATCTGGGGTGGCTGCCTCAGTTGATGGACCAGAAGCTGCCAATAGCGTTATGCTGGGCCATGCATCGGGGATTCCCTTGCCTAGTATGGGGGGTCCTGGTAATGATGCCCTCCTGTGTTGGGAGATGCGAAGTATTGAGTACACACTGATGTTAGTTTGTATAAATATTTCTGGAAATTGTTTAAATTGCTTATATTGTTGTGATTGGAGAAGCCAATTGCTTTGAATTAAACAGAGGAGAGCAAGACTCTCTTCCTACCTGGCTTGAGCTGGGCCCTTGAGTAGGGTTTGAGCAAGAGATTCTCACAAACAGTTCATTGCTAGTTAAGTTTATAAAATTTAATTGATCAATGAGTGTTTGATTATTAATCGGAATAAGGTCTCCTAGGTAGGGCAACCTACCTCTTGTGGTGGAGGGGTGGAGTAACTGTCCCTGTCGAGAGGCCAATGGTCATTTAGTTATGTTGTTATTGAACTTGTGAAACTAACCAAAATAAGGTACAGCTAAGCTGAGAATAAGCACCATATGGGCAGGAGCCCAGATGGCCACCTAGATGAAAGTTCGCACAAATGATAAATGCCTCTTTTACTTTGTTGTTGAGGAGCAGGCTAAGTCGTACTAGGCCACCCATTATTAGAAGTGGAGGTGTCTCTTTGAGGAATGTTTCTTGTGTCAGGTACCTGGGGTTGCATTTGGAAGAGCATCTCTTTATGACGAAACACGTAAAATATTTGAAATCAGAAGTTAAACTATTATATGCCGAGCTTTAAATATGCTATATGAATGTGTTTTTGTTTCCATTCTGATGTATGCCTCTAGGGATTGGTTTGAACAAGTTACAAATGTGATAATTAAAAAGCATTTGTTTTCTACTCAGAGATTTGTTCTTCTGCGGGTAATCAGGGCCTGCCATACTGTGACTACTGACATCTTGCAGGTCATTTCGGGCAAAATGCTGGCTGACCTATTGGTAATAATAGTAGGGTTGAAATACTGTCTGCGAAGAAACATTTCCACTGAGATTTTGGGCATCTGGTCATCTCCGGTGTTGGGGGGGGGGTGCACTCAATTCTCATCAGATGACTGCTGAGAGGCAGAGAATACACGAACTTATGAACAGTTGGTAATACAGATGGAATTGTTCTGAGAAGGGTAGGGAGACATTTGTGTTTTTGCCCTCCATCTCAACAGTAAATTTTAAATTGTGGCTTTGGCTACTACAATTTAGTACAATCGTGTGTTTTCTCCCCACTGAAATGGCTTGAGGTCCAGACTGAGCCAGTTTGGCTTGGTCACCTCTGATTTGGGTGAGCGCGGGACGACAAGCCTTCAGGTTGCCCTCTATTGTCCAAATTACGGGGACATTAGATATGAATTAGAAAGAAGCACTTTTGTTTTTAATGATTCTTTGCTAGAGTTCTTTTTGGATAAAATTTTATATAAATTATTTTCAGTTTGTAAATAATGCTTTTAAAAGAAGAGCTAGAATTCTATCTACAAACAGCATACCTCTGCAAGATCTGAGACGGTAAATGAATGCCTTTGACAGTGCAATGTGCTGTTCAATGCCTTCAGGCAAACTGCTGTAGCTCTTCATTATATGCATTTCATTGGTTTTAATATTTTTTGTTTAGATAGATAGATAGGTTTTATAGTAAATTTTATTTTTAATTTACTTGTAATATATTTCATTCAACTGATTAAGAAATGGAAATACAAATACTGTAAATAGTTTTTTTATAAGCATTATTATTTTGTATATACAGTAGACTCTTGATTTTCCGGGATAGATAGTAAAAAGAAAATCCCGGATAATCAATTTCCCGGTTAATCCAAAACTACAGTAAGTCTCCGACATACGTAAGAGATATGTTCCAGAACTTTTTACGTAACTCGGGAATGATTAATAAAATATTGCTACTATATCCGCAATATGCCAAAATTACAAAAACCACAATGTCCTTGGAAGAAGGAAGAAAAATAGTTATATACTGTATTTTTAATTAGTTCAATTAAAAACTATCCGGGCAAAGCGATGAAGTAGCTGGAGTGGCACATAAGAAAACAAAAGGAAGAAAAAAACGGATGTTATTATACTGTAAAAACTGAATGTATTTCGTAGCCTTGGTTAATATAGTTGACTTCATTGGTGCCGATCCCCTCACTGCTTCTCGTATTCTGTCTTTGCCCTTTATTATTGCGTTCACCATTGACACTGACAAATCTGAATTCCATGTGATACTTGTTAATGTTTGGCCATTTTCATACATCCTTATTATTTTAATTTTCTGATCCAACTCAATCACTTTCCTTTTCTTGATAGATTTACTAGTACCGCTCTCACTTATTCTCTTAGTCGGCTCCTGATAATGGTCAAGATGAAATTTTCTGTAAAGAACTTCACAAGGTTAAGGCAAAAACTCACTATTATCACCCCATGAGAGTTCACATTTTACTAAAGCACATTTCTGGAGGTCACTGCCATCAAACAATAAAAATAATTTGCACTTTCTGGGTTATTGGGCTTTTCTGTTACTGCAAGCAGTTATAAATGGGTAGTAAACTTGATCTTACTGCATTTGCAATAATACTGATAGCTGGAATTCTGTGGGTTTATTATTATTATGGTGAAATGTTTCCCATCCGATGAAATCTTCAATCATAAAAAACATAAGTAAATTTTTAGAATCTTCTCTTCATTCCTATTTTTAAGCTTGTTGTTCTGTATCTCACTTGTGAAAGTTGTGCGTGCTATGATCGTTGTTATTGATTGCTTATTACATTTTTTTTACTGTTTTAAATTTTACAATCCTTAAAAAAAAAAATTGAGTGAAAAAAAATTTACATAAGTCTGAAGTTACATAAATCGGGGACTTACTATATCGAAAAATGTTCGCCAACCTACGTAAAAAATATGGTGATAGATAAAAATTGAAAAAAACTTACCACGCGCTACTTGCGTGTCCAATCCAACATGTCCTTTTATTTTTTACGATGCCGCGTAAAGTTTGGTCATATACAGGAAAAATTCCTGTATATCATTGACAATACTCCATGAGCTACTCTTGCAGCCCGTCTGCACTGCTCAGAGAACTTCATATCTGCCTGCCCAACTACCCCCAAGTCCCTTTCATTCTCTACCACTGTCAGTGTAGTACCACAGAGTTGATACGTTGCTCTCGGGTTGCTGTTTCCCATGTGTAGTACTTTACATTTGTCAATGTTAAACTTCATTTGCCACCTCTCAGCCCATCTGCTCAACCTTTCCAGATCCTGTTGCAGCAGCATAGTGTCAGTAGTGTCCTTGACAACCCTGCCAACCTTTGTATCGTCTGCAAACTTGGACATTAAGCTTGATATACCATCATCAATATCATTTATAAATACAGAAAACAATAATGGACCCAACACTGAGCCCTGAGGGACTCCACTAATAACATTAGTCCACGATGAGCAGTGTCCATTGATTACCACTCTCTGTCTTCTCCCCCTCAACCACCCCTTTATCCATAGCAGCAATTTGCCTCCAATGTCACACTGCTCCAATTTGTGTAGCAGTCTTCCATGTGCAACAGTATCAAAAGCCTTTCTAAGATCCAAATATACAATATCAGAGTTATTCCCTACATCCAGTTCTTTTGTGACTGCATCATAGTATCCAATCAAATTGGTCAGGCAAGACTTTCCCTTAACAAAACCATGCTGTGTCTGAGTTATAACTGAAGTCTTGTCTAGATGATCCTGCAGTGCTTCTTTAACCAGTGCCTCCATTAATTTTCCTGGAACAGAAGTTAAACTCACAGGTCTATAATTACTTGTGTCAGCCTTTGATCCTCCTTTGTGAATTGGGGTCACATTTGCACATCTCCAGTCTATGGGTACCTCCCCTTGTCCAAAGACAGAAAGCAGGGTAATATGATCTAGCTAGGATAGGTGGTTTCTCAGGGTTCTTGAGTATCAGTTTGATGTTTGCATTTTTCCAGGAATCTGGGAATGTGCCTTCTGTAAGGCACCCATTGAACAAGGGGAGCATAGTATTTGGGTGAATTTCTGTGCCAGTTTCTTCAGGAGCTTTCCTCAATAAGATAGGCCCAGGGCACCTCCTGTCTTTCATTTTTGCTAAAGCATTGAAGAGCTCTTCTCTGGTAAATGGTTGTTCAATTAGTGGGTTGCAGTAGTTCTGATTGTGGGTGTATGTTTTTATTTGATGCTTCATAGTAGGCTGTGCATCCTTAGGGATAAAGTTGTCCAAGATGTTGACCGTGGAATCCCAGGAGCAAGTCATAGTGCCTGCAGGAGTAATCATCAATCGAGCAATTTCTCCTCTTGGGAGCTTGTCAGTAACAACATGGTTGACAAGTCCCCATGGGTCACTGTTTCCAGTATAAGAAACAGGAGTGTGCCAAGATTCTGTCTTCTTAGTTCTAATGTTAATGTATTAGTTTCTCAATTTCCTATATACTTCTCTGCAGGCATCAACCTCAGGCTGGGGCACAGAGGTCCTGGCATTCTGGAAGTATTTCTGGGTAGAGTGAACAGCCCTGCAAAGATGGTCTGATTCTGAACACCACCACAGAACAGCTCTGTGATGGGATTTTCCTCATTTTGATGGTTTGCAAGTCTTCATCACAATATTTAGCTGGTCAGGGCAGCAGCAGCAAGAGACAATGTTGTCATCAGGAAGCTGGGACTCAACCAACAGAGCCCTGTGGTCACAGGTGGTCCAGGCCTCTTGGACTTGGCAGAATTGAAAGTGATGTGAGATTGATCTTGAAACAAGTGTGACATTTATAGTACTCTCTCAAAGTGTACTACTAAATGTTGGAAGATGGCCAGATTTACTGAGGAGATCCAGGGTGGTGGCATGCAGGAAGTCTTCAAGCTGTTGTCTGCAGTGGGATCCAGCTCTGTCAGGAGTTTTACTGTGCCACAGGGCCGAGTGGCAATTGGCATCTATAGAGATAAGTAATTTGGCAGGTGAGAGGAGCATGATGTCTGCCTGAAGGTACTGAATGGTGATAGTGGCAGTGATATCTTCATTTGCCCTTGCATACAGAGAGAAAAGGTGGAGTGAGCCAAACCATGTAGAAATTTGAGCATAGGGAAGTTATTTTAGTGACCATGATCTGGGAGTTTCGGACAAAAACAATGGCAGAGCAGGGTGATTTATTTGAACATTCAATCACCCTGAAGCTTCTAGGATAGCCCTCAGTTGCAAAGGAGTGAGCGTAAGGTTCTTGCAAAAAGAGGACATCAATATCCTGCTCATCCATGATTATCCTGATTTGATTGGTTACACCTGTGGAATGTTGGGAATTAATTTGCAAAAATTTAATCATTGTGTTGATTTTCTGATTCTGCTGTCTGTCCATAATTGGTCTTTTGCTGGATGAAGCGCTTTGCTTTTAGGTACACAGAACATGATGGATCTTTAAATGAGTGTGTTCTCTGGCTTGGCCAATTTACAGTTAGAGCACACTGGATCCTGGGAATGATTTGGGCACTCTTTGAATTTGTGATCCTTTTGAGCTCAGTGCTCACATATAGTAGTTGTTTGAGTGCATGTATGAGTAGTGTGCCGAAATCTCAGGCATTTGAAACATTTCTGGACTGGGATGTGTTCCTGAAATCAATGGCTTTTCCACCCCAAGTAGATTCTACTTGGGGTGGAAAAGCCAAGGCCTAGAACATTTTTCAGAATGTTCCAGGTTCTGGGTGCCAGCTCCAAGATCCAATTTAATATATTGCCTATTTTTAATCTGGTCAAGTATTTAAGTCTTGCTTCTTGTGGTAAACCTTGTTTGGGAAAGTGGCCTTGCAGAGGTCATCTGATATCTTGTCAACATCAAAGAGAACAGAATGGTCCTTTCTATTTCAGCCTGTAGGCCGACATTAGAGACTTCTGGGTACGTTAGAATGCATTGGGCTTCCTCCCTGGTCGCAGTCTCAATGATTATACCTGGATGTCTTGTATTTCTTATGCTTTTTTTTTTTTTTTAATGTTTTGCAGATGTACCTTGAGTTTTGTTGTTACAGCTGCTTTAACCGGCACACAGGAGTCAAGCAGGACCACATCCTTGGACCTGATGACAACAAGGTTCTACTCTCTGTTGGGAGATGGTCTTGATTTGCTGGGTTGCACTAGTGGCCGGTTCAGTTTCAGGTTCAACAGCGAATCGGCAAATGAGTGGAGGCACTGTTGCATTTTATTTGTTTTTCACTCATTCAAAAGCAGGTCTAATCTTGGCCATTTTCATCCAAATGTTTATAATTTTGCTTCTTGTTGCAAATGTGCTTCAATTTTCTTGCTGGGAGGAAAACTTACTCATTTCTGATGTGCATCACTAGAGTCTCTAATGATGCACATCAGATCTCTTGTCTAGAGAGATAAAAAAGCCATCGGGGATGGCAAGGCCGTCTTGTTGAAAATCATCATTGATACAAGTTTCATCTGTGACAGTTGAGAGAGAGAGAGAGAGAGAGTGGGGATTTAGTGCCCACACATGACGGTTTGGCCACGCGTACGTGGCCAAACCGTCATGTGTAGGCACTGTCATGGTTCTGGCACTCCGGAACTTTCTGCTAAGTTTCGGAGTGCCGGAGGTATTCTGAGAGTTTTCCAAAACAGAGTCTGGTTTAGCCTGTTAATGGTGTCAAGGAGTTTGGAATCAGCTGCGTCCAACTCAGAGTTACACATATTTCATTAGTTTGTCAAATTCAGCTTATAGGCAAAACTTGGAAAATCAGGAATTCTGGATAAAAGAAACAGCCACTGTCTCAGTCAGTGGCGTAGCCATGATTTTTTGTCAGCACGTACGTTCAAAAAAAGCGCTAATTGCCTAATGCTAAAATGTGGCACAATACCAGATTTCGGCATCGAGGAGTACAATGCACCTGCTGACCCTACCCTGACTATGCCACTGGTCTCAGTTCAATACAGTTTTCAGAGACAAGTAGAACGAGGTATGTCATAATTTAGTAAAAGCATTTGTCTTTGTAGCAGCAAAGGTGTTTCATGGTAATGTACAGTATGTCCCCATTGCAAGAAGAGCACTGTGGTCTACAGGATCAAGCCAACGTAATGCTCTTGGTCTACTGGAACTATAGACTAAAGAATCGTAGTCTAGATGTGACCGTATTAATTCATGGTATAAATGTAGCAGTGATTAATGGTTGGCTCCCCATGTTGTGCCAGGTAGAACTCTTAAGATGTTTGGCTTTCTAAGACAAGCAAGCCGGAGCATTTTTATATGTTCAAGGAAGGCGAGTTTTTGGTTGAATATCACCCCGAAGGTGTCATGAATTTTAATTTCTGTCTTAATTAAAAGATCAAGAGTGGATCTACCTTCACAGAAGCCACATTGCACTGGATTTAGGAGATCATTTCTAGCTAGAAACTAGGTTAGCCGGGCATTGATCATTTTTTCCATGACCTTGGTCATACAACTGGTGAGTGCAATAGATTTATAACGTTACAGATTTGTAGGATCTTGTCCTGGTTTTGGAAATGCCGAAACATAAGAATAGTGCCATTTGTCAGGGAAAGTGTTTTCTTTGAATATTCTGTTGTAGAGGAGTAAGTGTTTTGAGGGCCAGTTCAGTAAGTTTTTTTGGCGCCTCCGTAGCCAGGTGGGAAGGAGCAGCAGTGCGTAACACACGCTTCTTGATTAGACCGGGGTTCGAGCCCGTCACCACCAAATACGGAGGATGCGGAAAGGTCATTCAGGGAATAACCACCGCATATCCCGGAGCAATATGGCCTTAGTTGCTAATGCTCCTAAAAACCAAATAACAAACAAACAAACAGTAAGTTTTGCTATCATGGTGTAATGTATTCCATCTAGTCCTGTTGCACTGAGTTTAGTAGAAGCTAGAGCATGATGCAGTAGATGACTTTCATCAACCAGTGAAATACCACCACTTTGCTTATTGGAGGCTTGAAGTGGTGAAACCCAAGTTTAGTCTCTAGAGCAAAGTTTCCGGCATCCCCCTTCCCCCCATACTTCCCTTCAACCCATGCACGGTACTAAGTACTATAGGTTTTGATACCTTTCGTGTTTGGGGTTTTCATAAAAAAAAAAAAAAAAAAAAAAAAAAATGATGCAACTCTGACACTGTTAAGGGGAGATCATATGCAGCACTTAGATGCCGATTACAAATTGATTATGAGATTTCCGTGAAGGATCTACCAAGGGTGTTAGCAATCTACTCTGGTTTTGTAGATGACCAGATAAATGTGCACGTGAAAAAATTCCATACGAAAATTCTGCACAGAAAAAACACACTGTCATAAATGCTCACATTAATTTTACTTTACAAAAAAATTATTTTATATTTCAAAATGCAACAAAATGTTGAATTTATATATTTTATTTCTACTTCTATATGATGTATTTTAATATAACTTTTGATATATGAAACTTTTGATTTCAATATAAAATAGAATATTTGGATGTAAATGTGTGTAATGGAAATTACAGGAAATAAAATGTTCTGGTTTTATTGCAGCTAAAGCCTTTTATTTTATTTATAAAAATAAATTATTTTTTCTCTGTCTTACAAAGTGAACAGTCAACAGTTTTTGGTTTTTTTATCAAGAAACAACTAATTCAGACACATTTCAGTGATTTATTTATTTGTCAAGGATTTGAATAGAATTTTCATTACTGTAAGTTAGCCAATCTCTGCATATCTTCTACCTGCTCATATTCCTGCACAAAAGTGGCAACAGCAGTCATGTAGTGAATCATATCTTCTCTTTTTCACCTCTAGACGACCTGTCTATGTATTAGCCAGTGTCAATCTGTGGCAAGCCCTCGTCAGCGGAATAGAGAATTAAGTGTATTGTGAAATCCCTCACAGCAGTTTGTAGTTTTAGGCGACTGTTCAAGAGCAGCATTCTTAGTGATTTATTACTATTTATACCCCAGAGGCTCACATCTGGTGAGTATGGGCTTAGAAAACCCAAGGTCCTGAGCTGGATATCATCATTCTTGCTTTCTTGGTGATTCCTTTCTACCTCTCTCTCTCTCTCTCTCTCTCTCTCTCTCTCTCTCAGGGTAACATGGGAAACCTCAGGCTTCCTTGCACTTTATGACTAATAATAATAATAAGTATCCAAGTTCTTATTCTGTAACAAAATGTAAATACAGTCAGTCCTCGTATAGCACGATAGTTGTGTTCCTAGAAAACCTCGTGCTATGCAAAATCGTGCAATATAAACAACAGGCCCTATGGGAAAAATCGGGTTAGGTGCCGACCACCCAAGATTGAACACACATTTGTAACCAAAACATTACCAAACACAATAAATAATCACGTATTTTATTATGACTATTACGTAATAAAATATTGCTAATGCCTTTGCTTCTATCGTAAGCAAACTTGTTTTTTGTTTGGTTTTCTATCCAAACTGATGACAGCCGTTCCATCTCTTCCAATTATTTGTGTCTTAATCTAATGAATTAAATTACACTTTGAGTTGTTCCTGCTATGAAAGTTGTTTTTGTTTTCTCTCCATTCTTTGTAATTCTCGGCGTTGCCTCATTTAGGTCTGTAGCACGTGCAATATCACATGGTCTTCCATTTCGCTCAAAGCGTTTCACAATTTCATATTTTTTTCTCTATCGACAGAAGCGGACTGGCCATAAGCCGTACCGGGGAAACCCCGGTGGGTCGGAGGCCGGTGTGATTTTGGCCATAAACCATAGTATGAGGCCACTATAAATTTCCCCGAGTAAGAATTTTTGACCCAGTCCGCCTGTTTATCGATATTGCTTTTCTTTTTCTCTCTGAATTGTTGGATTAGGTAAATGACCGTTTTCTCTGTGATTGAGAAGATTTCTCACAAGGGATGACTGTTTGGGCATTTGGGCATATGAGTAATGATGTACTGGCTGTACATCATTACTCAACTCTGAAACACATTCCCCATCACATTACAAGCAGTAGAACTAACTACTCTCGGAATTTATATGTAATGTATTGCCTCATTTTGCTTCTGGCAACATTGGCTTCTGCTTTTTTAGGCCAGGAATCATGACAATGTTCGGTTGGTTGTTGTATTATGTTGCCATCTTTTGTTTTCATAATTGACTGACAATTGAGGGTGCAGCAGGTAGAGATCCCCAGTTTCCAATAAGAATATGGAATCATCATGATGCAGCTCTTGAATGGTCACCTAAAACTACAAACTGCTATGAGGGATTTCACAATGCACTTAATTCCCTATTCCACTGCAGTCATCCCAGTGTGTGGTTTTTGATGGACTGAAGAGGGACCTGGATTGCCACAGACTGACACTGACTAATGCACAGGCAGGTCATCTAGAGGTGAAAAAGAGAAGATATGATGCACTGCATGACTTGGTTGCCACTTTTGTGCAGGAATATGAGCAGGTAGAAGACAAACTGAAATACTTGCTGAAAATTCTATTCAAATCCTTGACAAATAAATAAATCACTGAAATATGTCTGAATTAGTTGTTTCTTGATAAAAAACCAAAAACTGTTGACTGTTCACTTTGTAAGACAGAGAAAAAATAATTTTTTATAAATAAAATAAAAGGCTTTAGTTGCAATAAAACTAGAGCATTTTATTTCATGTAATTTCCCTTACAAACATTTAAATTCAAATATTCTATATTAAAATACATCGTATAGAAGCAGAAATAAAATATATAAATTCAACATTTTGTTCATTTTGAAATATGAAATAATTTGTTTTTTGTAAACTAAAAATAATGTGAGCATTTATCCGTGTGGGTATTTTTAATGTGAGCATTTATGACAACGGGGGTTTTTTTGTGTGGGCTTTTGTCAGGGAACTGGTTTTGTAATATCATAGCCACTGATAGTGAGCATGGGACAGTTGATGTGTGGGTGTTTTGCATACATTCGGTGTATTTTGGCCCAGATTGTTTGGGTTTTTGTTATTCTTGTAATTGTAGAAGCGAAATGCTTCCATGCTTCCCTTTTGCTAGTCTGCCTGACATGTTTTGCCTGTTTAAAGCAAATGAACCCCAGGGGCTCACATCTGGTGAGTATGGGCTTGGAAAACCCAGGGTCCTGAGCTGGATATCATCATTCTTCTCTTTCTTAGTGATTCCTTTTTACTTCTGATTTTTTTCTCTCTCCCTCTCTCCCAAATTTTCTTTTGGCTGGTGCAGCAAAAGCCTCAGGCTTCCTTGCACCATATGGCTAATAATAATGAGGTGTTCTGTTGTTGGGAAATTCCTGAAGATGTTCCATACTCTGTTCTTCTGTTTATAAGCTGCACTGCATTCATCATTCCATCACACCTTTGAGCGTGCCGATATTTTTGTGGATTGTTTAGGAATTGCTTTGCCTGCAGTATATGGTTAGGTATAAATTCTACTGTCAGGTTTATGGGTGTTTGTTGGACCTGCTTTACTTCTAGTGTTGCTAGCTGCTTGTACCCATCCCATTCAGCTTTGGAAAAGTTCCATTTGGCAATTCGGTAAGAAAGGCAAGGAACATTTGTATCAATGCGGCATATCACTGGTAATGATCATTGCCCAGT
This sequence comes from Mastigoproctus giganteus, assembly GCF_048544385.1. Classification (NCBI taxonomy): domain Eukaryota; kingdom Metazoa; phylum Arthropoda; class Arachnida; order Uropygi; family Thelyphonidae; genus Mastigoproctus; species Mastigoproctus giganteus. The sequence goes on along the minus strand of NC_143585.1, from coordinate 144,904,935 downwards.
GGATTTCTGTGAATAGTCCATCCAAATAATGGATATATGGTTGCTGAGCATAGAGAGATGGTTGAAGTAGATCCTGTAGGAAGATGCATATAAGTGTGCACTCCATTATTGAGAGTTATCAGATTGGACTGATCAAGTAATTTTTTGACAGTTTGTCCATGCTTGTCCAGGTTATGGTTTCCCCCACAGTGGATGGTGACTGTTGAGATCTCCTAGGCTGCAGTAGGGTTTGGGAAGTTGTATCACTAATTCTTCTAAGTTGGCTAGGTAGCAAGTATAATGAGACTATCTAACTGATTCATGCAGCAACTGCCTGAATGTTAGTTTTTAGTGTATCTGGGAGTTGATGATAAGCACTACCCCTCCACGTGCAAGATTGTTCGGATTGCATGCAACACAATCTTTCAGAAGTATTATGTATTTCCAAAGGGAAACAATTATATTTGGTGTTAGATTGTTTCCTGTAGACAGAAGGCAATAGGATCATATTGTGAAAAGAAATCACATTTGTGACAAGAGAATGTGTTTAAATTCATAGAACAATTACATTTGTTAAAATGTAAAAAGAATGCATACAGATATTCTGCTGAAGTATTAATATCTTCATCTTTGGTTTTTTAGCTATCTCCACATGCCTACAAATTTCTACAGCATTCTGTATTCCTACTTCTCCCTCACCCAAGTACTATTCATAGGCTCTGCTCTTCTCGAAATAAAAAAATTCCAGATAACCAGCAAGAGAATCGATTATTTTCTGATGTATGCTAAACAGAAATTGGCCTTCTTAAATTCTTCAAAAGGCAAAATTGGCTTAATGATCGATGAAATCTGTCTGCAACCTTATATTGATTACAAAGGTGGAAACATACCGGGAAATTCTTTTGACAGTACTGATGCCTACAAGTGCATATGTCATTTATATTTTATCCATGAAAAAAATTACTGCAGAAAAATTACATTCAATTTTTAAAAAATTATGAGTTTGGAAAAAATTGGTTATAATGTAACAATTGTAAGTGATAATAATCCGATTAACAGAAAAAATATTTAATTATTTATAAATCCTCCAAGGCTGAATAATTCACAATAACTGGTTACACCAACATAACTTGAGTAAATATTTTTATTATCCATCTTTTGAAAATACTGCACATCTTCATATAGCTTCATTTATCTTGCCTTATTAAAGCATTGTATTCCATGTAATACTGAAAAATCTGTGAAATATGGTTACAAATTAACATTGAAGGCTTTGAATCCCTGAAGTTCAGGGAGACCAAGTGTAAAACTTGTATTGCAGATTTTCAATAAAAATGCCATTAATAGCCTTATTCATTTAGGTCCAAAAAGAAATTTACCACTTCATAAAAATACTTATTTAATTAGAAATGAAATAGTATCTTTATGCACCTTTGAAGCATACCACTTACATTTTACTTGAAATGGTAAATTACTGTTTTACAGAATTAAACACGAGTTATTTTCTTACAGGAAAATTTCAGACACCTTAGAGGAAAGATATGACCAATACATACAATTATCTGATTCAGTATAGTGTCTTTAAGGCAAGTTTATGAAAACAAAATGAAATTATAAATGTATTCTGTATTATTTTTAACTTTAAAATCAATGCTTTCAATGCAAATGCATTTCAGGAAAGTCTTGTTGAAATAGGAAATGCAGACTACTACATCCATACTGTTTTCTCACATTACCATCTCAGAATGTGATTTAATAAAAGAAACAGGTTACATGCCACTCTTAGTTTATCTTAATGGATATCTGCATATATTGTTATCAAAAGATATCGCTGTGCGGAATGAAAACTTATTTTAACAGTGAACGAGTTATTACCTTCAAGTAGCCAATCTGAACTAATTCAAAATGTAGATAGAGGTGGACTGTTGTACACTCAATCAAATGTTGCTATTACTGTATATTGTTATACATTGTTTCAAAAAATTATATCATCACACACACCATAGAGAAACAATTCTTGAAGTTACATAATCAGAGAGATTTCTTATCACTGCTTACATCATTTTTTTCTGAAACTACTGAAATTTCTTTGAATGGTGTTTGCAAAAATGGTATTTTTAGAGAAATAATTTTAAATTTGCAAATTAATACCATTATCAATATTTGGCTCAAATTATTGTAAAAAGAAAAATGATGTATGAAGAGCAACACATAAACACAAACTTCAAACATTGAAAAAAAAAAAAAAAAAAAAATGTTAAAAAAAAAGGGTAAATTTAAAGTAAAAAATTTCTGTTCAATTACAGTAATCAAATTATTAGATTTAATGTATAAATGTATACATTAGTTGGATTACAAATTACATGTGACGCACTCAAAATATAATAAAAAAGTTAACCATAAAATGTATCTAATATTTTTAGAATTTTTATGATAAAAAAAAATCACATTTAAGTAACAAAACTTTAATCTTTTTTAATTTTCATATAGTCTCTTTCAACTTATAAATTAGTTTTCCATTATGCACTGAAAATAAAGCAGAGTTACATTCAATTCTTACAGTAGTGACAGGTAGTCTGGCCAATATTTTAATAAACAATAATTGCATATTGTAAAATTCCAGTTGTACACAATAGAGCGATCAAGATGGTTCATTTGGATTAATATACAAACTTTTAACTGGAGACATCCAAAAGGCACCAGTAGCAAAATAGATTCCCTCATGATAATGAATTAGATCATGTCATCGAAGAATACTTTCTCTGGCTGAAGCAGGTATAATCGAGCACTATAATCCAGTTCAGTACGAACAGGTGCACGGTTGTTGTTGTGGTGTTTTCTGGCACAAGGGCTACCTAGGCCATATTGCACTTCAGGTGCATGGTACAAATGGAATAGTGTGCAGAAGTCTGCTCCCCAATTAACAGCATATAGAGAACAGAGCATAGTAATATCCCTTGTGCATTTTGTCCATAACTGATGAATGTGCTCAAGAAAGGTTAGCTTCCTTTTAAAAATGACCCTCGTGATTTAAACTTCTGTTGTAAATAAGATGAATTTTCTCATCTAACTTGAACTCCTGATTGGGATGCAAGTTTTACTTTTTTTGCAGAAGTAGCTGTATACAGTCTTTTCCAATGAAAATCTGAATCCACTGACTATGTCCTCTTATTAAGATGGTTTATAGCCTGATCCAGCTGCCTTTCAATTACTCTCATGTTGCATGACTAATAGTAAATGTATGCTGAAGTCATCAACAATAAGAGCATTACAAAGTTCTGTAGAAGCAGGTTGATGGAGTTTATGCTGACAGCAAAAATGCTTATACTGGATCCTTGGGATACTTCTTCCTCTTCATGGAAATGCCAAGAAAGGGAAGACTTGACTTTGAAGTTGAAATGCATAATATGATGAAAATGGGGAAATTTCTCTTCAGATCAAACTTATGGAGATCTTCTAAAATCAAATCTTTGGTCTATACATAATGCTTTCTTGATATCAAAGAAATCTGATATTCAACGTTACGACTTCATAAAGGAATCATGGAGATAAATTTCGAGTCTAATTAGATGATTCAAAGTAGATCTACCCCTTTAAACCCACACTGTGTTTTGAAAAGCAGCTCACTTTCTTCCAAATTCCATAAAGTTTGAGCATTAACCATATATTCTAGCACTTTACATACAGAGTTATGGGTCGATAATTTTGTGGGATATACAAATCCTTTCCTGGCTTTGCAATGCTAAGACTATTGCCTTGTGCCATGGGTCTGGAAATCCTCCTTCAAAGAATACATGACTGAACAAGAGAAGTTGTTGTTTGATTTATTGGTGCAAGAGCTAATAAGGCCATAATGCATAGTACAGTCTTAATTGGTACAGGTTTGTTATATTAAACAAGTGGATTCAGATCTGACAAGTAATTAATGATCTTATTTTCAGGCAAGTAAAAAGATCATTAATAACTTGTCAGTCTCCAAGGATCTGCTGTAAAGTAAATTTATGAGAGGAATATAGATACAGAGAGAAAGCTATTTATCCTTTCCTCAAGTATAATGGGCATTCAGTAATAAGGTGTTTTACTGTGAGTTCGGTTTGACAGTTCTGCACAGTGAAGGCTCATCCCATGATTAGGTAACTATGAGCTAGGTGGGTATGTCCAATCTGCAATCTAGCAGGTATAACTTATTCCTTCCTGTTCCCTCTTAGGCTAGGTAGCCATTGTTTGTGATCATTTTTAATCTGGAACAGTTTATTGCTTTTGTTCTCCTGACAAATGGATAGCCATTTTTTTTTTCTACCAATACATTGTATTATGTGTTTTTAATCAGTGTAAGGTATCTGGAGGTGATGTTATGTGACTGGCATTCTTGGCAGCAAAATCCACTCATTCATTTCCTGTGATTCCAGAACATCCGGGTATCTAACAGAAGATTATTTTTTGTGTGTTTGCAAGAAGCTTCGCTAATTTTATTCGAATTTGTTGTTGAAATACAACAAAGGAAGTTTACAGTGAAGAGCAGATACAACGCTTAAAGAATCGGCATAGATAATGGTTTGAGACTGTTTTACATTCTCTAAAGCCATCAGGATAACATACAGTTCTGCGGTGTAAATGCTGAACTCCAAAGGGGGCTGATGTGATATTGTTATATTTGATAGAACTACAGCTGAACCAACTGTACTGTACTGTCTGTCTTGGAGTTGGTGTAAATTTGGGTGAAATTAGAGAATTGAAAAGAGTGAGCCAAGTGGATTTCCTTAATACTGAAATTTGGAATTGCATTTTTTCCTCTTTGTTGGAAATGTTTATCATGTGCCAAGACTATGTGTCATGGCGGTGTAGCTTTCATCAGGAATTATGTTATCCATATTTAGTCCCCAACATGTGTTTAAGCTTTGTAACCTAATTCTGCATGGTTTATTTTGCAAAGGTTTATTTTTATACAAATTATCCAATTTTAGTGTAAACAGATATTGCTATATAGGATGATGTGGGAAACATCTGATCTTAGCTGCATAGTGGAGTAGCAGAGTATGCTGATGCAGGGGTGGTTCATGTGCTTCTGTTTAAAAACTCTGTACTGGTGATGTATGGAAAGTTCCTAGGACAATTCGGAGAGCATTGTGACGTACAGGGTCAAGCCATTTTAATACACTGTCTGAGACATATACAGGAGACCCATAGTCTAGTCTAGATCTAATTAGTGAACAGTATAAGTGTAGCAGCATGTACCAATCTGCACCCCATGACATAGTAGAAATTGCCCTAAGTAGATTCAGCTTCCTTAGACAGGTCGTACGGATATGCTCCAAAAAACTTGATTTTTTTATCCAGAATTAGTCCAAGAAATCTAATACTACGTTGAAAAGTAATTGGATGAGAGCAGAGTTGTAAGTCTGGAACAGGATGTAAATTCCATTTACAGCAAAAATGAATTGCTGTTTTTTTTTCTTTGAGAGTTGATAACTGTTATCTTTTTCCCACTGAACAAGCTTGTTAATTGAGCCTTGAAGCTGTCTTTCATTTACATGCATATTTTGAGAGTGGCATGAGATGGTGAGATAGTCCACATATAGATATGTTTCAACAATGTCAGAAAACATTTGGTAATTTAATTAATCTTGATGGAGAAGAGCGTGGCACTAAGCACAGAACCCTGGAGGACCCCTTCTTCTTGCACAAATGTTTGGGAGAGAGCAAAGTGAAAACATACCTGAAAGTATCTATTGCTCAAAAAGTTCTGGATAAATTTGTAAGATGACCTCGAAGACTGCATTCATAGAGATTGTGAAGAATCCCATATCATCAGCCCTTTTCAATGTTAAGACATATCATCATTAAGTGTTCGTTCCTGAGAAATGCATTTTGAATGTTTCTTTCAGCTTTGATCATGAGATCAAGTGTTGATTTACTTCTTCAAAAGTCATATTGATTTTGACTTAGGATGTTTTCAGTCTCTATGAACCATGTCAAGCTGGCATTAATTATTTCTAATGTTTTTCCTAAACAGCTAGTTAAAGCAATAAGTCACTAATTTGTTGGATCAGAATGGTCCTTTCCTGGTTTTGGGAAGGCTAAAACAATGGAATGATACCAGCTAGTATGGTAGTAATCTTCATGACAGATTCTATTATATAGTTTTAGAAGGGTAGACCGGGACTCTTCACTCAAATGATATAACATGACATAATAGATTCCATCAAGGCCAGCAGCACTATTCTTTGTTTGTAAGAGCGCACTGTATAACTTCATTGTAAAGGGTATATTATATGGAAGCTGGCTTGTAGTATTGAAATTCAGATTATATTTTTATGCTTGTAGTTTATGTAACTGAAAGGCTGGCTCATAGGCAGTTACAGCTGAGTGTGTTTCAAATATTTCACCTAATAAATTAGCAATTTTGAGAGGATTACAGATTTCTTTCCCTTTTAAAAGTAGTATCGGAGTGGTTATAGGAGGCTAATTCCCATTAATTCTTTTGATTTTATTCCAAACTGTTTTGATGTCTGTGAAAGGTGTTTTAGCATTATGCATTACTTAATGGACAATGTTTGGTCCAAGTGCATGTTTCACAAAGAGAAGGGACAATCATCAGTTCTTTACTAAAAGGCTTTTATGATAATGACGTAAAATTGATCCCTTTCTATGATAGTCAAAAAAACTTGAGTATAAAAGGTTCTTCCTGAAATATGTACAAATAAATCTCCAGTGCATCTGCAATTGGACCTCCATTATAATGCAGGATTGGTGATGGTAAGAAGAATATCACCACCTCATTTTTGCTTTTATCCCATACAACTTTAGAACTGGTCAACCAGGTTATAGATGAAGAAAATTAATCCAAGAGATCTTCTGATTCTAACACTAAAATGGAGAGCTTGAGCACATTTAAATGTTAATATTTTCAGTAGTAGGATAACATCCCACCACTGAAATGGTTCCATTCTTTGTTTTGTGCTCTCCTAGTAGACAATTCTAGAATTCTTGTGGCGTGTGATATTGCACCACTGATTGAAATGACTGACTGTGAATGCACTAAATGTGCTAGATGTTTGAAGGTATTCCAGCCAGCTAGTTCAAACTTCCACTTTGGAACCCAAACAGGATAACAAGGTTGCACACTGACCAAGGTATATCACTGGGAAGTGATCATTCAAGGTTTTCAATTACTTCCCACATAAATAATGGGAAGAGGAAAGAGGAACAAATGGACAAATCACCAGTGGTAAAATCATGCATGGATTGATGGAAATATGTATGTCTCTAACTTTAAAATTGAAAGGTCATTATGGTTCAGCTCTATTAATTGACCACATCCATTAATACTGGCTTACCCCATAATGTGTATTTGATATTAACCCACCATTGGAGGTGGGACACCTCACAGGTGTCCCTCAAAAATAAAGTTCCTACATTAACTGTTAATCAGTGATTTAAAAAACTGAATTTTTTTTTTTACCTTCCTAAATACAGTAAAACTTTTTCTGCAATAGTTTATGATTTTCTTACAAAAAACATAAGAAAATCACTTCAAATGGCTGCTACTTTGTAGTAAGCAGTATATGTAGTTTCATATTTTGTGCTCTGTAAAGGGTACCAAATTTGAAATAAGCCTGAAAATTGGAAGAAACTAACATTACTGAATATCCTGAAAGAGGCCTCTGAGGTCGGGAAAACTCATATCTAGGAAATAAACTCATACACCGACCATTGAACAAAATTTACTGTAACTAAAATTTTTACAAATAGTATAGAAATATAATATAAATTATTTACAATAAACTAATGATTGTACATTACGGAATACTAAAAACTGTAATAAAAGATCATTTACAATAAAATAAGCTAAAATATAAAATTAAAAGCGCTAAAAACCTGGAGCTTTCGAGAGCGTCAGCTCTCTTCTTCAACAGTAATATAACTTTCTGCAACATCTCCTTAAATAGCAGGTTCACGGTACCTCCACACGTGGTATTTCTCCACGTGGTTCAATCGGCACATGGTCAGAACCGGAAGCGGAAATGTCTCGGGTACGTGGCAAAGAAAATCGTTCATCCGAACTTAATACAATTGTTTCAAAAATAGGATGAATACGCATGCCTCTATCTCTATTCATGGTATTCTTACTGGATGAACCAATCCGTAAACCCTCGAGCCATTTACGCTCCCAGTATCCGTGTGCATGATCCAAAATAATAGCGTCCTCCGGTGAGATTTGATGCTGCTTCTCCCAAAAATGTTCGGCCACGGCAGACTTACCGTAATCAGCGGTTCTTATGGCACTTACTGTAACCTGATTACGGTAAGTCTGCCGTGGCCGGGGAGAAACAGCATCAAATCTCCCCGGAGGACGCTATTATTTTGGATCATGCACACGGATACTGGGAGCGTAAATGGCTCGAGGGTTTACGGATTGGTTCATCCAGTAAGAATACCATGAATAGAGATAGAGGCATGCGTATTCATCCTATTTTTAAAACAATTGTATTAAGTTCGGATGAACGATTTTCTTTGCCACGTACCCGAGACATTTCCGCTTCCGGTTCTGACCATGTGCCGATTGAACCACGTGGAGAAATACCACGTGTGGAGGTACCGCGAACCTGCTATTTAAGGAGATATTGCAGAAAGTTATATTACTGTTGAAGAAGAGAGCTGACGTTCTCGAAAGCTCCAGGTTTTTAGCGCATTTTATTGTAAACGATCTTTTATTACAGTTTTTAGTATTCCGTAATGTACAATCATTAGTTTATTGTAAATAATTTATATTATATTTTTATACTATTTGTAAAAATTTTAGTTACAGTAAATTTTGTTCAATGGTCGGTGTATGAGTTTATTTCCTAGATATAACATTACTGAATATATATTAAGTTTTTAATAATGCTTATATACACAATTAGCAGAAATATATACACATTTGCAGTTTGAAATTTCATGCACTGAACAGTCTTTTAAATTGGAAAATAAACAGACTAAAAGATGCTTGTATTTTATGCCTAATATATTTTTTTGCAATATTTAGCAAAATTAATATATTATTTTTTGAAAATAAAAGGCATAAAATATCCAGATTTTAAAAATTTAATATTTTTTTAAAACTGAAAAAGTTATATACATTAAGTATTGCAATCCATTAAAAAAAAAAAGATAAGATACCATTGTTCAAGCAGAATTAAAAAAAAAAGGCAAAAAGGTTTTTCTAAAATTAAATGGGCAGCTTTCTTGAGAACATGTCTTACTCTCATGATCTAGAGGGATTACCACATCAAGCACAGATGAGAATTCCATGACAGGCCACATGTGAACATCCATTTTTCTGACATTTAAAACATTGGATTGAATTTGGTGCATAAAGTCTTACTATACAGTGAACATAACCAGCTGTGATGAAGTAAGGCAATGTTGGAGAATTAAAGGTAAAGGATGACTGTTCTTGGTGGAACTACATTTCCCTCCTTGCACATGAGTATTGTTTAAGCTGCTGTCACTCTGTTTGGGATTTTGGTTAATTGCAGACTTCCTCCTCTGACACCGAATTCCCACTCTGAGATGACGATTTATGATGAATTAAGTGTTTTTTTTTGTTTTTTTTTTTTGTCATAGTAATTAATGATCCTCCAATAGCAGTTGTTTGGAAAAGCTACACAGAATATTTCGATTTTATTTCAATTAGATCTCCAGAACAAGTCTCTTAATTTACTTGGGGGGACATTCCAATCCCTCTAAAGCAATCTGTATAAAAAATGGGGACATCCTTCCAATAGGTTTTTTGGTGTTGAAATGCATAATCAGGAACTCAGGTATAGGCCCTGATTTTCTGGTCTCTTTGCAGCAGTGATGTCTAGCTCAAGGCCATGGTTTTCTGATAGGGAGAGCATGTTGGGGCCCCCAAAAGGATTTGCAATAACAGGATTTATGAAAATTTTAAATTTTGTTTCAATTTCTGGGCTCCTCATCCAATGCAGAACCCAACTACCTGGCAAGTAATAAATGTGCTCAGGAGTGGAATGCCAGGGATACCCAGACACCACATCTCCACTAGTCTGAATCCTGTCCTTTGGATCATGAGGATGAGGACATGGCTGACCTTTGCAAGTGAACCAACTAATTGATTGATCCTGGGTGAATCATACCAGGACCACCAATAATATTGAAGCAGGGGCAAAAGAAGTGTGTAGCCCTAAACCACCCTTTCTGAGTTTTCACATGTTACAACACAAGGCAAACACGCTGAATTCCTATAGTGGTAGCCTAGGATGTGAGTTGGATCCCAGTGATGCTAATCTGGAGGACCAGCATCACTGAGAGATCCCTTATCACATACAGCACCCACATAAAGGGACAAGTGGTCAGATACAGCTTATTGGAGGCACCTCCTTAGCCAGGTGGGCAGGAGCAGCAGTGCATAGCACACGCTTCTTGATTAGACCGGGGTTCGAGCCCGTCACCACCAAATACAGAGGATGCGGAAAGGTCAGGGAATGACCACCACCCAGAGCAATATGGCCTTAGTTGCTAATGCTCCTAAAAACCAAATAGACAAACAGACAGCTTATTGGTGCAAGAGGCCAATGGAGATTGGCTTAACTTGTGCAGGGTAAAAGAAAGTCTATATTTAAAAAGTAACAACCCAGTACAACAGTGGTAACCAAAGAGACAGTTCAGAATGCACAACTCATCATACCTTATCATGGATGGAGTATTTCAGCTGACAGCTGAACTGGGTTCCACCTGTCAGCAATAAAAAAAGAAAATACAGTTACAGTGGGCTCAGGAACACCAATATTTGACAGTGGAGGGTTGCAAATATGTTGTCTAGTGTGATGAATCCTGGTTCCTGTTGTGACACATAGAACTAGAATATGGAGAAAACAACATGAGTCTGGTTCCATCCTATCAGGTGTCAATAATACAGGTTGGTGGTGGAGATAGTGGTAGTAGTGTAACATTATGTGGAGCATTTTTATGGTGCACATTGGACTCTCATTGATACCAGCAGAACAAGGAAGTAAGCAAACCCTTAGCCATAATTATGAGAGCTTCCTTGGACTCAGGGGAGGTACCCATAGACTGGAAATGTGCAAATGTGACCCCAATTCACAAAGGAGGATCAAAGGCTGACACAAGTAATTATAGACCTGTGAGCTTGACTTCTGTTCCAGGAAAATTAATGGAGGCACTGGTTAAAGACGCACTGCAGGATCATTTAGACAAGACTTCAGTTATAGCTCAGACACAGCATGGTTTTGTTAAGGGGAAGTCTTGCCTGACCAACTTGATTGGATACTATGATGCAGTCACAAAAGAACTGGATGCAGGGAATAACTTTGATATTATATACTTGGATCTTAGAAAGGCTTTTGATACTGTTGCACATGGAAGACTGCTACACAAATTGGAGCAGTGTGACATTGGAGGCAAATTGCTGCTATGGATAAAGGGGTGGTTGAGGGGGAGAAGACAGAGAGTGGTAATCAATGGACACTGCTCATCGTGGACTGATGTTATTAGTGGAGTCCCTCAGGGCTCAGTGTTGGGTCCATTATTGTTTTCTGTATTTATAAATGATATTGATGATGGTATATCGGGATTAATGTCCAAGTTTGCAGACGATACAAAGGTTGGCAGGGTTGTCAAGGACACTACTGACACTATGCTTCTGCAACAGGATCTGGAAAGGTTGAGCAGATGGGCTGAGAGGTGGCAAATGAAGTTTAACATTGACAAATGTAAAGTACTACACATGGGAAACAGCAACCCCAGAGCAACGTATCAACTCTATGGTACAACACTGACAGTGGTAGAGAATGAAAGGGACTTGGGGGTGGTTGTGCAGGCAGATATGAAGTTCCCTGAGCAGTGCAGACGGGCTGCAAGAGTAGCTCATGGAGTATTGTCAATGATATACAGGAATTTTTCCAGCAGGGATAAGGAGGTGATTATTCCATTGTATAAGGCGATGGTCAGGCCACACCTAGAGTACTGTATACAGGTCTGGAGGCCTCATTTCAAGAAGGATGTAGAGCTGCTGGAACGAGTACAGAGAAGGGCAACAAGATTAGTGAATGGAACAAAGGGGTGCTCTTACGAAGAAAGGCTTAAGTTTTGCAAATTACAGTGTCTGGAGACTAGGCACCAGCGAGGTGATCTGATAGAGGTGTATAAAGCCTTGAATGGTTTAAGCATGCTCAATGCTGATGGGATTCTTCCTCTAGCTCAGAATAATCACCTGAGAGGGCATAAATTCAAATTGAGGAAAGACAGATGTAGGATAGACGTGCGGAAATTTGCCTTTAGCCAGCGAGTGGTTGGTTGGTGGAACAGACTTCCATCCCTTGTGGTGGAGGTTGATAGCCTAAATAAGTTTAAGGCTCAGCTGGACAGGTATTTTGAACGAACAGAGGGGTGAAGTGGAAGTGGTTTTTTTTTTTTTTTTTGGCTGATGCTGCATAAGCTTGCTTTCTTGCATCAAATGCCTCTACTAATGCTAATGCTAACAACGTTTAGATGCTTCAGGTTATTTAAAAAATGCTTCTGACCAGGCTATTCTCTTTATGGCTGGAATGTATCCATCTGTGAATAGGTTTTTCTAACAAGACAGCAAGCTTATACAGCATCAGCCAAACAAAAAAATGCAATGTATCACAAGGCCAGTTTGTACAGGGTTGGTTCCAGGTCCACAAGAGTAAATTCAGTCTACTGCAGTGGTCTCCTCAGTCACCAAGTCTAACCCCAACTGATTACCTGTAGAATAAGGTTGAAAGTACCCTTGGGAGTGGAGATCTGTAGATATCCAATTTTCAACAACTGTGGCAAGCAACTGCATCTTGACATAGAACAGAACCCATGTAGCAAGCTTTTGACGAGTTTATGCCACAATTAATGCAAGCTGTGCTGAAGGCTGTTGTTATTTGTTATTTGGTTTTTTAGGAGCATTAGCAACTAAGGCCATATTGCTCCTAGAATATGCGGTGGTCATTTCATGACCTTTCCGCATCGTCCGTATTTGGTGGTGACGGGCTCGAACCCCGGTCTAATCAAGAAGCGTGTACTATTATGCACTGCTGCTCCTTCCCACCTGGCTACGGAGGCACCAGTGCTGAAGGCTAAAGGGTAGTGAGACACGCTCACTGTTAGGCAAGTAGGGTGAACCTAATAAAGCAGTCATATTTTTGATATTTAAAACACATTACTGGGTTTCAAATTTATGGTCTGACCTTACCGTTGGATAGCTAGCTTTTAGTCTATGGCCTATGTTCTGTTCCATGTTAAGATGCACACAGTTGTTGCAAATTGGATATTTACAGATCTCTACTCCCAAGAGTACTTTCAACTTACCTTTAACTAGGTAAATTACAGCTGAGCATCACATTATAAGGGAATAAGCAGTGTTTTGTTTTGTGATAATTTTTTTGCCTATACAGCCACTCCCCGATTAATGTAAGGGTTGTGTTTCATGTAAGTCAGATTTTACGCAAGTCAATTTCCCCCATGCTTGTGCAGCAATCGCAACTGTGCTCGCTGAATTGATTGAATTAAAAAAGAAATGTTCGACGAACATGTGAATAGAATTATTTATTGTAGTCATTCATTGTTTTATCTCATGCGAAGGAAAAATTACAAAAGTATGTAATTTAAAAAATTTCGAAATTATAAAATTACAAAAAAAGAAAGGAGACAGGCATAATGCCAGTAAGTTTTACCACTCGAGCATTGCCAGAATCAAAGTCTTCAGCTGATAAGTACGCCGCTGTGGAGGTTGAGGGTTGTGTAGATTTAGAAGGGGTCGGCCACTCAACCTTATGAAAGAACATATTAATGGATGATTAAACGGTGGCTTTTTTCTTTTCACTGTAGATTTCTTTTTTGCAAGCATATCATTCACCCTTGGCACCTCAGTAGCCAGGTGGGCAGGAGCAGTGCGTAGCACACGCTTCTTGATTAAGACTGGGGTTCAAGTCCGTGAACACCAAATACGGAGGATGCGGAAAGGTCGGAATGACCACCGCACATCCCCGGAGCAATATGGCGTTAGTTGCTAATGCTCCAAAAAACAACAACATATCATTCATCCCTCTGTTAACTTTTAAGAATCATTTGCTGTCAAGATTCATCTTCTCAGACCTTGCCATTTCCAGTGCAATTTCACAAAATGCCATTGCCATTTCTCTGGTGATGAAGCATCTCGGCTCCTCATTTGGTCCATCTTGAGCTTCGTCAACATTTTATTCTTTCACTATCACTACCTGCAAGTCAATAAGTTTGTCATTAGATAATTCCTTCTCTTCTTCCTCTATTAACTCCTCCACATCTTTGACAATAACCTCCAACTGAAGTAGCTTTGCAACCTTTACAATCTTATCTGTAACCTCTTCATATGATTCATCTTTTTCAAACCATTCAAAGCCTTTTATGTGCCATGGACATATTTTCTTCCCTGCACCATTTAAAATTTTTTTAGTAATTTCCACCCAGGCCTTATTAGTGTTTAAGATGGCGTGGAAAATATTTCCAAAAGTCTCTTAACGTAAAATTTTTCTCACAGTCTACTGCAGACAATGCCTAAGCAAATGTTGTGCATATATGGTATGCTTTTAAATTCGAAATAACATCCTGATCCATAGGTTGGAAGAGTGAAGTTGTGTTTGGTGGTAGAAATATGACTCTCACATTCGAATTTTAAATTATCTAGCTGCATAGGATGTCCAGGAGCATTATCTAATAGAAGCAGCATTTAAACCAATCCTCAAAGAGAGATAATGTTATCCATGCTCTCTGGTTCGATCGGAAATGCACAAGGATTTCCAGAATGGTACACAAGCAGTGGTATTAATCTGTAATCTCCCGCTGCATTAGCGTGGCCCTACCTTTTGAAGCCTGGCATTCTTTTCCTCTTTGGCAATGTATGTTCGATCCAGCATTTTTTTACAATACAGAGCAGTCTCGTCAACATTAAAAATTTGCTCCGTTGAATATTCACCTTCATCAATAATTTTTTTCCAACACACCAAAATTTCTCTACAGCTGCAGAATCAACACTGGCAACTTCACCGCATACTTTAATGCTTTGGAAACCAGTGCAATGCTTGAACCTATTAAACCATCCGTTGCTTGCAACAAACTTGGCTTGGGGTTTGCCGTACTTATCCTTAATATCTTCATAAATACTTCTTGCCTTTGCTAGAATGGCCATTGGACACAGAGGCACTTGCTTCTGAATATGATTTTCCATCCATATTATTAATAGCTTTTCCATCTTCGATATAGCACCTGAACACTGTTGATCTTAAGTGCATTGATCCTTTGACATGTTCTTCTATATATGTGCACTGTCCTTTAAAATAGTATTCACTGTTGAAGCAACGAGACCTAATTCCCATGCAATAGGTGATAAAAATTTGTCCTACTTCATACTTCTTAATCATTTTCATCTTCATTTCTAAATCGATTTTGTTTCGTTTCCTGGCACCGCCAGTGCTTGCACTTTCCATTGGCCCTCTCCCTTCATCATTGTAATAGATAAATAGGAATGAAGAGAAGATTCTGAAAATTTGTTTTTTATATGATTAAAGATTTCAGTGAA
Organism: Mastigoproctus giganteus; assembly: GCF_048544385.1. NCBI lineage: Eukaryota > Metazoa > Arthropoda > Arachnida > Uropygi > Thelyphonidae > Mastigoproctus > Mastigoproctus giganteus. The sequence goes on along the minus strand of NC_143585.1, from coordinate 144,889,367 downwards.
GGGGAACATTTCACCATAATAACGTAAAAACCCACACAATTCCAGTTTTCAGGATTATCGCAAATGCAATAAGATAGAGTTTACTACCTGTTTATAACAGATTGCACTAACAGAAAAGCCCAATAAACCAGAAAGTGCAAATTGTTTTTATTGTTTTTTGATCGTGACCTCCAGAAACGTGCTTTAGAAAAATATCACAAAGGCGTTCAAAATTGATTCTTATAATGGGAACATATGATACCGATGAAAGTGTAGTGAAATTTCCATTATAAATATGACCTTTTTAATAAATAGCTTAGTAATATAGAAAATTTTTCAACTTCCAAGGATTTCGAACGAATTACAAAAAAAAAAAAAAAAAAAAAAAAAGTTATTGGATTGACATTATGATTTATATTTTCACAATACCTCCATTTATTCCTACAGATGTAAAATACATTTTCATATATTTTTTTTTTCAGTTTGCACCAACCGGCAAAAAGTTACGTAAAATTTGCATAAGTCCAGTGTGACCCAGGGGCTCACATCTGGTGAGTATGGGCTTGGCCCACCCAGGGTCCTCAGCTGGATATCATCATTCTTCTCTTTCTTGGTGACTTCCTTCTACTTCTCTCTCTCTCTCTCTCTCTCTCTCTCTCTCTCTCTCTCTCTCACACACACACACACACACACACACACACACAGGGTAACTCAGAAATTTTTTTTGGCTGGTGCAGCATAAGCCTCAGGCTTCCTTGCACCACATGGCTAATAATAATAATAATAATAATAATAATAAGTCGGTGACTTCTTGTATAAGAATTTGGTTATACAAGTTCTACTTTCTAATCTAACATATTAAGTAAAAGCCCACCCTGGTATTTCTCTTATTGAGGTGTGAATGGGAAGCATTCGAGGAATTAACCTTGGAAGCTACTAAGCTTTTCATACCAACTAAAATACTGTTCAAGGTTTAAGCCAAAATGGTTATGATATGAACTAATGAGACTCGTAGCAGAGAAGAAAAATGTGTGGGATGTATATAAATTATTAGGTGAGACAGAAGATTATGGTAGATGTAAGCTTTTGTAATCAAGTCACAAAGGAGGTTAGGCAAGCGAAGGCAGATTATGAGAAATCTTTGGCAAAGGATGCAAAGAAAAACAGCAAAGACTTCTTTAGTTACATAAACTAGAAGGAAATGGATGAGTGTCAAAGTAGATGCAAAATGAATATTTTGCATCTACTTTGACACAAGGGGAAGTCTGTACGGAAGTGGGGGCCAGAAGCTTATCAAACTCTAGCAGGGAGCTAAATGATTTTGTAATAACTGAGAGCAAAGTGGAGGAGAAATTGCTGAAGTTAACCATAAGAAAGGCAACTCGGCAGATAGGATCTATCCAGTTATATTAATCCCTTCCCCGGAACATTTTTTTCCGAAAAATGTGCCGTAATGGATCAACTTTTTTTTATTTTACAGATTAAAAGTATGCACCATGCGAATATTCAATATATAGTTTTTTGTGTTTTTTATTAATTTTTTTGTAGAAAATACATGGGAGTAATTAACCCATTTGGGCTATACCGAGTTATCTTGTGTACGACAAAAAGTGTGCAAATTATACAGATTTTTTTTTAATAAATTAGCGCTTGAGCTAAAAGAAAGGCACAGAAAAGTCTTCATTGCTTATTATATAGGGCACCTCCGTAGCCAGGTGGGCAGGAGCAGCAGTGCGTAACACATGCTTCTTAATTAGACGGGGGTTCGAGCCTGTGACCACCACAAATATGGAGGATGCAGAAAGGTCAAAAAATGACCACCGCATATCCCCAGAGCAATATGGCCTTAGTTGCTAATTCTTCTAAAAACCAAATATCAAACTCATTATATAAATAAATTTAAAAAATCAAGTGGAATGCACAAGCAGTAATCACGAACTAACTACATTCTGACACATGGCTGCCACAAGTGGACAGGCAAGGTAAGCGTCGCTTACGGGCGGCAGTTTAAGAGGGTGCCAAAATATTTTTCGATATTTTTGTGAATTATTTTCGTGGGTTCAGTATTCTGCATTTAGGATAGCAAATTATATTTTGCTTATTGGCGGCACAGGAATGCGCACTACTGTTCTGACATTGCTGTACAATATAAGTAAAACGAAAGCCAGTCGTTTCCTGCCAGGCGTAATAAAATCCTGAAAAAAACTCTGAATTTACCTGCCTAATGCAAAATTAGCCAGATAAATGTAGAGAAAATACGTTTTAGTCCTAAATTTTGAGGTATTATTGTTTGCTTCGGGTATTATTGTACCCCAAGATATTTTGTGTAGTTCCAAATAACTTTTAAAACTAAAAACGAGATATCTCGGAATAATCCATGAAGCGGTTAAGGGAGGCAGCAAAGTAAGTAAGCAAACCCTTAGCCATAATTATGAGGGCTTCCTTGGATCCAGGAGACGGTCCCATGCACTGGAGATGTGCAAATATATCCCTAATTCACAAAGGAAGATCAAAGGGAGATACAAAGAATTACAGACCTGTTAGTTTAACTTCTGTTATGGGGAAAATAACGGAGTCACTGGTGAAAGCCATGCAGGATCATCTAGATAAGACTGCAGTTATAGTTCAGACACAGCATGGGTTTGTTAAGGTGAATTCTTGTCTTTTGACTGGGTACTATAATGTGGTCACAAAGAACCTGGATGCAAAAAATTAATTTGATATTATATACTTGGATCTTAGAAAATTTGATATTATATACTTGGATCTTAGAAAGGCTTTTGATACTGTTGCACATGGAAGACTGCTACACAAATTGGAGCAGTGTGACATTGGAGGCAAATTGCTGCTATGGATAAAGGGGTGGTTGAGGGGGAGAAGACAGAGAGTGGTAATCAATGGACACTGCTCATCGTGGACTAATGTTATTAGTGGAGTCCCTCAGGGCTCAGTGTTGGGTCCATTATTGTTTTCTGTATTTATAAATGATATTGATGATGGTATATCAAGCTTAATGTCCAAGTTTGCAGACGATACAAAGGTTGGCAGGGTTGTCAAGGACACTACTGACACTATGCTGCTGCAACAGGATCTGGAAAGGTTGAGCAGATGGGCTGAGAGGTGGCAAGTGAAGTTTAACATTGACAAATGTAAAGTACTACACATGGGAAACAGCAACCCCAGAGCAACGTATCAACTCTATGGTACTACACTGACAGTGGTAGAGAATGAAAGGGACTTGGGGGTGGTTGTGCAGGCAGATATGAAGTTCTCTGAGCAGTGCAGACGGGCTGCAAGAGTAGCTCATGGAGTATTGTCAATGATATACAGGAATTTTTCCAGCAGGAGGTGATTATTCCATTGTATAAGGCAATGGTCAGGCCACACCTAGAGTACTGCATACAGGTCTGGAGGCCTCATTTCAAGAAGGATGTAGAGCTGCTGGAACGAGTACAGAGAAGGGCAACAAGATTAGTGAATGGAACAAAGGGGTGCTCTTACGAAGAAAGGCTTAAGGTTTGCAAATTACAGTGTCTGGAGACTAGGCACCAGCGAGGTGATCTGATAGAGGTGTATAAGGCCTTGAATGCTTTAAGCATGCTCAATGCTGATGGGATTCTTCCTCTAGCTCAGAAAAATCACCTGAGAGGGCATAAATTCAAATTGAGGAAAGACAGATATAGGATAGACGTGTGGAAATTTGCCTTTAGCCAGCGGGTGGTTGGTTGGTGGAACAGACTTCCATCCCTTGTGGTGGAGGTTGATAGCCTAAATAAGTTTAAGGCTCAGCTGGACAGGTATTTGGAACGAACAGAGGGGTGAAGTGGAAGTGGGTTTTTTTTTTTTTTTTTGGCTGATGCTGCATAAGCTTGCTTTCTTGCATCAAATGCCTCTACTAATGCTAATGCTAATTTTGATATCATACACTTGAATAATCAGGAAAGCTTTTGATATTGTTCCACATAAAAGACTACTGTGACTACTGTACAAATTGGAACAGTATGGCATTAGGGGCAAGTTGCTGCTATGGATAAATGGATGGTTGAGTGGAAGAAGACAGAGTGCTAATTGATGGACACTGCTCTTCATGGACATGTTACTAGTGAAGCCTCCCCCAAAGGTTCAGTGTTGGGCCCATTGTTTTTTCTATATTTATCAATGATAATGAGGCTTAATGTACAAATCTGCAGATGACACAAAGTCTGGCAGGGTTATTAATGACAGTAATGAATGTATACTACTGCAATAGGATCTAGAAAAGTTGGGAAGACGGGCTGAGAAGGGGCAACTGAAGTTTTAACATTGAGAAATGCAATACACTTCCCATGGGTAGCATTACCCCATAGGCTATACTATGACGAGCACTTAAAGCACCAGCATCACCTGGAGTAAATGCCTCCAAAACAGCAAACGTTATGTCAAGGATCTGGGTATATTCTTACCATGTGTACGCCATAACCAAATATCTAAACTTTTCATTACTTCATACAGCATGTCCCACTTTTCCTTACTATTGAATACACTATGAATTGTCAAACTAATACAGCAAGCTTATCTGCGAAAAGATCTAAACCTCCCAAACACTTCCTAATTCATTTCACAAATATACATGGTCTCAATTCTAATCTCAACGATGTCCATTTCCACTTGCAATCTGCCACACCCCATGTATTTTTTCTGACAGAATCTCAGTTGATTCAACTACTACTCATCTCAGATGCCCAAATTATTCGCTGTATGATTCCTTTCGCCTCAAAGGTGGTACTTGTGCATATGTCCATTCTGATATTCCGTCAGACTTGGTAATCTGGAATCTCCTCTCTTCGATCTTCTCTGGCTTAAAATCTCTCTACCTCACTGTGTCAAATTCATCTGTTGTCTCTACCATTCTCCCAACTCCACTAATCACTTGGAGCTCTTTGACTTCCTCTCTTTACAACTTGACTTTCTCCAGTCCAACTTCCTAACAGTGAGATAATTTTCCTTGGTGATTTTAATGTTCACAACTCCAGCTGGCTTCCGTTTTCTAGTCACACCGATCCAGCTGGTCGAGATGCTGAGGCTTTTGCAATTACTAATGAGCTTGCACAGACTGTTCATTTACATACAAGAATACTGGACAATCCTAATCATAAAGCCAACATGCTTGATCTTTTTCTCACAAACAACCCTTCTAAGTACACGGTTGAAGTGACAGGTCCTTTAGGCACTTCAGATCACAACTTGGCGATTGCCTCTTCTCCAATGGAGCCTTTATCTCATGGCTTTTCCCAACCTCTTGTTTGTCATTACAAGAATGCAAAATGGGATGACCTACGAGATTTCTTTTCTTATTTTCCTTGGTCGGATTACTGTTTCAAAACTTCTGATGTCAACGTTTGCTGAGATCGTGTCAGTGAAGTTATTCTTGCAGGAATGGAATCCTTTATCCCACACTCCACTTTAAAATCTCATCCTTTTTCTAAACTTTATCTAAATCATCCTTTATCTTAGCACAATAAATGTGCTAAGGCTTTTCAAGAGAAGAACACTGCATACCGTAATTGGCTTGTTTTCTAATTCTTCAGTTTCATTTTCTGCCTACACCAAAGCTCGAAACAATTGTAAAGCAGTTATTAATCAGTCCAAACTAGAGTTTGAACAGGTTAAGAGTGGAAAACATGCTTCTTGCCCTAATGGTAGATGAGCATTCTGGTCTCTTGCCAAAGCTATTGGCTCCCACCTCTGTCCAAACCAGATGGTTGTTGTCACTTCAGCCAAGGATATAGCTGACCTGCTTGCATCGGAAAAACACCTCCCTCCATTCAATGCCTCCTGTGGTCTTCCATCAAAAGGATGCCAGAAGGATTTTAATCATTCTAAATGCTAAGAAAGCTGCAGGTCCTGATGGTATTTCTCCACTTGTTCTTAAAACCTGTGCTCCTGAACTTACTCCTGTTCTTTTCCATCTTTTTTCACTTTCTTATTCCAAAGGTGTTTTTCCTTCTGCTTGGAAATTTGCCCATATCCAGCCAGTTCCTAAAAAGGGTGACAAATCCCTCCCATCCAATTATCGTCCCATTGCTATTACTTCTACTCTTTCTAAAGTAATGGAGAAATCAATTAACCGCCAACTCTTAAACTACCTAGAAACCTGCCATCTGATCAACGATCGCCAGATGGATTCTGTCAGTGTCGATCCACTGGTGATATTCTGGCTTATATTACCCATTTATGGACTAATTCAATGGAAAAGTTCGGTGAACCACAAGTAATTGTGCAGGCAGATATGAAGTTTTGTGATCAGTGCAGATGGTCTGCAAGAGTAGCTCATTGTGTCTTGTCGATGATATACAGGAATATTTCTAACAGGGATAAGGACGTGATTATCCCCTTGTATAAGGCAATGGTCAGGCCACACCTTGAGTACTGTATACAGGTCTGGAGGCCTCATTTTAAGAAGGATGTAGAGCTGTTGGAATGAGTACAGAGAAGGGCAACAAGATTAGTGAATGGAACAAAAGGTTTCTCTTATGAAGAAAGGCTTAAGTTTTGCAAGTTAGTGTCTAGATACTAGGCACCTGCGAGGTGATCTGATTGAGATGTATAAAGCCTTGAATGATTTGAGCATGCTCAATGCTGATGGGACTCTTCCTCTTCAAATTGAGGAAAGACAGATGTAGGATAGATGTGCGGAAGTTTGCCTTTAGCCAGCGGGTAGTTAGTTGGTGGAACAGATTTCCATCCTTTGTTGTGGAAGTTGATAGACTAACTAAATTTAAGGCTGAGCTGGACAGGTATTTGGAACGAATGGAGGGATGAAATGGGAGCACTTTTTTTTTTTTTTTTTTTGGCTGATGCTGCATAAGCTTGCTTTCTTGCATCATATGCCTCTACTAATGCTAATGGAAATACTTTTTTCATGGCATGGGCAGGATGCACACCAATTATACCCAATTAAATTTGTAATTGAACAATGGCAGGCTAATCTGCACAGGAATCACAAAAAGGAAGATGTTCTAGCTCAGAGCTGAGCTAGAACAACTTCCTGTAGGACCTCGTTTGATTCATTTGTTTTTGCTGAGGACTGATGACCTTTCTATATATGAGTGCTATAACACTGTTTTAACCACAAAACACATTTTTACTGAATGTTCCAATTTATCAATGGGTGCTGTTTAAGTTTTAACTCCTTTAGCATCTAAGCCTTAGACATTCAGCCTGATTTTATCTGATGAAGCCAACGTGTCTAAAATTTTTCAGTTTTTAAAACACACAAATATAAATTAGTTTTTGTTAGTAAGCATATATATTTATGGTTCTTTGTTTTTAGACCTGTTACTGCTTTTATAAATTCTTACATCGTAACCTATTTGTAGCTTACTGGTATTTTATTCTTGGACTTGTTGCATCATGGCCTAAATTTGCTTGTGCTCCATTAAAAACCAAATCAAATCTCTGATAGGGTAAAAGGTTGGTTATGCAGTTCATTAAGACTGGTGGAAAAATTCAGGCTCTATTTTTCAGTTTGTGCTTTATGAAGAGTGGTGGGTTATTATTGGAGTGTTTAGAAGTTTTGGCAAAGATATAATCTAGAATATTTCTGACATCCCCTGTTTCAACATTATCTTGCTCATTTCCAATTAAGTAGAGAGGAAAAAATTTGGTAAAAATAGTTCATTTGTTAATTTTACTCCCTACCACTCTGGTTATTGCAGATGTAAATCAGATCCCAGAGTCCCTTTTTCTTTGCTGCGTGACATACCTGTCTTTCACACAGATTTTTTTTAAAAATTGTTTTAGATTTTAGAAAGATATCCTATGCATAGCATGTTTTACATTATTACACTTTCATTCCACCAAGGTACTGTGGGGAACCTTGTGTATGTTTTTGGTATTAATAGTTCAGCTGCCAGGATTATATGATTTGTGATTTATTCTTTTACCCCCTGAGCTGTTGATCAAAATTTAGAAATAAGAAACTTGGCACCACGAAGTTACCAAAGTGAGCACCTATAAAATATCACTTAGGTAATATATCTTTAAAAAAATAAAATAGAGAGAAAAAAAAGACAGGATTTTTTTAAAAGATGATTTTCCAATTTTTTTTTTTTTTTTTTTTTAAGAATAAAAGTAAAGCAATACTCCAGCCTTCTCATGATCAGCAGTAAACACTTTCCCACAGCCACCTGCTGTTTTGGTGGCTGTGAGAAAGTGTTGCACAGCTATGGGAACATCTTAAATTGCTTAGAAATCAACGTTTAAAAAAAAAAAAGAAAAAAAAAAAGTTACTTCATATTATAAGAGGGACATTCAAAAAATAAGTTACACCTGCCGCCATCTCTTAGTATAATTGCACAGCAACTGTGGTGTCTGCACAGAATGGAGTTCATATCGTGCACCCCCTGGTAGGTGAGTTTCGTTGACGTAGCGGTAACAGTTGTGTAGGAGCAAGCGTTCATAATGGCATGTCGGCTAGAATGTTACTCCAAGTTCGAGGTACGTGGCACAGTACGATTTTTGTGGGTTTGTTTCGGGATTTATTGGGCACATCGGCAACTATGGCCATAGTGCACTATACATATGGTAAGTATGCATGCCATTTCTTCTCAAATAGAGAAAATGGAAAAAAAGAACCAGAAAGTAATTTTTTAACTAACTAAAGGAGGTGATATACTTTAATCATCTTGAGAAAGTTATAAATGCTTGAGACATTTGTTTAATTATTTAAAAGTGAAGTAAGTGTAGAAGGATCTTCTGTTGTGCAAAGATTCTGGCATTCTCTTGTATATTTTGTACATTCAACCAGAATGTGTTTCACTGAGAGCATTTATTACAGTGATGACATTGAGGGGGTATCTCTCCTCTTAAAAGATAACCATGAGTGATATTTGTGTGACCTATTTGCAGACAAGCTAATATTACCTCCTGATGTTGGATTGAACTGAAGCTGGAAGGCCATCGCTCAAGGTTTGGCTTGATACTTCGAAGCTTATTGTTAGGTTGATTTTCCCATGATAACTGCCATTGGCACACGTATTTTTCCTGGATTATTGGTCGATAGTCTTGATGAGGCACTTTCCACTTGTTCTCGGGTGGTAGGTGAGCTAATTTGGCAGCATTGTCCGCTAGTTCATTTCCAGGAATTGACATATGTCTGGGACCCAGCAGAAGTGTATGTTTTTCCCAAATTCTGATAAGGTATGTAAAGAGCTGACTATTCTTTTCACGACTGGGTGGGTGATGTTCATGATGTTTTTAGTGCTTGAAGTGCACTTAAAGAATCTGTAAAAATTATGCTGTTGTTAATATCAGAGGATTCAATATGATTCAGTGCAACCTGAATTGCTATTAATTCGGCAGAAAATATACTGAACTCGCGTGACAACTGATAAGCTAATGTGATGTTTGAAAAAACTGCGGCAATTTCAACGTGGACATCATTCTTTGTCCATCAGTATGTACTACGGAAAAGCAGGGAAACTGGTCCACCACTGCATGGTGGTATGATTCTTTTTGCTTCTTGGTAAGAAACATTATGGTTGGTTTTATATTTCTGGATAAGTTTCTCACTTTTCCAGCGCTCACATGTTCTAGCATAAGCGGGATGATCTTTTTTGCAGTTTGGACATACTGATTGAGGAGCATTACAGTTTTCACAATCGTGTTCAACTGAACCACACTTTGCGCAAGTAGGGGTTCCCCGGCAAGAATGGACATTCCCAGCTGTCTGGGAATGTTCATACTTCTGACATCGGAAACACGGTAACGGGTTTGGGACATATGGTCTGACATTATATACCAGATATCCGGCCTTGATGGACGATTCGGTGTATTAAAGGTCAAGATCAGATTGCGGGTAGGGATCAGATTGCCATCTTTTCTGGTGGAGATTCTCTTGACATGAATAACTCCTTGTTCTTTCAGTTCTTCTAGCATTTATTCTTCAGATACATCTACTAAGTCCCAGTCTGAGATCACTCCTTTAGAGGTATTCAGTGATCTGTGGGGCATTAGTCACTGGGAGTCCTGCAAAGAAATTAGTTTTCAGAAGTTGCTCAGAATGTTTGGCATTAGATGTCTCAATGAGAATATCTCCTGATCTGAGTCTTTTTACGGATTTCGGAGATCCTGCTCTACTTTCCAATTCCTTTTGAATTCTAAATGGAGAAAGTTTGCCAACTGCATTCCCACCAGTTGAATGGATGATCAGATAGGTTGGAATTGGATAGGTCTCTGGGCTCAGTTCTTTGGCACTTTGCAGTTCCTGCTGTGGAACTATCTTTCTTTTTTTATATCTGGGTTGCGTCTGGCAGCCCAGATAAGTCTGAGTTTGACTTACTCATGATATGCTCTTTTTGGCCCCGGGAGATTGTCTTTTTCTCCGAGGTTACCAGCCCTGCCACGTGGAGGCAAGAGCAGTGCTACCTAGTGACCCAAGCGAAGAAAAGGGTTAGTATTAACTAAAAATAAAAAATAAAAGAGTGGTTAAAGAAAGGTGGCGTTCCTTTCTAGGTTATAGTATTTGAATATATCTATTTAATTATAATATTCAGGAGTTATCGGACTTTCGAAACTCAGGAGAAACGTATTTATAGTTAAGCGTACTAGATAATCACTCTGGAAAGGCACTGTGGTCACTAATATCGCTTGGCACTCGAGGCCGATTTTTGTCTGAATTGTTCTGAGACTCATCGTGAAATAACGGCAGTGTATGGAGAAAATGCAATGTCGCGTCCAGTCATAGTGAAGTGGTGCCAGCAGTTTGAAAGTGGTTGCACAGAATTGATGGATGCTGATTGAAAAGGAAGACCATCAACATCGACCATTGCAGACAATGTGATGCAGGTATATGAAATGATTCACAATAATTGAAGACTAAGAGTCGCAGAAATGGCAAAGCAGTTGGATATTAGCATTAGCATTAGTAGAGGCATATGATACAAGAAAGCAAGCTTATGCAACATCAGCCAAAAAAAAAAAAAAAAACTATGTCCATTTCACCCCTCCTTTACGTTTGTGAGTAACCAACCGCTCTGATCGTCGAAATACCTGTTCAGTTCAGCCTTAAATTTATTTAGGCTATCAACTTTCACAACAAGGGATGGAAGTCTGTTCCACCAACCATCTACCTACTGGCTAAAGGCAAATTTCTGCATATCTATCCTACATCTGTCTTTCCTCAATCTGAATTTATGCCATCTCAGGTGATTATTCTGAGCAAGAGGAAGAATCCCATCGGCATTGAGCATACTCAAACCATTCAAGGCTTTATACACCTCTATCAGATCGCCTTGCCGGTGCCTAGTCTCCAGACACTGTAATTTGCAAAACTTAAGCCTTTCTTTGTAAGAGCAACCCTTTGTTCCATTCACTAATCTTGTTGCCCTTCTCTGTTAACTCGTTCCAGCAGCTCTACATCCTTCTTGAAATGAAGCCTCCAGACCTGTATACAGTACTCAAGGTGTGACCTGACCATTGCCTTATACAAGAGAATAATCACCTCCTTATCCCTGCTGGAAAAATTCCTGTATATCATTGACAAGACACCATGAGCTACTTTTGCAGCCCATCTGCACTGCTCAGAGAACTTCATATCTGCCTGCACAATTACCCCCAGGTCGTTTTCATTCTCTACCACTGTCAGTGTAGTACCACAGAGTTGATACTTTGCTCTGGGGTTGCTGTTTCCCATTTGTAGCATTTTACATTTGTCAATGTTAAACTTCATTTGTCACCTCTAAGCCCATCTGCTCAACCTTTCCAGATCCTGTTGCAGCAGCATAGCGTCAGTAGTGTCCTTAACAACCCTGCCAACCTTTGTATCGTCTGCAAACTTGGACATTAAGCTTGATATACCATCATCAATATCATTTATAAATACAGAAAACAATAACGGACCCAAAGCTGAACCCTGAGGGACTCCACTAATAACATTAGTCCACGATGAGCAGTGTCCATTGATTACCACTCTCTGTCTTCTCCCCCTCACCATCCCTTTATCCATAGCAGAAATTTGCCTCCTATGTCACACTGATCCAATTTGTGCAGCAGTCTTCCATGTGCAACAGTATCAAAAGCCTTTCTAAGATCCAAATATATAATATCAAAGTTACTCCCTGCATCCAGTTCTTTTGTGACTGCATCATAGTATCCAATCAAATTGGTGAGGCAAGACTTTCCCTTAACAAAACCATGCTGTGTCCGAGCTATATCTGAAGTCTTGTCTAGATGAATCTGCAGTGCTTCTTTAATCTGTGACATGATGTGACATGGCAAATGTGACGTGGCTCCCGCAATGTCACATTTGCACATCTTCAGTCCATGGGTACCTCCCCTGAGTCCAAGGAAGTTCTCATAATTATGGCTAAGGGTTTGCTTACTTCCTTTGCTGCCTCCTTTAATATAACTGGATGGATCCTATCCACCCCAGGTGCCTTTCTTGTGTTTATCTTCAACAATTTCTCCTCCACTTTACTCTCAGTTATTACAAGATTATCTAGCTTACTGCCAGAGTTGAATACACCTCTGGCATTCCCCTCGCTGAATAACTCCTCATATGTGAATGTAGATGTAAAATATTCATTTAGTTTGTTAGCTACCTGAGCAGGATCATCAACAATTGAACCATCAATATCAAGTGGACCAATCTGATTCATCCCCTTCCTTCTAGAGTTTACATAAGTAAAGAACTCTTTGCTGTTTTTCTTTGCATCCTTTGTCAAAGATTTCTCGTAATCTGCCTAACCTCCTTTGTAACTTGGTTACAGCCAGCTTATATCTATCATAGGCTTCAGTGTCACATGTTAATTTATATGTATCCCATGCATTTTTCTTCTCTGCCATGTGTCTCATTAATTCATCTGACATCCATTTAGGCCTTAACTTTGAACAGTATTTCTTAGTTGGTATGTAAAGCCTAGTAGCCTCCAAGATAAGTTCTTTGAATGCTTCCCATTTTGAATTTGCTGTTGGTAACATCATCAGTTGGTCCCACTGTATAGAATTTAAATACTGTCTCAGACCATCATAGTCGCCTTTACGAAAGCAAAAACCCTTCCCTTTACCCCTGATGGTAGTTACCTCTTTGAGTTAATCCCATTGTGATCACTGCCACCTAGTGGTTCCTTTATCTGCAGATTCTTAATGCATGAAAAATCACTACTGATAATCAGATCAAGAGTATTACTCCCTCTAGTTGCCTCCTGAACATGCTGATGTAGAAAACAATCATCCAATAAATCCACAAAAGCCTTGCTATTGTGTGAGTGACCAACCCACAAATTCCAGTCAATATCTGGGAAATTAAAATCCCCCATTATGAGACACTCTGATTTACTGGCCCACTCTATTTCCCTGTAGTTTCTTACTATACTCATCAGAGTCATTAGGCCTATAGCACACTCCTCTCAATTTTGATCTCCCAATGCTTATGTCACAGAAAACTGACTCGATACTGCACTGTCCAGCGATGTCGAATGGCTTCACTTCCTTGGATTTCATGTTTCTTAACTAATAGCATAACCCCTCCTCCTTCCTATTTTGTCTGTCCTTTCTGTAGACATTGTACTCCCCAAATTCCAGTTCTGCATTCCTTATATCTGTGTTATATATTGTAATTTTTTATTTTTTAGGAGCATTAGCAACTAAGGCCATATTGCTCCGGGATATGCGGTGGTCATTCCCTGACCTTTCCGCATCCTCCGTATTTGGTGGTGACGGGCTCGAACCCCGGTCTAATCAAGAAGCGTGTGCTACGCACTGCTGCTCCTTCCCACCTGGATACGGAGGCGCCTTATATCTGTGTGACACCACGTCTCTGATATCCCAAAATATCTGCCTTTGATGTTTAGAGCAATACCTCAAATTCATCAAATGTATTTAACAAACTCCTATCATTGGTGTACACCAAGTATACATGCACCCGTTCCTATTCTTAGCTACCCTAACACAACCCATGTGTTTACTTGTACCGCAATGACTCCCAGCAGTCTCTGAAATATCCTGCATCTTGTTTTCCCGGCTAATGCTCATTCCAATAGAAGCAGTGGAAGAATCACTTTCAACCTCTGCCAGTGGCTACTGTTAATCTATTAGTCCTTGTATTCTACCAAGCTAGCAGTTTTCCGACCCACCTAACACTGCCTCGATAGTATCAGCAAATATTCTTCCACCCTTTCTATTTAAATGTATTCCATCCCTGTAGAAGCAGAGTCTCCTGTTAACAAGTACAGACCAGGCTTAAAAAAAATTTACCCCTTAAGCGTTGCACAATCATTCCAGGGCCGAATTGATCAACAAGGCTCTCATCATATACTCCCTCCCTATCGTGTCTGGATATTTTGACAGGCAGTGTTCATTCCATCATCCGTGAACATCTTGACTATTGCAATTTGTGTGCACAATGAGTTCCTCATTCACTGACAGATGAACACAAAGGTCAACTTTTTTTTTCCTTCTCTAGCCTTCCTTCAACAGTATTCTGTGGAAGGCCATGACTTCCTGAGCTGCATGATCACTGGCGATGAAACGTGGATGTACCATTTCAACCCAGAAATGAAGACAGCATCTATGGAATGGAGACACACAACATCACCTGTGTGGAAGAAATTCAAAGTTGCACCATCAGCAGGAAAGGTCATGGCCACTGTGTTTTTCAACTGTGAAGGAGTTGTTTACACAGAATTTATGGCAAAGGGCACAACAATTGTTAATGCTGCCTCACACTGCCAAACATTGTGGTCTTTGTGAACAGCCATGAAAAACAAGAGGCATGGGAAGTTATGCAAAGGTGTTGTTCTCATTCAGGACAATGCCATGCCACACAATGCATGCACAACACAACACTTGCTCCAAAGTTTTGGATGGGAGGCATGACAACATCTGTCATACAGTCCTGATCTTTCACCTTGTGACTATCACATCTTCAGCAAGCTGAAAGAACATCTAGGGGAACAACGATTTGCAAATGATGAGCAGGTGCAAACAGCAGTTCGATGGCGGCTGAATGACCAAGGAGTGAATTTCTATCATCAGGGAATCGAATGTTTAGTCACACGTTCCGAGAAGTGTTTACACCAACTCGGTAAATATGTGGAAAAGTAGTGCAAGGTATGTGCTTTCTATTGCATAATGTTACGTACCTCGATAAATGTTTTTCTTGGGCTGCAATGGTCAAGTGTAACTAATTTTTTGAATTATGTTTTATTCAGAATGTGGAGTTTGGATAATGTAATGCAGTGTCATACAATTTATCCAGTAAGCTTGATGGGAGAAAAGCCAATTTTCCAATTTTTTGAATGATACATATACCAGTCGGCTGATTATACTCTTGATCATTGGATGAAAGTGAAAATTGTGAATGAAATTCTCCATAGCTGTGTTTGGATATCTTTAATACAGTATATGCATGCCTGTTTTACTTACTGAAGTGTCGAACAGCTATATAGGAGATAATTAAAAAGGCAAGAGTAATGAATATAGCAGTGGTAAGCACTTGAAAAAGCTTTCCACGAGCCTTCAAGCAAATTTAGTTTTTCAGGCTTTTTATTTCCAGCACAATGCAAATGATATGGCCCAGAGATGATGCTCTCCCCCACTTTAGAAAGCAGTACAGATTTAACCTAATACAAACATGAATAAAAATTAATATCAAAGGGGAAAAAAAAAAAATTCACAAAATGATCTCTTAACTTTTGTTGCTTTTTATAGTGCCAGAAGTTAAAAAAAAAAATGTTCTCCCTTGTTAACAAATTAGTAATGGCTACCTCTTGGTCATTGTTGTGAGATATCAATGAAATGAGGGCAACTAAGGCTGACATATCTTTCTGTGGTCCATCTGTTAGAAAGCTTAATCTGTACATCAGAGCAATTAGATACATGAATACAGCTGAATTTGTGAAAGAATAGGAAAAGTTCATTGAACATTTACTTTATTTCTGAGAATATGTTCTATTATTGTTGGAGGGGTCTGTAATTTCAAAAGTGTTCTAAAGGTGCAAGGTCTTTCATTTGAGAAGCGTTGACCACAGGGGCTCACATCTGGTAAGTATGGGCTTGGCACACCCTAGGATCCTGAGCAGGATATCATCATTCTTTCTTGGTGATTCCCTTCTACTCTCTCTGTCTCTCTCAGGGAATTTTTTTTTTTTTTTGGCTGGTGCAACACAAGCCTCAGGCTTCCTTGCACCATGTAGCTAATAATAATAATAAATTGCACTGAGGACAGCTTTCACTCATGAGCAAATGGAGGTGAGTAAAATGTGTATGGCCAATATATATAACAGTGTTAAAATAACTTCTTGTCAGTTTCTTCAGGAACTTGATAACCATGTCTGCACCTCAATTTATTTGATAGAGTGCTATTTATTTCTGCAATCCATATTCATGCCCATTTGAATTTTTATGCCTTTCGGACTGCATTCTTATAATCTGTGTATGAAACTATACAGTGAAAACAAACTGGTCTGTTTAGCTACTGTACTATCTCTGCTTGTTCATTTTCTTGTCAATCAGAGTTGCCTTATATCCAACAAAAAGTTATTTCTATTTTATGTTCTTAAAAGTAGTGAAGTTTATATCAGATATCTTTTAGTGCTGGATGAGAATCATGGAAATTATTTTGTATAGCTGATACTGCATTCAGATGTAATGACACTATCTATGAAGGAGGGTAAAACACCTGCTGCTCCCAGCTGATTGTCAGATTTGGCACCACCTGTGCATGTTTTATATTTATATGGATTCTCTGAAGCATGCAGTTGTTGAAGTTACAATATGGTAGTGTGTTCCTATCCCCTCTGGGTAAAGGAAAGATCACAGTGAGGAGGATAGGCTCTTTCATGGTGGATCACGAGTATCGGTATCCTGGTGAGTGTTACTTAGATTCAAATTCCACTTATGCAAGAGTTCTTTCAGTTGAAGACCTGCAAGTGACTTTTTATGAAACAAAACACTAAGTTTTGTTTCATAAAAAGAGAGCCTCTGGGGATCGTAGAGATATTTCCAGTTCGGATGCATGGGAAGCCTTTGTATTTTAGCTGCATATATACATAAGAGGATTTGCCTCCTGAGAAACAGTGGAAGTTCCTTTGCTTTATATACAAACTTTGCACAGGAGAAGTTCTAAAATCTCTGATGGTTGTCCAAAGTGCACTACGTTGGACAATATTAAGACAATACTCTCCTCCTGGCTGAGGAATATACTAGAGAACTATAATCGAGGCTAGTAGTATCCAGCCTTTTTCCATACAGGGGCCATAATCAGAGTTAGTGTGGCCCTCAAAACAAATCTAAGTGATTTGAGAAAAATTAGTGTGTTACATTTTCATTGAAGTGTACTGGGCATACACTTTTGCACAGCCACCAAGGTTAAGCAGAAGGCACACCATAATTGGAGTCTGGGAACATTTTGATAGTACCTTGTATATACAGATGCTTCTGGTCAGACATGCGCATGTTTGATACAAAAATATATAAAAGAAACAGAATTCCCGACACCAACATGTGGTTTCATAACTCAACACTCACAGATTCACTGCAACAAATGAATCTGTGAGAGTGTTGAATGTTTATTTCTGCTTATTTTAGCATCGAATGTACATGATTCTTGAAATATTTTAAAAAATTTTAAATTCTGTTTTAGTTCTAACTTTCTGCGTGGGCTGTATAAAAATGATTCACATGCCATATCCAGCCCACAGGCCATAGGTTGGACAACACTTATCTAGGCCATAATCTGATTAATGCTCTATATAAATGTAGTAGAGATTCTCTGTCTGCAGTCCAAAATGTAGCTGATACTGATCAAAGGATGTTTAGTTTTTGCAAGCAGTTAGTGATCCTTGATAGTAGTTACATCTTTAAGTAAATACCATATCAGTAAACTGTGATCCCTGTCAACTTAGTTTTTCTTTTATCTGCAGATTCATAATGCAAGAGGAATCATTGGTGATAATCAGATTAAGAGTATTTCTTTCTTTAGTTGCCTCTCAAACATGCTTCCATAGAAAACAGTCATCCAATAAATGCACAAAATTCCAACCCACAATTCGAGTCAATATCTATAAAGTTAAAGTTCCCCATTATAAGACATTCTGATTTATTGTCCCACTCATTTGTCTTCCCAGGCACTTTTTCATTAGAAAGGAAGATAGTTTTAAAATATGTTAGTCTGTGTGTTGAGTGAATGATGTGGACTGCCTGGAGCATTGATTCTGTCTATATCAGTGTTTTTTAATTTTTTTCTGGAACTTAAGTTCTTCATATTTTTGGCCTGTTTCAGTTTTGGATATGAACCAACTGGATTTCTGGGTCTTAAATTCTGTTCATTCCACTCCCTGTAATGCAGTGATTCATTCTCAAAGGGTGTGCCATGAAACTTTGGATGTCATGTCATTTCAGGTAGCTAAATTAGTTATCTTTAACAGATAAATGGCCATGTTTGGTATTCAAATATCTTTTCAGTTTACTGGGAACTATACACTCATTGCTAAGTTTTTTTCCCACAGACCACACATTCGGGAATACAATGGTTTTCAGATTCACTGTATGTAAATCCAAAGTTTAAATAACTTATCTGTACAAACAGATAGGTTAAAGACTGTACAAAGGGACTGCATGTCCTGTACGGATTATACGAAACTTATACCTGCAATTGGTTTGTTTTCACTTTTGTTATTTTCTGCCACAGACTTATTGTTCACCATTTTTTGTTTAATCAAAAACTTATCCATATTAAATTTAAAAATTTTATTGAAAAAGGCAAAATAAACAAAGTTTTCCAAAATATACAAAAAACATATGCACTTGCAAAGAACTAAACAAAAATGGCTGCTCTTATTGAAGGGAAATTTAAATGGTCAGTGTGCATTTGTTCATTCATGGGAAAGAATACTGAGCCGTCAGCAAAAAAAGTCTGAGAACCATTGTTGTGAGAGGAAGCTTTTCCTAACTGGGCTGCTGGCTCCACCAAGTGAAAGTAGCAGTGCCACCTTGTGACCTAATCTTGGTGGAGGATAAGTAAAGATTATCTAATTGAGTATTTAAGCAGAGGAAAAGATTTTAGTTCTTCAAGAAAGAGTGCAAATTTACTGAAAATGTCACTAGATCACAAAATCACTCGGCATTTGAAGCCAGAAAAAGTAATCAGTAGTGATTGCTACTATGAGAGTTTGCTTCAACTTCAAAAGTAGATTTACATAAAGGAAAGGTGGGCATAAGAAGAAATCAACTGCTGATTTAGTATGAAAAAGAAGGTCAAAAAAGTATTGATTTTGCTATTAAAAAGGAATAAATGTTAATGATCAATTGAAATTCTATATCTTGCAATTATCTTTGTAATAAAATTATTCAACCCTTAATTTGTACAATTTTTTTTTAAATACCCTGTATACAGGGTTATTTCAATTAAAATGCACTGGGGTAGATATATCTTGCTTTATCGTCTGAACCTTTTTCATCATAATTGGGGTGAAATTTTTGATATTAAAATTGGACTAAGTATTACTGCTTAGATTTTACAATTTTTGAATTAAAATTTTTCCTCCTTAACTGCTTTTTTCTCAATAGGAACGTTGTTTTCTTTCTTTCTTTCTTTCTTTCTTTCTTTCTCTCTCTCTGTTAAAACATCAGTGCATTCTAAAATGAATCAGTGTATCTGAAATAGATTCATTTCAGAATCTAACCCGATTTTATTTGAAGAAAAAACGAACAAACAAATACAATGGTTGTACGTGATGGCCACTTTTCGACAGGGGTATTTAGCTGAATCTATCAGCTAGCTGTACATGGGCAGTTGTGTTGTATTTCCTCTTACAAATAATGACAAAAGAAATAACATTCAAAAGAATGTGGTGGAAAGCAGAAATTCTGAGAAAAAAGTTTGAGGGGGAAAAAAACGAATTCACAATAATAAATACATTATCAGGGAATAAAAAAAAGAGAGAGAAATGAAAGACAACGATTATTTTGTGTGTAAATTTTATGATTTTGATCTTTTGTTATCAAAGATCAGTTATCAGTAACATTCAACAATGCTGTTATTGGCTGTGGCTTTTATTTCCAAAAATGAAAGGTAACAATGTCAATACACTGAAAGGAGAGAATTCACGGAATACCTGGTTCATGGGCAACATGACTGTCACTGTCTCGCTAGTGGATGAACCCACTGCTTGGAAGGTATATAAGTACACTGCAATCACATAGACATGGTAATTCATGTCTATGTGAATGCAGTGGTAATTTGTTCATTCACATGGTAATTCGATGTCAGTATGGATACTGACATCGAGAGTTAATTGACTTTGAAAGAGGGATGATAGTGGGTGCCCGATGCATGGGTCACTTTATTGCGGAGGTGGTACAGAAATTGCACTATTCCCGTTTGACAGTATCAAGAGTGTATCGGGAATACACCACTTCTGGAATAACATCTCTTCGTGGACAGCACTGTTGGCAGAGAAAGGTGGCGGATGAACATGGCCATCGATTTGGAACATGTTCACAAAGAAGACAAAGAATTTTTGATACTGTTGCTTCTAGTCACATCTAACTAGCGTGTTTAGAGGTTATTACCACGTTGACTAAGATTTTTGCAGCTCTGGCGAATGCTAAGTTTTCATTTATATTTAGTCATTTTATTGACTTAATTGTTATACTAAATTATTTTCTATAAGTAGCTTTATAGTTCTAGCCAAGCTCCGTGGTTTATGAATTTAGATAGCAATTTTGAAAGTTAATATTTAGTGTCCGTAGATTTTACTTTCGTAACTTGCCAATATTGTTATATGATAAGGAATAGCGCAAGGTTTAACTTAAAACTAGACAATGAAAAACATAGCACTGTATTACAAATCTGTTAGATTAGTATAGTATTATCAATTAATCAGTAAAATTTATTAATCTTATTAAAGTTCATTGTTAATTGAATTATACTTAATGGAATCATAACCCAGACTAGAGCAGCAAAGCAGCGTTCACAGAATGGCCAGAGTGAACAGCCAATGCATCACAGTCTAAAACAATGCATGAAATGTGAAACGTTTGCAGATCTGTCTAGAATAGGACATGATCTAGTCAAGGAGAAGGATGTCTGTGTGTGCTACGTGCAGAGATTGTGAAGAAATTAGAAAACAACTCAGCATTCTGATGGGCATCTATGAGAGTTTGAGGTGTAGGGTAATGCCCTCAAAGAAATTAATATGAGGGGCCCATCAAGCTCTCAGCTGCCCAAATCAATGCCAGACCTCACTCCTGTGCATCAGGCAACACACCCAATCTCCAAAGCAGAATGCGCTGGTCCCACAGGAACTAGTTATTGTCTGTGACTCTATTGTCAGGGAGATGGGGAATATATTGTGCAAAAAGTATAGGTGGAACAGGACCAGAGTATGTCTGACAGGGACAAAAGTTGACGATGTTGTAGGGCAGATATTATCTTTTAAGGGCACAAAATGTGATACTGTTATATGCATTGGCACTAATGACCTTAAGAGTAAGAGATCTGCAGAGTTACTTAACAAGTAGAGGTCAATGCTGAAAAAAGTCACGAGTTAGGGTTAAATATGAAAGTGACTGCAATTCTGCCCAGATATGACGAGAGCCTTGTCAATCAATTCAGCCCTGAAGAGATTGTGCAAGGCTCAAGGGGTAATTTTTTTCAGCGTGATCTGTGCTTGCTAACAGCAGAGACTGCTTCTACAGGGATGGGATACACTTAAATAGATAGGGTGCTGATGCTATTGAGGCAGTGTTAGTAGGGTCGGAAAACTGCTAGTTTGAAGGGGATACACAGGTATCAGACTAACAGTCTAACAGTAGCCGCTGCAAAGGTGAAAGTGATTTTTGCACTGCTTCTATTGTAATGAGCAGCAGCCTAGAGAGCAGGTTCCTGGGGACTTCAAGAGCTGCTGGGAGTCATCATGGAACAAGTAAATACATGAGCTATGTTAGGGTAACTAAGAGTAAGAACAAGTTCATGTATACTTGCATATATGCTAATGCTAGAAGTATAGTAAATAAAATTGATTAATTTGAAGTGCTGATCAAGACATCGAAGACAAATATTGTTGGGATATCAGAGACATGGTGTCAGACAGATATAAGCAGTGCAGAATTGGAACTTGGGGCAATGTGTACAGAAAGGACAGACAGAGTAGGAAGGGAGAAGGGATTATTCTGTTAGTTACGAAACACAAAATCTAAGGAAGTGCATCCAGTTGGCATGGGTGGACAGTGCAATGCTGAGTCTGTTTTGTGTGACATAAACACTGGGAAAGGGAACATGAGAGTAGGGGTATGGCCTAATGACTCTGATGAGTACAATGAACAGTTGTGCAGAGAAATAGAATTGGCCAGTAAACAGAATGTCTTGTAATGGGGGATTTTAACTTTCCAGATATTGACTGGAGCTTGTGGGTTGGTCACTCGCATGCTAGCAAGACTTTTGTGAATTTATTGGAGGATTGTTCTCTATAGCAACTAGAGGTAGTAATACCCTTGATCTGATTATCAGCAATGATTATTCATGCATTAAGAATTTGCAGATAAAGGAACCACTGGGTGACAGTGATCACAGTGTTCTGATGTGGGATTTACTTAAAGATGTAACTACCATCAAGGCTAAAGGGAAGGGCTTTTGCTTTTGTAAAGGTGACTACAGAGGTCTCAGACAGTTTTTAAATTCTGTACAGTGGGAACAACTGATGATGTTACCAACAGTGAATTCTAAATGAGAAGCCTTCAGGGACTTAATCTTGGAGACTACTAAGCTTTTCATACCAACTAAGAAATACTGTTCAAGGTTCAAGGCTAAATGGATGTCGGATGAATTAATGAAGTTCGTGGCAGAGAAGAAAAATGAATGGGAAGCATGGCAGATATAAGCTAGTCTGTAATCAATCACAAGGAAGGTTAGGCAAATGAAGGCAGATTACGAGAAATCCTTGACAAAGGGGGTGCCTCCGTAGCCAGGTGGGAAGGAGCAGCAGTGCATAGCACACGCTTCTTGATTAGACCGGGGTTCGAGCCCGTTACCACCAAATACGGAGGATGCGGAAAGGTCAGGGAATGACCACCGCATATCCTGGAGCAATATGGCCTTAGTTGATAATGCTCCTAAAAAAAAAAAAAAAAAAACCCATGTTGACAAAGGATGCAAGGAAAAACAGCAAAGAGTTCTTTACTTATGTAAACTCTAGAAGGAAGGGGATGAATCAGATTGGTCCACTTAACATAGATGGTTTGACTATTGATGATCTGGCTCAAGTAGCTGATAAACTGAATGAGTATTTTGCATCTACATTCACACATGAGTTTATTATTAGGCATATGGTGGAAGGAAGGCTGAGGGTTCTGCTCCACCAGCCGAAAAAAAAATTTGAGTTACCCTGGGAGAGAGAGAGAGAGAGAAGGGAATCACTAAGGAAGAGAATAATGATGATATCCAGCTCAGGAGTTATTCAAGGAGGGGAATGCCAAAGTTTATCAAACTCTAATAGGGAGCTAAGTGATTTTGTAATAACTGAGAACAAAGTGTAGAAGAAATTGTTGAAGTTAAACATAAAAAAGGCACCTGGGACAGATGGAATCTACCCAATTATAATGAAGGAGGCAGCAAGGGAAGTAAGCAAACCCTTAGCCATAATTATGAGAGCATCCTTAGAGTCAGGGGAGGTACCCATGGACTGGAGATGTGCAAATGTATCCCCGCTTCACAAAAGTGGTTCAAAGAGTGACAGAAATAATTAGAGACCATTTAGTTTAACTTGTTCCAGTGAAAATAATGGAGTCACTGGTTGTTAATGACAGTAAAGACAGCATGCTACTGTAACAGGATCTAGAAAGGTTATGCAGATGGGCTGAGTACTGGCAACTGAAGTTTATCATTGACAAATGCAAAGTACTCCATATGGGTAGCAATAACCCAAGAGAAATGTACCAACTGTGTGGTACTACACTCAAGGAGGTGGAGAATGAAAAAGACCTGAGGGTAATTGTGCAGTCAGATATGAAGTTCTCTGAACAGTGCAGATGGGATGCCAGAGCAGGTCATGGAGTTTTGTCAATTATATATAAGAATTTTGCTAGCAGAGACAAAGGAGGTGATGTTCCCTTTGTATAAGGCAATGGTCAGGCCACAACTTGAGTACTGTATACATTTCTGGAGGCCTCATTTTAGGAAGGATGTAGAGTTGCTAGAACAAGTACAGAGAAGGGCAACAAGATTGGTGAGATAAATTGGTGCACTTACGAAGAAAGGCTTAAGTTCTGCAAGTTGCAGCATCAGGAGTGTAGGCACCTGTAAGGTGATCTGATCGAGGTGTATAAGGCCTTGAATGGTTTGTTCAGGCTCACTGATGATGGGATACTTCCGCTTGCTCAGATTAAGAACCTGAAGGGACATAGCTTCAAATTGAGCAAAGATAGTTGTAGAATAGATAGTTGTGGATGTTTGCCTTTATCCAGCAGGTAGTTGATTGCTGGAACAGACTTCCATCTTTTGTTGTGGAAGTTGATAGCTTAAATACATTTAAGGCTGAACTAGACAAACATTTGGAGGGATCGAATGGGTGAAATGAGAAGGGTGTTTTTTTTTTTTTTGGCTGAGGCTGTATAACTTGCTTTCTTGCATCATATGCCTCAACTAATGCTAATCTTCGTCATGCGAGATCAAGTGGGTGGATATTGGTGGAGACTCAGAGAGAACAAACTGTGTCTCTATCATTTGTTTTTACAACAAGGTGATGATACAAATGCTTGGAATCAGGGTGATGCATGGGTATTTGTGGGCCCGGATGCAAAAGGAGTTAAGGGGACCTGTTTATGTCTCCTTAACCCTTTTTAAGACTGATAGTTGCCTCAACTGGGGCCCCTAAACCCCTTGGAGTGGTCCTTGTGCAGCACATCCAATGCACACCCCCCATTTGCATGGCCCAGCTTAGAGTTTTATAATTTTCTGTTAAGTAATTTAGAAGAAATTTTCAATTTCCTTAGCAATACCCTATGGACTGATGACCTCGTTCACTTGAGATGATTTCACCAATATACACAATTTTTGATACTCTGCTCCTATCTGTCAAAACCAATACTGTTGTTGAATAGTTGTCATGAGGCGAGATGGTTTGTTAGTGTGTGCTGTGGCATGTAGGGGAGATGGAGTTGTTGGCCCAGTTTTTACTGATGTCACACTGGCTGGTGAAACATTATGAATTACCACACATTGACATATTTAATTGGTTAAATAATTCCATAATCATCCCAGGGATGCCAGACATCCCACAATGCGTGGGACAGTCCCGCGCCCCGCATAAACATTTAAATGTTCCGTGGGTAAAAAATTAACATATTTTGACTGTAAAATAACAAAATAATGCCGTAAAAAGTGATGGATGCTGTTATGAAATGTATTTCTTTCCTAATATGTATGAATTTCGGACACTGGCGGGAGTTGCACGCTAATGGTCATGGGACGCGTTAGATGTCAGGGAATTCCCTTGAGCCGCTTGGGGATTTTTAGACCCTAAGCGTCTGCGTAAATAGTGTGATCAACGATGTCAGTGTTTTCTGGTGGTCTAAGCTAGGTGTATCTCGAGTGTGTGTTTATCTTTCATTATAAAAAGAATAAAAATTATTTTGACATCTGTCTAATCAGTTCAGCTGCTGTAGGAATTGTTATTTATATAAGGTAAATTTCATTTAATTTTTGTTTTAACTAAAATTTTTAGTCTAATAACGAGTGCTTGGCGTAAAGATAGAAATAGATTGATTCTAAAAAATTTGGAGGCTGAGTTGATGATAAAACAGAATTTTGGAATGAATTGTTCGGAATTCCAATTTTTTTTTAAAAATCAAGGTTTAGTCATTCAAGTGAAATCAAGTGATAAATATTGAATAATTTTTAGGATTATAGTATAAATAAAAATTTAACTCAATTATTTTTGTTGTTTTTTTTATTAGATACATTTTTAAATGGCCAAAATGAAGTTTATAAATTAAAAATGATATGTCAAAATCATTAATTGTGAAAATTTTCTTTAGAAAAATTGCCGCAATTTTTTTGATTTTTGTCCCGCGAGACCTAATTTGAAATCTGGCAACCCTGTCAAAGCCCGATATCCGCTGAATCCAGCATAATGGCATTCCACTGCACTGCACTGCACAAACCTATAGCAAAACAACAGCAGCAGGTATGACACGTATTTAAAGCCCAGTGCATAGGATATGGGTTGTTATATCTTGGCCACTACGTTCTCCCAATCTCACTCCCTTTAGACTTTGTATTTTGGGGTTTCGTTAAAGCAAAAGTGTATGAAACACCCATTGATAATTCAGACAATCTCAAAAGCAGAATACATAATGCATGCACTAAAATTAACAGTGTTATGTATTGTGACAGAGGAGGCCACCTAGTTTATGGATAATATTGAAAGCACATATATATTGTTTAATGTAAAAAGGTCAATCGTTTGTGTGGTGTGTATCTGCTGTTATTAAAATTGTTTGAATCTGTTGTTGTTATTATTAGTTACATTGTTACCTTTCACATTTGTAAAAATAGCAATGGTCATACAGTGTTATTGAACATTACAGATAACTGATCTTAGATAATAAATGGCAAAAATTGCATAATTAAGCACCAAAATATCCATTACCATTTCATCTATAACTTTTTTTTTTTTTTTTTTTTTTATTTCCTTATAATGAATTTATTATTGTGCATTTCCAAAGTCTACAGATGATGCAAGGATTGGCAGGGTGGTTAATGACAGTAATTATAGTATGCTACAACAGGGTCTAGAAAAATTAGCCTGATGGGCTGAGAAATGGCAATTGAACCTTCACAAATACAAAGTACAGGCGCACCCTGACTTATGAAAGGTTTCTGTTCCGGAAACCTGTCCATAAATCGAAATTTTATGAAACTCTGAAACCACCCAAATCTGTACATAAAGGTAAACATAAGTCTTTAAGGTTATTATTATATTAATACCACTCTTATGCCACATGAAATTAATAATAGTTTATTAGGCTGTTCACCTAAATTTCTATACATTAAGGTGACGTTTCAGGTATCTTACCAATACCCATTATTAGACCATGCTGTTGGGAGGAAAAGAAAATAGAAAGCATTATGAATTTGAATATTTTAGAATGTTACAATTACAATATTACAGTTCTAAAGTATAAAGTTTTGAATAGCCATTACAACAGGAAATCTGAGGTTTAACAAAGAGATTAAATAGTTAAATTGTTACCTGCTGATAGACTCCTCTTGCCGATGCTCCCAGAAACCTGATATGCAGACAGGCAAGAGGCGCTGTCAGCAGTTAATTAACTGTATAAATAATGGGGTGTAAAAATGAGGCAAAAGAAGAAATAGTTTAATAAGAACCTCTCATTCTAGATACATAAAAGTCATTGCACATCATGTGATAAGTCGTGGTGAGCGATGTGCATGGGCAATGTTATTGCCCATGTACATAGCTTGCTAGAGATTGTAGCTTATCTAGATTGTCTCATTGTATAAGGCACTGGTCAGGCCTCATATAGGTCTGGAGTACCGCATATAGGTCTGGAGGGATAGGTCATTTTAGGAAGATGTAGAGCGTGCTAGAACCAGGGGGGAGGGGGGGAGAGAAGGGCAACAAGATTGGCGAGGCAAACCGAGGGGTGCTCTTACCACAAAAGGCTTCAGTTCAGCAAAACTGCAGTGTCTGGAGACTAGACATCTACATGGTGGTCTGATTATGCTGTTCAAGGCTTTGAATGGCTTGAGCATGCTCAATGCTGATGGGATTTTTTCTTAGACTACACATGAGGGGAATGATGGATGCAGAATTGATGTGCAGAAGTTGTGAAAGTGGATGGCTCAAATAAATTCAAGTAAGAACTAGGCAAACAACAGTATGCTTGGTTCTTCTTCTTCTTCTTTCGAATGGAGGAATACATACGCGAAATAGGATTTTTTTTTTTTTTTTTGCTGATGCTGTATAAGCTTGCTTGCTTGTTTGCATTATTTGCCAACACTAATACTAATAGTTTTGTTCCTAAACTTCTATTTGATGAAATTTCTGCTTTCCACTCCACATTTTTTTTTTTTTTTTTTAATAATTATTTTTAATGTTATTTCTTTTGTCATTATTATGCAAGAGATGTGGCACAAAACTGTGTTTGTAAATCTACCTGTTCAATAATAATGTTAAATTCATCACATAACCATTCTGTGTGTTTTTTTTTTTTTTTTTTTTAAATTGGTTTAAATTTGTTTTAGAAGTACATAAATTATGTTTCTGTACTAAATCGATGACAGAACAAGCTTCCCAATGATAAAAAAGCAGCTGATTAGGCAAATTTTAAATTTAGAAACTGTAAAATCTAACAGTAATACTTAAACAATTTTAATATCAAATTAAAAAATTTAAGCCTAAATATGACAAAATGGATCCAGATGAAAAAAAAGCCTAAACCTAAAAATAAGCATGATACATTTTGGTGATTTTAATTGAAACACCCTGCGTATTTAAACTTAAAAAGAAGTAATAATCCTATAAGGTTTACTTAGCTTCTTAAGCACTGCTTTTAGGAACAAGAATGAATTCTTTTCCTATAATGTCATGCACTAATAATTAAAACTATAAACACTTTATAGTTCAGAAAAAAAAAGTTATAAAAGGATATACAGTATTTTAGAAACAAATCAGGAAGAGTTTTATTTCTATCTATCCCATATGCAAGTACCCATTCACTTTATTAGTTAAAATCAATAAAACATATGTTAGGACTGAATGAAATGTTAAATTTTCCTTCATCTAGGAATATATATACTTTTTGTCAATCATTAGAATTTTGATGTCAAGGACCATGATATCAAATTGAGAGTTTTAGTGGACTCAATAAAATGAAAAGCAACCTACTTACAATTATTTATGTTGTGTCATTTTTGTGCCTCTGTCCCATAGCATGAAAGAACTAAGCATTAATTGTTGTACAAAAGGTTTGAATTCTTGTAGCAATAATCCAATTTCACTGCAATTATTAGCAGGTCATCCACTTGCTTCCATCTTTACAAGATTTCCTAAGTACCCTGTTAAAGTAAATGAATGCACGTTCACATTGTGCTGTGCTTTCAGAATGTTCATACATCTTTGTCATAGCTTCATTGAAATTCAGTGAAGCAAAGATAAGTTTGTACTTTGCCCATTCAGCTAGATAAAGACTTTCTATTAAAATCATTATGATGTTTAGATAAATATCTGTAATGTATTATATACTTTTTTTCTAATGGCAAAATTTAATTTTTTCTGCACTATTATTTATGTAAAGAGATGTTACTATTTATGATGGGGCAGATTTAAATGTCTTCTAAATACTACTTTTGACAAGTAATAACACTTATTATCTTAAGTTTTTTTCCATACTGTACATTAGTACTTCACATATCTGTTGTTCCAATACAATCATATATTATTCTTCTTGGTGAGCAGCCATTTCATTTTTTTTTTAAAGATCATTTCCTGAATGTTCAAATTTTAGGATATGAATAAGGAAATGATTAGTCTCCCCACCCCCTTTCAGAAGGAATTAAAGATGAGTGCATAGAGAATCATCAAAAAATACATAGTTAGTTGAAGTTTAACTGGTTTTGAGTTTTCAACAGATTTCTTATCTGAGCAATGTCTAAAAGTTAAGAGAAATTAAAACTGCTGTGGTTTTCTATCCAGGAGTAATCAAGGATGCACTTTGAGTGTCACATTAAAGTCACAATATTATGCAAGAGCAATGGGAAAATGCCAATGTACTCTGTATTTATTATTCGTCCCCTTATTTGTTTTTCATGTACTTTATCTGTGAATAGTATTAATAACAAGGAGTGAGTTTTTTTTTTTTTTTTTTAAATACAGTTAGCATTATTATCAATTTTTGTGAACAATGGACAATTTGTTGAAACACCTACAATTTTGTCAAGAGAGACTCTGGATGAATTACCATGTGTTTTAAAGTGGATTGAATACTACAGAGTCAGCCACATATAACATGCATTTACAAACATCGATACTAAATTTTTTTTTAATCTAAAATTTCAGCTTAGTGAAAAAATAATACCTTATTTCTTGCAATTAAGCTAATAAAATTAAAAAGATGAGTCACACTAACCAAGTGATTTTGTATGGGAACTAATATAACTTCCTGCTTTTTTCATGACTTGTCGAACACACTAGCAAGGCTTTTGTGGATTTACTGGATGATTGTTTTCTACACCAGCATGTTCGGGAGGCAACTAGAGGGAGTAATGCTCTTGATCTGATTATCAGTAGTGATTCTTCATGCATTAAGAATCTGCAGATAAAGGAACCACTAGGTGGCAGTGATCACAGTGTGCTGAAGTGGGATTTACTCAAGGAGGTAACTACCATCAGCGGTAAAGGGAAGGGTTTTTGCTTTCGTAAAGGCGACTATGATGGTCTGAGACAGTATTTAAATTCTATACAGTGGGACCAACTGATGATGTTACTAACAGCAAATTCAAAATAGGAAGCATTCAAGGAATTAATCTTGGAAGCTACCAGGCTTTACATACCAACCAAGAAATATTGTTCAAGGTTCAGGCCTAAATGGTTGTCAGATGAACTAATGAGACATATGGCAGAGAAGAAAAATCCATGGGATACATACAAATTAATGGGTGACATGGAAGCCTATGATAGATATAAGTTGGTCTGTAACCAAGTCACAAAGGAGATTAGGAGAAATCCTTGGCAAAGGATGCAAAGAAAAACAGAAAAGAGTTCTTTACCTATTTAAACTCAAGAAGGAAAGGGATGAATCAGATTGGTCCACTGGATGTTGATGGTTCAACAGTTGAGGATCCTGCTCAGGTGGCTAACAATCTAAACAAGTATTTTGCATCTACATTCACACATGAGGAGTTATACAGGAAGGGGAATGTCGTAGGTGAAGTAAACATTGGCAGTGAGCTAGATGATTTTCTAATAACTGAGAGGAAAGTGGAGGAGAAATTGTTGAGGATAAACATAAAAAAGGCACCCAGGGTGGATGGGATCTATCCAGTTATATTAAAGGAGGCAGCAAAGGAAGTAAGCAAACCCCTAGCCATAATTATGAGAGCTTCTTTGGACTCGGGGGAGGTACCCATAGACTGGAGATGTGCAAATGTAACCCCAATTCACAAAGGAGGATCAAAGGCTGACACAAGTAATTATAGACCTGTTAGTTTAACTTCGGTTCCAGGAAAATTAATGGAGGCACTGGTTAAAAAAGCACTGTAGGATCATCTAGACAAGAATTCAGTTATAGCTGAGACACAGCATGGTTTTGTTAAGGGCAGGTCTTGTCTGACCAATTTGATTGGATACTATGATGTAGTCACAAAAGAACTGGATGCAGGGAATAACTTTGATATTATATATTTGGATCTTAGAAAGGCTTTTGATACTGTTGCACATGGAAGACTGCTGCACAAATTGGAGCAGTGTGGCATTGGAGGCAAATTGCTGCTATGGATAAAGGGATGGTTGAGTGGCAGAAGACAGAGAGTGGTAATCAATGGACACTGCTCAACGTTGACTAATGTTATTAGTGAAGTTCTTCAGGGTTCAGTGTTGGGTCCATTGTTGTTTTCTGTATTTATAAATGATACTGATGATGGTATATCAAGCTTATTGTCCAAGTTTGCAGACGATACAAAGGTTGGCAGGGTTGTTAAGGACACTACTGATGCTATGCTGCTGCAACAGGATCTGGAAAGGTTGAGCAGATGAGCTGAGAGGTGGCAAATGAAGTTTAACATTGACAAATGTAAAGTACTACATATGGGAAACAGTAACCCCAGATCAACATATCAACTCTGTGGTACTATGCTGACAGTGGTAGAGAATGAAAAGGACCTGGGGGTAATTGTGCAGGCAGATATGAAGTTCTCTGAGCAGTGTAGACAAGCTGCACGAGTAGCTCATGGTGTCTTGTCAATGATATACAGGAATTTTTCTAGCAGGGATAGGGATGTGATTATTTCCTTGTATAAGGCATTGGTCAGACCACACCTTGAGTACTGTATACAGGTCTGGAGGCCTCATTTCAAGAAGGATGTAGAGCTGCTGGAACAAGTACAGAGAAGGGCAACAAGATTAGTGAATGGAACAAAGGGTTGCTCTTACGAAGAAAGGCTTAAGTTTTGCAAATTACAGAGTCTGGAGACTAGGCATCGGCGAGGTGATCTGATAGAGGTGTATAAGACTTTGAATGGCTTGAGCATGCTCAATGCCAATGGGATTCTTCCTCTTGCTCAGAATAATCACCTGAGAGGGCATAAATTCAAATTGAGGAAGGACGGATGTCGGATAGATGTGCGGAAATTTGCCTTTAGCCAGCGGGCAGTTGGTTTGTGGAATAGACTTCCATCACTTGTTGTTGAAGTTGATAGCCTAAACAAATTTAAGGCTCAGCTGGACAGGTATTTCGAACGAACGGAGGGGTGAAATGGGAGTAGTGGTTGTGTTTTTTTTTTTTTTTTTGGCTGATGCTGAATAAGCTTGCTTTCTTGCATCATATGCCTCTACTCATGCAAGGAGTAATTAATTACTCCTTGGTCTTGCAATTCTTGCTTTAGTTCTTCTTTTTGATGCTTTTAGTTGTATTCAAGGATTTGGTAACATTAAATGTAGGGGAGACAGTAGCAGAGGTTCCACTAAATGTTGAGCTTTTGTAATTTCTCAGATTTTCAAGCAATGGCAACTTCAACTAGAAATCCCCTGATCAAGATGGATGGATGAGATCTATCCAATTATATTAAGGGAGACAGCAAAGGAGATAATCAAACCCTTAGCCATAATTATGAGAGCATCTTTGGATTCAAGGGAAGTCTCTGTTTGGAGATGTGCACATGTATCCCCAATTCGCAAAGGGAACAAAGAGTGACACAAATAATTACAGTCCTATTAGCCTTAACCTCTATTCCAAGGAAGATAATGGTCACTGGTTAAAGAAGTAATACAGGACCATCTAGACAGCAGTGCAGTTATACTTCAGTCACAGCATAGGTTTGTCAAGGAACAAGCTCGTCTGACCAATTTTATTGGATACTATGATGCAGTCAAAGGAAATGGATGCAAAAAATAATTTTAATATCATATACAGTAAGCTCCGGTTATAGTGATCATGTTTGAAAATTGAATTTTGATTCTAATAATGCCGATACTAATAAGCGAAGATCAACAAATATTATCCACAGGTTAGCAAAATAAAAATAAATTTATACTTATGTAAATAGCTTAATTAATATACATATTAATTAAACATAGCACTTTGTAATATGATTATAATTTAAAATAGTGATTTATTTTAGAATTGTTTTAAATTATCACTGCAAAGTCTATATATTTTTCGATATTGTATAACAGTCTATATTCACAATCACTTGCACCAGTTTCTTACAAAGCTCTCCCCAGGAATGCTACAGCCTCAAGAGTTTGCTGTATTGTAACTGGAATTTGTTCAGGTTCATCTTCATTTTCTTCCTCCTTGGCAAAATAATCAGTAACAGACTGGGCAATTTCTTCATCTGTTAAAGCTGTAGTAATTTGTTGCTCACCATCTATGTCGACCCAATCATTAAACTCCTGTTCACCCTCTTCAGGCGTTTCAAAGTAATCAATATCATGACTTAGTTGACCATCACAAATAATTAATCCACATTTTTTGAAACAGTTGCTAATGCAGGTTTTGGAAACTTCATTCCTGGCACTCATTGTCACATGTGCATCTAGACCAGCTATATGCTTTGTGATATCGGATGATGTTCCCAAAACATCATCCGTAGACTGAATGATTCTGTGCCTCATATCCGATCTATAAAAGGTCTTAAAGGTTTTTATTATTCCCTGGTCAAGAGGTTGAATCAATGATGTGGTATTCGGAGGTAGAAAAACCAATTCAATGTTTTTGAAAGTCAACTTTGGATGAGCTAGGCAGTTGTCCAAAACCAATTCAATTTTTTTTTTTTTTTTTTTTGTTTTTCTTATCCAATTGCAAGTGTTGCCATTATTGGCATATTCAACAAGCAGCTGTTGTACTCCTTTAAAACATCTAGGTGATTTACTCTTGCTTATAACTAATGGCTTAATCTTGATTGTTCCCATCACATTGCATGTTAAAATAAATGTAATCCTGTCTTTGTTCTTTCCTGCAGACGCAGAGGAATTTTTAAAAATCATGCAATGGTCTCAGGTAGCCCCGTAGTACAACCCTGTTTCATCTGTATTAAAAATATCTTCAGTATTATTAGTGTTTAACACAGGTTGCCAAGAGGTTTTTAACCAGTTGTCAGCTGCAGAACCACCGGATTCCGGTTTTTCTCCGTGAAGTTTTTTGTAAACAATATCATACCTCACCTTCCATCTTGTCAGCCATCCATCTGGTGCCTTACACTCTTTGTGCAGTTTTTCAGAAAAATCATTGGCTTTTTTTGAAGAAGAATGCTACGATTGATTAGTTCACTAAATGAGCTGGCTTGTTTGAACCAAACGAACAGGGCTTCATCTACTGTTTGACATTCCTCTTCACACTTCCGTTTTCCGATTTCACTAATCATATTAGTGTTAGTGTGTGTTATGTGATTTTAATAATTTTGAAAAAGATGACTCAGGTGCTCTTAATTTTACCGCTGCTTCTCTTTGAGATATATTGCTTAAGTTTAATTTGTCGTATGTTTCTATAATTTGTTTGTTTCGGGATTTATTAGGCGCATCGGCAACTATGGCCATAGTGCGCCATCTATAATTCGTAACATCTTTTACACTCAAATTCATTCTTTCTATTCACTGACATTTTTTGGGTAGTAAAAAAGATGTGTCGATCAATAAAGCACACAGCACGCACAAACTAACACAAAATGTGCAAGTGAGATACAGATTAAAAATTTAAGAAGTTTAGACATAGGAATGAAGAACAGATTTCAGTGAAGGGGAAACACATTTCACCATAATAACATAAAACACACAGAATTCCAGCTATCGGTATTATTGAAAATGCAATAAGATTTAGTTTACTACCTGTTTATAACAGATTGTGCAAACAAAAAAGCCCAACAAAAAACTGCAAATTGTTTTCATTGTTTTATGGTTGTGACCTCCAGAAATGCACTTTAGAAAAATATCAGAGAGGCGTTCAAAATTTAAAATGTGATTCTAATAAATAATGAAAGTGTAGTGCATTTTATTGATTTGAATCAGTTCTTTGAAATTTGATTCTATAAAATGGCTAATTCTAATAACCAGTGATCACTACAACCGGCGCTTACTGTACTTGGATTTCGGGAAGGCTTTTGATACTGTTGCACATAACAGACTGCGGTTCAAATTGAAGCAGTGTGGCATTAAGGGCAAGTTACTGCTCCGGATAAAGGGATGGTTGAGTGGGAGAACACAGAGTTGTTATCAGTGGACACTGCTCTTCATGGACTAATGTTATTAGTGGAGTCCTCTAAGGTTCAGTGTCCGGCCCATTGTTGTTTTCTATATTTATCAATGATATTGATGAAGGCATATCAGTCTTAGTATCCAAGTTTGCAGATGTACGAAGATTGGCAGGGTGGTTAATGAGAGTAATGACGGTATGCTACTGCAACAGGATCTAGTTTGTTTGTTTGTTGTTTGGTTTTTAGGAGCATTAGCAACTAAGGCCATATTGCTCTGGGGATATGCAGTGGTCATTCCCTGACCTTTCCTCATCATCCGTATTTGGTGGTCACGGGCTCGAACCCCTGTCTAATCAAGAAGCATGTGCTATGCACTACTGCTCCTGTCCACCTGGCTACAGAGGCAGCTATAGGATCTAGTAAAGTAGAAACACCTACCATTTTGTCAAGGACATAGGCTGAGAAATGGTAATTGAAGTTTAACATTGACAAATGCAAATTACTAAATATGGGTAACAGTTTTTTGGTTTAGATTTTATTGGTGCATTAGCAACTAAGAATATAATGTGCCAAAAGCACGGTTAAAATTTTTCAGTGACCTAAAAAATTAGGTTACTTTGTCAAAGGGGATAAAGTTACATCAGCAGTGTAAAAGATATATTTTTAAATAAGACAAATTGTTTAAGAACTTTAAATAATTAAAAACAGATGAAGTATTTATTGTCAAATAAAATCTGACTGCATGTGTATAAGGCTCGGGAAGGAGACTAAAAGCTGTAAAATATAGCACATGTTCATGTCTATAATGTGGACACTCGATTAAAATATGCTGAATGCTTAAATATTTTCACAATTCTCACACATAAGAGAATTATCTGCCCTCAGCATGAACGAGTATGTAAGATGACTGTGTCCTATGCAGAGGCGACAAGAACAACTTCCTCTCTACAGTTCCTGTGCAAACTAGACTGCCAGTATTGAATTACAGGATTTATCTAATAGAATTTGTCTGTGTCCTGCCCACGTCAAGATTGTTGCCACTGGGAGAATAATTTGGAGTGTATCATATGCTTGTAGTCTGAATAGGGGATTAACAGGCCACGACTGTTCTGAGATTGTGATGTTATGGCTGCTGCACCTGCCAGATTATTACCTCTGATCCCAATGTGGCTTGGGATCCGGAAGATCTGGATGTCAAACCTCTATTCATAAAGAGACAGGACTGGATGAGGATTATATCTTATCATTGATAAAGCCTATAATGCACTTAAGGAATCAGAGTAATACCATACACCTTTGATATTTATTAGTTTTAATGTGATCATTATATAGCATACAACTTTGCAGTATAATATACTGCAGTTGTGGGAAATCATTACAGATGATGTACTGTCTGGGAAGACTACAGCAGATCTCAAAGATGATTCTAATTTCAAGCCATCAGTGAAAACAGGCAGGATTTGGTTTGGTTTTTTTTTTTTGGCACACCAGCAACTAAAGCTATAATGCACCAAAACCAGGTTATACAAAATATAACAGTTAAGAATTCAGTGACCTAATGAAATTAGGTCACTATGTCCAAATGTATAACAATAAGCATATGTAAAAGAGTATAAAAAGGTGACTTAAATACAACTAAAAAGGTTTAATGATTTTAAATAACTAAATGACCGACACACGGTCACCGTCGGATAAAATCTGACTGAGTGTATAAGGCTTAGTCAGATCATCAAAAGCGGTAAAATATAAAAGATGTTGGTGTCTATATTGTGGACACTCAGATAAAACAAGCCGAATAGTTAAAAAGGAGTCACAATTCTCACACAGGGAGTCACCTGCCTGCAGCAGGAATGCATGAGTAAGATGACTGTGTCCTATGTGGAGGCAAGCAAGAACAACTTCCCCTCTGCAGACTCTACTGTCACTGTTGTATTACAAGCTTTATCTGATATAGCTTGTTTGTAACCTGCCCATGCCAAGATTGTTGCCACTGGGAGAGTAATCTCTTGCATATTATTTGCCTGTAGTCTGTATAGGGAACTAGCAGGTTAATGTTGTTCTGAGCTTGCGGTGACCTGGCTGCAGCATCAGCCAGTTCATTACCCTTGATCCCAATGTGGCTTGGGACCCAGCAGAAGCGGATGTCGAAAAAAAGCTCTCAGAAAGGGAGTGAAGCAACTGCTGGACAGGTCAGGTATGGATGAGGATTATATCCCATCCCCGATAAAACTTGAAGTATACTTAATGAGTACTGTATACACCATACACCTTGTATGGTGTATACAGTACATGTGGATTTTAATGTGGTATGATATATATACAGTAATTGTGGATTTTAATGTGGCTTAAGGCTAATTCAGATGATTCTGACTACAACCATCTGTGAAGACAGGCAGGAAGTCAGAGTATTCAGCTCAGTGGGAGCACAGAGTTGTTCGTAGACAGAACTGAGAGTGGTGGCCTTTACCCTATTATGAATGGAGAAGTTGCATGATGGTATTCGGTCATTCCAAGGTAGTGGTGATGATTGCTTTGATGACTTGGTCACATTGTCTACTATCATGTTCAATTCTCCTAAAAAATCTTGAATATGGATACCAAAGGAATGGTTGGCCGTCTTACGGCTGTTATAGAGGTTTACCTAATGTGGCTCAAAAGCAGATGCCCACATGGGGTTGTTGTTGTTATTGGTTTTTAGGAGCATTAGCAACTAAGGCCATATTGCTCCGGGGATATGCGGTGGTCATTCCCTGACCTCTCCGCATCCTCCATATATGGTGGTCACAGGCTCGAACCCCAGTCTAATCAAGAAGCTTGTGCTACGCACTGCTGCTCCTGCCCACCTGGCTACGGAAGCGCCCTGGGGTTGTCTGGCAGGGATTTTAGTTTAAAGGTGTATTGTAATGACAAGTGCTTTCATTGAAGAAACAAGGATGGTTCAGTTGCTTTGACAAACAGGCTCTGGACAGGAGATGTTCAGAGCACTCCAATAGCAATGTGGATAGCCTGGTGGTGGACTGGGTCAAGCAATTGCAGTAGGCCATGTCTGGCAGATGCATACACTTGGGAACCCATGATCTAGTTTACAACGAATGAGTGCATGATAAATTTGGAAATAATGTGCAACAATCTGCATTCCACTTGTTGGAAGATAATATAGCCCATAACATGCACAGGCTCTTTGTGTAAATTTTTTGAAGTTGATGGATGTGACGTAAGAGTGTTTAATTTTTATCAAATATAAGGCCGAAGAATTTTGTTTTAGATGCTACTGGGATTACATTTTGTCCGATCTTTAGTTCTGGTTCAGGGTGAAGATTATACTTTGAACAAAAATGGACACAGACAGTCTTTTGGGATGAAAACCTGAGCCCATTTGTCATTCAATTACCCTCATATTGCATGATTCTGAAAAGATGCCAAAGTCATCAACGAAGAGGGCACTGTTTATGGTTGAAGGAAGTTATTCAGTAATAGAATCAACTATGATAGCCACTTAGTACTGATCCTTGAGGAACCCCTTCCTCTTGGAAAAATGGCCGAGAGAGGATTGCACACAAACTTGGAACAACTGGTTTGAGAGGAAGTTTTTTTATAAAAATGGATGTGTCCCCTAAGACAAAGTTTTATACACATATATATATATATATATATCTTTTAAAATTCTAAAATTTCCAAGCCATATCATAAGTTTTTCCCATATCAAAGAAAACAGACCTGATGCTCATGTTTCAGGAAACATCACGGATAGATGTTTCTAGGTGGATTAAATGGTCAAGTGTTTCTTCGGAAGTCAAACTGTGTCCTGGAAAGAAGGACATGGTTTTTGAAGGAAACAACCTCCAAAAACCACATGAATCTACAGTTGACCATTCTTTCAGCATCTTGCAGAAACAGCTGGTCAGAGCTATAGGATGATAATTAACTGTGGATATTAGTAGGTGTTTTTGGATCTTTTCCTGGTTTAGGAAAGGCAAGTACGATTGCCTTATGCCAAGGGTCTAGAAACTGCTCGTTGATATAAATTCTATTGTAGAGACAGCAGATAATCCATAGATTCTGACGAAGGATGTTTAATCATCTCATAATGGATGTCATCTGGCCTGACAGCACTTGTCTAAGAATGAGAGAGTGCTACCACCAGTACCCATTGTGTAAAATGCTGATTGTATAGTTCACAGCCATTTGAGGAAACTTCAATTGCTGCTTTTAAAATTTTTGTTTGGCAACCAGGAACTCTGGGGTGTAGGATGTTATAGCAGACATTGGCAAATGTCTCCCCAAGAGTGTTTGCAATTGCAGTT
Source organism: Mastigoproctus giganteus (assembly GCF_048544385.1). NCBI lineage: Eukaryota > Metazoa > Arthropoda > Arachnida > Uropygi > Thelyphonidae > Mastigoproctus > Mastigoproctus giganteus. The sequence continues at coordinate 144,849,674 of NC_143585.1, read as the reverse complement.
TGGTCTGCAATTGCATCATCATCATCATCACTAACCTACACTACTTGTACAATGCGTTACCTGAGGAACAGCTCATCCGCGCTTGTCTTTAATCTATAATTTCATCCGTAATCGAT